>NC_085140.1:53106238-53411863 GCF_024139115.2 Armigeres subalbatus
CGTATTCCTTGACTACCTCGAAGGTATCCCCGTCTATCACTGCTTCCCAGGTGAGCCCTGTCCGGCTCTGTCTCATCCGCTAGCATGTAGGAAAAATATATAAAAGTTGTTTATGTTCATTTACCTTCATCTTCAGTACCAACTGTGTACTGATTTAAAACTTATATGCTAATTTTGCGTTAATTGCTTTGTGTTCTGCTACAATTAAAATCGAGCCAATTAACTTCGTTGCTGTAAAAGCTCTGGGCAGTCCATGTAACTGTTTGGAATGTCAAATGCAAAAACCCTCTACAAATACACGTGTGGTGACCACAGCTTTTTAAATTCCTCTACATATGGGTACTCGTCACAGTCTTTTATGCGGAATCTGTTAACCTTGGACCGATGCGCACAAGAAAAATTGTAATAGGGTTTAGTTTGTTTGGTCAAGTTTGTATGCTTATTGCTTATGCTTATCAAGCAAAATAAAGCGCGCGCGAGAAAGAGAAAATTGTCCACCTTACGCAGTTTGGCTGAAAGTTAATTTTAGGGTAACAACAAAATCCTTTATGAAACGCGCAACTGAAAAGTAGTGTTTCATTTAACTAACTGATTGGAAAGTCACCCCGTCGCACTATGGGGAATTCTCATACAAATGGGCGACCAAAAATATTTTTTCAATGAAAACTGTTTCTATGCAACATATACTATTTGAAGGAATTTTTAAGACCACTTTAAGGGCCATCGTTAACCCTTCAAAAAATGTCACCGCGAAAAAAATATTTATTTTTCAATTTTTTTGGGTATTTTTTTTGTTTGTTTCCAATACAGCATGCATAGCAAACAATCATATTTCTAGTAATTGATGTTCATTTTCAAAACAGTACGAGGTATAGAGAATGAACACCACAATTTTCAAGAAAACTTTGATTGCAGCGTTCTCCTAAAAGCGCTAATCTCTTTCTCTTCATTGGCATTACATCCCCACACTGGGACAGAGCCGCCTCGCAGCTTAGTGTTCATTAAGCACTTCCATAGTTATTAACTGCGAGGTTTCTAAGCCAGGTTACCATTTTTGCATTCGTATATCATGAGGCTAGCACGATGATACTTTTATGCCCAGGGAAGTCGAGACAATTTCCAATCCGAAAATTGCCTAGACCGGCACCGGGAATCGAACCCAGCCACCCTCAGCATGGTCTTGCTTTGTAGCCGCGCGTCTTACCGCACGGCTAAGGAGGGCTCCATCAAAGCGCAAATATGCGCAAGCAAATCAATCACTAAAAGGTAGTTCTAGGGTTATATTTCAATCCCCCATTTACAGATGAGGGGACATTTGGGGACATTAGGTTTGCGGGACCATTTTATAGCAAAGAATTATGATAATTAAAGTTTTTCTTCTACAACTTTTTGATATTCATGTTTGTGTGTAAAACAAACCGAACTATCAAAAAGCTAAGGTTTTAAGCTTTGAAATGATGTATAAAACTTTATATTTGGAGAAAATTTGACTTCATAACATACAAATCTAGGTAAGAAACGATTTTTTTTATTTTTATCAGCTTTTTTCACTTCGCCAGCTCATATCTTTTGACTGAATAAACCAGGTATCTGGCACCCCCAATCCTACCCACTACACAGAAAAAATAAAGAACCTAAAAAAAAAGTTTAAAGAACTCATCTTTGAGTACGAAGTTCAAATTTTTAACTCAGTATTAGGTAGTTTTCTCACTCCCTCTCATGAATGATATTATAAACAAACAGAGCTGCATCGATCCAACGTGTGCTGCTCCGTGGAAGAAGCCAAATTTGAGTTGTTTTCATCATAGTCTCGAGTGAGTGAAAATAACATAAATTTGAGTTGGTGAAACTTCATAGTGGGTGAAAATTCAACACGGGAGTAAAGGCAAAGTACTCACTGGATTTTTTTTTCATTTTACTTATTTTTGGCTTCTTCCACGCAAGGGCGAATTTGAGTGAAAGGAACCGTAAGGTGAGTTGTTTCGCGGTTCCGTGTACGTTTGACAATAGCCAACATCTTTGAGTTTCCCATTGTTTGGTTGAAATTGGGTTTCCCTCTGACAATTCTATTTTGTCAACAAACCATTGTTCCGAACTGATTTTTTTCCAAATAGACGTAAATACTTTTCACCATTTTTCGAGAACTTGTGCGAAAGTATGAATGCGAGGTGTGTTTGAACAAGAATATTGATGCCTTTAATAAATTTTCATATTTCGATCGGCACCAAGCGCTCTACTTCGCCAAAATATCACGATATTTGAAACATATTTTCAATGGGAGGTTTTCGATGACTATGATTACGCCTTCGTGTTAAATTAATCGATGATTTTGATGCTGGTATCAAAAACATGGCCGCTTCGCAGACCCCTGGAATAAACATAGCGCTTCAATATTTTCCGTTTCTCTTATCTAGGGTATATACTTTCATATGATATATAAATTAGACAAATTGGAGATAGTAAATTTTTCGATTAATGGCCACCCTTTTCCCCTTAGTGCGTCGGTGCTTCATGCGCTTCACTGTGGAAGGATTTCCAGTCTGAACTGAGCATTGTGGGTTGGTTGGGTTGGTTGGCAAGGGTTGCGCTTATTTGACAGAAATTACTGGCATACAAACCGTCGAGCATTAATTGTGCAACTTCACTGTCTCACGACCAGAGGAAAAATCTGATCTAGCCCGATTTCTGCCCCATACACACTGTATATTGGTCTCATACTCACTGTAAACTGTCCTTGACCAATGAGCTAGACTTTTTCGGGCTGTTCGGCCACATTGAGAGTTGACGTAAAGTCAATGTCAACTTCTCTCCATGAACAGCCTAGATAGCCGTGTGGTGTCGGCAGCCGGTTATCTGGCTAAGAATAACATTACGGATTGCCTGTTCCAGTGGTAAAAGTCCACCATACAGGTGACCCCTAATTCTCGGTGTGATGCGGCTTTATGCTTACCGTGCCTACGAATGAATGGTTAGGGGGGTCTAATAAGAACCTAACCGCAAACGAAGCCTGTGAAGCACCAGGGCTCCCTTCACAGTATTTAGCCCTCGCTACGCTAACCGGAGCTATGGCGTAGTTGACTTTTTGCTTCTCCGAGATAATCGGCTACTCTTATTCAATCTCAACATGATGTTGAATAAGAGTGGGGTTATGAATATGTATTTTACTTAGTATTTCAACAAATTGTCACCTATATGGATTCGCATTATGCGTTTTTCACAGTGTACTCTGTGTCTCGTCCTTGACGTTCGGCTTCGGCTACTCTTGTTCAATCTCAATGTGAGGTTAAATAAGAATAGGATTATGAATAAGTGTTTTACTTAGTTTTCATCAAATTGTCACCTATATGGATTCGCATGATGCGTTTTTTTTACAATGTACTTGTGTTTGGCACCTATTTAGATTCACAATATGCGTTTTTCACAGTGCACTCTGTGTTTCGTCTTTGACGTTCGTCCATTGTTACGCCCTTAGTGTTTTTGTGACATCTCTCTTTTGTCCCTAGCTTAATGCGTGTGAGTCTACATAATTGACTTTCCTATAAATGGTATATCATATGCATTTGCATTGTGTGACTTATCCAGTATATTGTATGCTTCGCGTTTCATTGCGTTTTACAAAATGCATCGTATGTATATATTATTATCGACCCTCTCCAGAAACCTGTTCCATTCTCCTTTCCAACTTCACTTCCGCTTCCTTTCCCCTTTTCACTTCCTTTTTCGTCCGGTAAATGATGAGAAAGACCAGTGAAGGCGACGGAACAAATCTCCCAAATTGAGGGAAACGTGCCTCCTGAGCCGACGTTCTGATGCCTAATACCTGATAGACTTTACTAAGCTAGCGCAGATCAGCGGTGCAGTAATGGCAGGGTTTGATTCCAAAGGAGTATGAGGTAGGGGGGGAAACGGTTCTGATGATGCATTTCAACATGTTTTACACATCTGTGCGAAAAAATATGGTCCCCAACATAAAATGAGCGAAAACAAAGCGTTTTATCAAATCAAATCAAGGTGGGGGCCACCTATCCGCATCAGTTTTTTCTAACTTGTATGCAAGTGCGATCCCTGGTAGAAGCCGTGATATTGATAACAAAACATGATATTAACTTGTTTGTAATAAGAGCAAAAATAACAAGGGAAAACAACAAAAATTTGCACCGAAATATCACAAATATATCAGGTTTTGCTATTAACAAGAACAAACTAATAGCTCAAGATATTGATAAGTACCGTCAACTGGGGGGAAGATGATCATTTTTAAGACAAAACATGCAAAAACAATGTGTGTTTACATTTTAAATCGAAACAAATATTTTCAAAAAATGTACTGCTATACGTTGCAATAATCAACAACTTTAGTTTTCTGAAATGCGTTCGCATTTATTAAAATAAATTAAATTATCACACATTTTTTGAGTAATCTGGTTTGGGGTGAAGTTGATCAAGACAGCTCTACTAAAATCATTATGACCTAGTAGTCAAAATACACTAGGTTATTTGTATGAATGTTGAATTTACTACGTAAAGAAGTGTACGAAGTCAATATTTGAAACGAAAATAGCGTCATTTATGACTATCTCTCTCTTTCTTCCACAAAATACATTTTCATGATTATAATCGAAAAACTCGGATTTCTACCTAGCGGTAACATTACTTGAACGGAGAATATTGTTGACTACCGTTTCATAAAAAAATTTGGCACTTTTGACTGACACATCAAATGATCATCTTCACCTCAATGATCATCTTCCCCCCAGTTGACGGTACTTGTTTATGGCAAAACCTGATATTTTTGTGATATTTCGGGGCAAATTTCTGTTATTTTCGCTTGTTATTTTTACTCTTATTACAAACAAGTTAATATCATGTTTTGTTATCAATATCATGTTTTACTGTTAATGAGTTATTATTGTCTACCCGGGATAGTTTTGTTATGATTCGAAGAGGTTTTTGCCTCTCTTTTATCGTTGTTCGTTATCTATTGAGAGCTATTTCTGTAATCCCTGAGTAACGGACTTGACAAGAGAAGCAGTAGATCGGCTCAGTTGGCAAAAAATATTCTAAGTTGTTTTTCCGAATGATCATTTGCCGATTTGTTCTTTGTACTCGAGGTTGATTGTTCACTATAACTTGTCTTGTCGTAGCAAATAACGAAAAGGTTCTGAGAAAAACCCTATTGGGATTATGAGCACCATCCGCTAGAGATTCTAAGAAGCATCCACTCAATATTTTGTAGTATAGCAATATTCATTCGAGATTCTAAACAGAATCCGTCTGGAACTCTGAACAGATCCTTATTGAGATAGTAAACAGAGTCCGTTTGAGATCCTGCAAAGAATCCGCTGGGGACTCTGAACAGAATCCGTTCGGAGTTTTAAACAGAATTCGTTTTGAATTGTAAAAATAATCCGTTTGTGATTCCGAACAGAGGACCGGTCGAGAGACGGAGCAGAATCCTTTAGAAATTCGTATGATTTTTTTCCGTTTAGGTTCTGAACAGAATCGGTTTGAGATTCTGAACATAATCCGTTTGAGATTCTGAATAGCATTCGTTTGAAGGTTCTGAACAGAATCTGTCTACGACTCGGAAAAGAATCCGTTTGCGATTCAGAAAAGAATACTTTCTGAATTCTGTACCAAATCTGTTCGGGATTATAAGCATGGAAAAAAAACTCGTTAAATGTTTTTCGTGTAGTAAAGTACGTTGACAGAATAGTTGATAGTCAACATATTTTATGTAGGTAATAATCCAGCAAAATTGCAGTTCAACTTCGCCAAAACCTAACTTATTTTGAAAAATAAAAGCATTCTTATCACGGAGCAGTTTATGGTAACACTAATTTTACCTGAAGCTCAATCCTTAGTTCTTTTAAATCTGCGAATAAATACAAATTGGCTATTATCTCAACCCGGGGCGATAACATCGAAGTATATTTGCTATCGGCCTACATAACATCTATGTATGAAGTTCGAAATTTCATGAATCATAATGATAAATCTTTTCACGATATACAAATCGTGCTTCAAGATCATAATGATGTGAACTCGACAGGTTCCCGAGTACATCGAAATATTGGGAATGATAAAACACGTTTCCTGACATATAATGCCTATCAATGTGCCACATGTAGTGTATTCTCAGAAATACTTCGCGGGCCGCAGGAAAAGGCTTAAAGGGGCCGCACTTTGGGGATCACTGCTCTAGTCTGTGTCTTTTCTTAAAGATTGGGTATACAAGGTTATCTAACTAACCAGTACTCGGTAGGCAGTTCTTCATTCTCTCATGTTTTTTAAATAATGTAATTGATGCAGCTGCTCTCTTTCGAGTTTGAAAAGCGCGACCGGAATCTCGTCCTTCCCAGCAGTTTGACTGTTTTTCAACTCATTTAGATCCTGCTTTACCTCATCCAGCATTGGTGGTTTCACAGCTTGACCGTCGCCGACTATGTCCATCCTGGCACAATGTTACCAAGCTTATTTGAAAGTTATGCTATTATCATCCATTATTTGTAGCTTTCTTGTCAAACTTTTTCTCTTTTTATGACTTCTGTATAGGCCAATTCTATCTAATATATTAGTAACGTTCTACGCAGACAAGCTATAATCTCAGAAAAATATATTAAGCTCTTTTAGTGGGATGTATTCAACCGTCTAAGACGAATTAAGTACTCTCCATTTAATTCCACCAATTATTTTCGATATCTTTGCAGATACGTATTTCAACCACAACTGTGTGGTCGTCTTCAATGTCTCGTACTTGACTCGACTTGGAGAGTACTTAATTCGTCTTAGACGGTTGAAGCTAAAATCTTCAAGAAACGCATGCCGAACATCGTCAGAATTTTAACAAGTGGTTTTTTTCAAGGCCCTTATATGATTCATTCATCATTTCATTTATTTAGTTAACATCTAAACAGATAACACTGAATCAACAATTTGACGCCACAATGCACGGTTCGAGGCCGCATCTCTCCATCCTCGGATACGCCCCACGCTCGCCAAGTCGTTCTGCACCTGGTCTGCCCATCTCGCTCGCTGCGCTCCACGCCACGCCGTCTCGTACCTGCCGGATCGGAAGCGAACACCATCTTTGCAGGGTTGCTGTCCGGCATTCTTGCAACATGTCCTGCCCATCGTACCCTTCCGGCTTTAGCTACCTTCTGGATACTGGGTTCGCCGTAGAGTTGGGCGAGCTCATAATTCATTCTTCGCCGCCACACACCGTCTTCTTGCACACCGCCAAAGATGGTCCTAAGCACCCGTCTCTCGAATACTCCGAGTGCTTGCAAGTCCTCCTCGAGCATTGTCCATGTTTCATGTCCGTAGAGGACAACCGGTCTTATTAACGTCTTGTACATGCCACATTTGGTGCGGTGGCGAATCTTTTTCGACCGCAGTTTCTTCTGGAGCCCGTAGTAGGCCCGACTTCCACAGATGATGCGCCTTCGTATTTCACGACTAACGTTGTTGTCAGCCGTTAGCAAGGATCCGAGGTAGACGAATTCCTCGACCACCTCGAAGGTATCCCCGTCTATCGTAACACTGCTTCCCAGGCGGGCCCTGTCGCGCTCGGTTCCGCCCACAAGCATGTACTTTGTCTTTGACGCATTCACCACCAGTCCAACTTTTGTTGCTTCACGTTTCAGGCGGGTGTACAGTTCTGCCACCTTTGCAAATGTTCGGCCGACAATGTCCATGTCATCCGCGAAGCAAATAAATTGACTGGATCTGTTGAAAATCGTACCCCGGCTGTTACACCCGGCTCTCCGCATGACACCTTCTAGCGCAATGTTGAACAACAGGCACGAAAGTCCATCACCTTGTCTTAGTCCCCGGCGCGATTCGAATGAACTGGAGTGTTCGCCCGAAATCTTCACACAGTTTTGCACACCATCCACCGTTGCTTTGATCAGTCTGGTAAGCTTCCCAGGGAAGCTGTTCTCGTCCATAATTTTCCATAGCTCTACGCGGTCTATACTGTCGTATGCCGCCTTGAAATCAACGAACAGATGGTGCGTTGGGACCTGGTATTCACGGCATTTTTGAAGGATTTGCCGTACAGTAAAGATCTGGTCCGTTGTCGAGCGGCCGTCAACGAAGCCGGCTTGATAACTTCCCACAAACTCGTTCACTAATGGTGACAGACGACGGAAGATGATCTGGGATATCACTTTGTAGGCGGCATTAAGGATGGTGATCGCTCGAAAGTTCTCACACTCCAGTTTGTCGCCTTTCTTGTAGATATAACCCCTTCCTTCCACTCCTCCGGTAGCTGTTCGGTTTCCCAGATTCTGATTATCAGTTTGTGCAGGCAAGTGGCCAGCTTTTCCGGGCCCATCTTGATGAGCTCAGCTCCGATACCATCCTTACCAGCGGCTTTGTTGGTCTTTAGCTGTTGAATGGCATCCTTAACTTCCCTCAAGGTGGGGGCTGGTTGGCTTCCATCGTCCGCTGAACTGACGTAGTCATCTCCTCCGCTGCCTTGACTTTCACTGCCTGTACTCTCAGCGCCATTCAGATGTTCCTCGTAGTGCTGCTTCCACCTTTCGATCACTACACGTTCGTCCGTCAAGATGCTCCCATCCTTATCCCGGCACAGCCTTTGCGGGATGCGTTGAGCTTCTGATAGAATTTGCGTGTATCTTGAGAACGGCACAGCTGTTCCATCTCCTCGCACTCCGCTTCTTCCAGGCGGCGTTTCTTCTCCTGAAAAAGGCGGGTCTGCTGTCTGCGCTTCCGTCTATAACGTTCCACGTTCTGCCGGGTACCTTGCTGCAGCGCAACCGCCCGCACTGCGTCCTTCTCCTCCAGAATCTGTCTGCACTCTTCGTCGAACCAATCGTTCCGTCGACCTCGACCCATATACCCGACGTTGTTCTCCGCTGCGTCGTTAATGGCTGCTTTGACTGTATTCCAGCAGTCCTCAAGAGGGGCCCCATCGAGCTCACCCTCTTCCGGCAACGCTGCCTCGAGATGCTGCGCGTATGCAGTGGCGACATCAGGTTGCTTCAGTCGCTCTAGGTCATACCGCGGCGGTCGTCGGTACCGAACATTGTTGATGACGGATAGTTTTGGGCGCAGTTTAACCATCATCACCCAAGCAGCACGCGCAACATCTTTCAAATAGGTGTTTGTTCCTAATAAATTGCATTGAAGACACTGGCAATACATTGAGTCACATTAAAGCCACTTCCCAGTTTCAGAAAATCACAATGTTTCATTTCCGTTTAGGTGGCGTCGCAATATTCTACCCATCTGACTTCTTGGGTGGTTTAAAATTCGATGTGTTTCATATCAGAAACAAAACAGATAAGTTGCAGAATTATTAACACTTCGGTTCATTGCTGTTACGACAATGTTTCTGATATGTTGCAAAACACTTTGAGCTCAGCTGAGCAGTATTTTATTTTTGACAGTCCCCTGTATGTTCCGTATATGGCACAATGAAGTTACAAATGACTTTGTTGTTTATGTAGTGCACTTGTAGCAGAATCTCCAAATAGAATTGTTGGTGTGAGGGTTATAGTGGAAGGTTGCAAAACTCAAGGTCCATGGTTCGATTCCCGGTTGGTTTTTGCACAGATAACAGATGTTGAGGCTGGCATCCCATACGTGTGTAAACATCCGCAACCGTTAATTTAAATGTATTTTAAATTGGGACCGCGTTTGGCAATCGATTGGAGATGGCGCAAGAATCATTGTTATTGAAAACGCAGCCCGATTGCGGCTGTCAAATGCATTGGCTGCGTTCGACGGTTGTAATTCAGCTGCATCCTTAGGTACTGCCGCAATCAGTTGAGTAGATGGCAGTAGTGGGGCAACGTATATCAATTCAAAAGTTTACACAGGATTTTCAATAAAATTTGTTCTAGCTCCAATGTCTGTTATCTGTGGTTTTTGTGTTTTTATTTTCATTGTAGCCGCAAGATGTTGCAAATAGGCTCCACCTCTTGCGCTTTTTGTGTCACAAAGGAGTTCCAAATACGACGCGTTGTGCATAAGTCAGACTTTTAGTAAGTCACTCCACAGTTGTTGTTACTCACTGAGAAACAAGAGGTGTTGCTTGGGCAGATAGTGGTCAGAGTCGATGTTAGCGCCACGATATGTCCTGACGTCGATAATGTCGGAGAAGTGCCGTCCATCAATCAGAACGTGGTCGATTTGTGATTCTGTCTGCAGTGGTGATCTCCAGGTGTACCGATACGGGAGGCTGTGTTGGAAGTAGGTGCTGCGAATGGCCATATTCTTGGAGGCGGCGAAATCAATTAGTCGTGGGCCGTTTTCGTTCGTCAGCCGGTGAGCGCTGAACTTTCCAATAGTCGGTCTAAACTCCTCCTCTTGGCCAACCTGAGCGTTCAAATCTCCTATGATGATTTTGACGTCGTGTCTTGGGCAGCTGTCGTACTCACGTTCCAGCTGTGCGTAGAATGCGTCCTTATCATCATCAGTGCTTCCGGAGTGTGGGCTATGGACGTTGATTATGCTGAAGTTGAAGAACCGGCCTTTGATCCTCAACCTGCACATTCTTTCATTGATCGGCCACCACCCGATCACGCGCCTTTGCATATCGCCCATCACTATGAAAGCTGTTCCCAGCTCGTGTGTGTTGCCGCAACTCTGGTAGATGGTATGATTACCTCTAAACGTTCGCACCATTGATCCCTTCCAACAAACCTCCTGCAGCGCTACGATGCCGAATCCACGGTCCTTGAGCACATCGGCGAGTATGCGTGTGCTCCCGATGAAGTTGAGAGATTTGCAGTTCCACGAACCGAGTTTCCAATCGCTAGTCCTTTTTCGTCGCAGTGGTCTTCGCCGATGGTTCCGGTCCGCACTCTCTTGTTGATTGTTCGTTGCTTATGATTTTTAAAGGCTGGCTTGCAGGGCCTGACACAAAACCCCCTAAATTTCCGGAGGACCATTCCTCCTTATTTCCGGTGGACCATGGTGCACAGTTTCACTTAGAGTCCCTCGCTGGCACTCGGACGATGATCAGCCACCCCTAACATGGAGAACAGACGCTGTTGTGAGCCGATCCTGACATGGAGAACAGACGCTCAATAAGATTTGCACCTCCGGAGAGGAGCAAACCCCCCCTTCCCTGTCAGCATACGACCATAGTTCCCACCGGGGTTGGTTACCCGATCTTCCCTAAGGTTGCTCGTATCCCGCCCAGCACCGCGGGGAGGTAGGGATAGGAGTTGCTGGGTAAGAGGCTAAGGACCGCGAGATGGGGTCTATTTTATTCCTTCAGGTACGCGAAGTACCAATGGTACGCTTTACCCAGCATTTGCCGTGCCGCCCTTATATGATAAAAACTTATTATTTCTATGAAAAAATATTACGAGAGTAGTTGTTGAAAGTTTTCTACGCAAAATCATTGTAAAGTGATTGTATCAGTATGAGTCAGCAGTTGGTTAAAGTAAACCCAATGTGTCATTTATTCCTACTTGTTAAAATCGAAAACGTATACTTGCCCTATAGTACTCTAGCTGGTTTGAGAGAAGTAACAAAAACGTTGATATCATCAGCCGTAGCAAGATAGTCGCAATTGATTAAGCCGCAGTTTATTGACACTTGGAAACGATGATTACGATTTTTTTAAATTTCGTCAACGCCATCAGTTACTACTTCGATTAGATAAGCACTCTGTGCTGCAAGAAAAGAAAGTTTATCTGTAAACGAGTTGATCCATTTCGAAGCCGGGTGGCTTGTTGGCAAGTTGGAGCAAAATTGGAAGCGCAACGAAAGGCCATCATAGCCCAACGGATTTTGATCTGGGTCAGATCTGGCGATGGCGATAAACCACAATCGCCGCCAACTGCAAACAGTTAGAGCATTGGCCATCGAGCGCAGCAGTAGTAGCGGGCATTGCTCTGTTCGCCTCCAATGTGCAGTCGAAGTTAAGTTATTACCAGTAATCATCGGCAATGATTGCGGACAATTTTCTGATACTGGGACCGTTTTGGAGCCGGTTTATGGTTTATTGAAGCGTTAGAAACTTGAATCGGGAAGAATAACAAAAAAAAAACTAATCCTACTTTATTAAGATCGATCAGGGTAACTTGAAGCGAGCAGATTACGAGAAATATCTGAAACGATGAGTTCCATTTTGCAAAGATATTTCTCTCATCTCACTTCAAAACCCGATAGAAGTAGTTGTAATTCACGCTAATATAAAGCTGAACTGTTGTCAATGACAAGCTAATTGTGGTATATGTAATACATATTAGGATAAACTCGACTGCCTACAATCGATCTTCTTGAAATTACAGAACAAAGATCGTCAGCTGTATACATTCTATAAAGTAGTTGGTTTCTGATTATGCTTAAAATTTTCGATACATGTTTAATATTAAATGTCAAAATTAACGATGAAATACAGTCATCTGTTAGGCTGATTTCAATTTTGTTGTTGCAACACACAAATAATCGATATGTTCCACGACCGCTCTAGCATGCGTGCTTACTGAAGAAAAACACAATAAATAAGAAACAAATATAATGGTTTCCATTTTTCTTCCATAAGACTAAGGTTCATTTGTGTTATATATATATTTTTGAATATTGTGCCGGAAATTATGTAAATTTTCGTCCTATGTAAGAAAAGCTTAGTAAATAAATTATTAACTCTTTAATGGTCACTGGAGTCCATTTAGCTCAAAGTGTTCAAAGTACTATTCCTTCGTAATTTTATAAATTGATCGGTAATCACTGTCTACTATCGACTGCCGTCAATCAATACATAAGCAATCTCACCGTAACTTTGCAATAATGACAGAATAATATCATCGAATTAAATCGCAATCGGCAGGTTCGTTGCTTCGTCGATCATCGAGCTCTTTTCCAATTGGTATTCTCCAGCAAACGACTCGTCGAAGACCACGGAACGCTTAACTCACTACTTCAGCGCGTCGGAGATAGGCGTCGATAATGAAGCTTTAATGGCTTCACTGTGGCGATCATTCATTCATGAAGCAAAAAAAAAACAGCCGCGATGAAATTTATGACTACACCCTATACTCTGGTTACAAGCCCATCACTCTTAGACCTATCATTTTCCGTCGTATAACTTATGACAGAGGATAACTCATCGTCGTGACAAAGTGTGCCTACCACAGCATCGGCCAACCGTAAAAGCATCATAGCAAACGTGCCGCTCTGATTTGAATAAGCGATCTGATCTCTGAAGGAGGCGCCAACAAATTAGTTGCTCTTGTGCCCCGTGCTTCGAAACAGACAACATCCCATGGAAGTAGCATTTAACCGAATCATTAAATATCGTTACGACTAGGCAGTCGTGCGATTATAACGTGCGACGACAATGGTCTTCTACACGCTGGATTCGACAGTTGATTACACACTCTCGGGGACAGATCAATCGATTTAGGAATCTTTTCTCAGGTCGCAGATTGTTTCAGAACTACCGGATGCCATTTATAGGCATTTTGGCACACTTAAAAGCTGTTGGGGACCGAAATTCAGGTCAACCCAGATCCGAATTCGAATATGGTCATTATGCGAACCCTTTCCATAGAGTGTGCTTTACGTTGATTAGTGCCGTTTGTCACCGCGCAGTTTTCGTCGCTATACTGGCGAAAATGGATCGGAAGTGGAGGCACTGAATCACCCAACCAGCAGCATCCAGATTCCCAGGTAAATAGTTTGCGTGCGTTTTCCGCCTGGTGATGTGATCGGATTCGGAATGAGATAAAATAAATTGAAATGAAATGAATGACGGCTGGAGATGCTGCGTTGGCGCGCACGGAATGGCGATGAGAAGTGGGTTAGGCACGCCAGTTGAAAGGAAAGTAAGGTGAAACGATTGCAAGGTTGGAAGTCCAATGTCATCGTATCTTGTTGTTTTCGATTGAACGTAGACTGTTTGTCGTGAATGGATGGGCTAAGACAATCGAAATGGCACAGACAAATGATTGTTTCTTTTTTTCTAAACTCAATCTAATCTCTTTGGAGCTGTATGTCAGCTTAGATGAACGAGATAAACATTATCAAACAATATCAAATTGCATCGGAAAGGAGAAAAAATATTTTATTTTTAAAAATTTGGATACATAGTTGATGACATAATTTTTTCGTGTAACGGCTTGCAAATGGTTATAGGCTTTAGCCGCTTGAGCCGATTTTGAAACATAATTTGGGTTAATCACCAAGAAAACATAGTGGCGCATTTTACCCAATCGGCGCATTTCATACTTATTTCCCCTAGTTTTAAGATAAATCAAAATATATACAATGGAAAGCTCTCAAATTTAAGTTCGCCTGTCCTGTCGAGATCCTTTCTTTAACCCCAATACGTTTTGAAATGAATGTTTATCTTCAATCCGTAGGTGAATATCCAGTTCAAAATCAGGTAAAATATTTCGTGATGATCGAAAATTGAAAAATCTTGCATCAGCTACGTAATATTAAAATAAACGAAAACGATCGATTTCGCAAACCTCCATAGAAAAAGGTTGTCAATTTGAAAAGGGAAGGCGCTCAGAAAAAAAAACGGCAGGCCATTCCGGGGATGGTCCATAGTAGAAGCAATCGCCGTTAAAGGGGGTGGTTAAAGAGCCCTCTGGTTCAGGCAATGACGCAAACAGCAATAGGCAAAATGATCCATAAATGCCATGAGTATGATAAGCTGAAATACTTGATCGTTTGCCTTCTAAATTTCCCTCAGGAATTTTTTCAGAACTTCCATCAGATCTCCTTTTTCTTCTTTTTTACTTGCATTAAATCCCCCACTAGGACATTGCCGCCTCGCAGTGTTCATTAAGCACTTCCCTAGTTATTAACTGCGAGATTTCTAAGCCAAGTTACCATTTCTGCATTCGTATATCATGAGGCTAACACGATGATACTTTCATGCCCAGGGAAGACGAGACAATTCACAATCTAAAAACTGTCTAGACCGGGCATCGAACCCAGCCACCCTCAGCATGGTCTTGCTTTGTAGCCGCGCATCTTACCGATCTTATCGTACCGATCTTATCTTACCGATCTTATCGATACACCTATGCCTGGCGTATTGTAGAGCTCCATATTCGTCGGTCTTGGGCGATGTTCCTCCAGTTTCCCCGAACGTTCAGGGTCCCCAGGTTCGATTCCACCGCGTGCAGCCAGCGTGTTCGTGGCCTTCCACAAAGTCGCCGGCCCCTATCTGGTTCTCTGTTAAATATTATTTTCGCTATTCTTTTTTTCCGACATTCGCACTAAGTGAAGTGAAGTCTGCCGTATTTTATACGATTCACAATATTTTCTTTTTTGTATACTTGATACAGCTCATGATGCATGCGTCTGCGCCACACACCATTTTCTAGACCATTTCCCTCCGAGTATTGTACGCAGTACAATTTGCTCGCTTTTCGGTCAGCCTCTTTCAACATCCATGCTTCATGTCCATAAAGGGCCACTGGTAGAATCAGAGTTTTGTATAGAGCAAATTTCGTTTCCGTCTTCATGCTGCTAAGCTGGTTACGTAATCCGTGAAAGGCCCTATTCGCAGCAGCAATCGTCTTTTCACTTCATGGGAAACGTCATTGGCACATGTCACAAGCGTTCCAAGGTAAACAAAATCTTCAACAACTTCAAACACACATCCCCATCAAGCACTACCTCAGCACCAACACCACTAGGTCTTCCTCTATACCTGCCACCATATACTTTATCTTGGTAGAGTTAATTTTTAAGACTATCCTCGCCGTCACCCTCTTCAGTGGGACAAAAGGCTCCACTACTGCTCTGCGATCGATTCCAATAAGGTCGATGTCGTCCGCAAAGCTCAGGAGCATATGCGACCGTGTGATTATAGTGCCGTTCCTCTGCACGCCAGATCTCCCAACAGCGCCTTCGAGTGTAATGTTGAACAATAAATTCGAAAGAACATCACCCTGCTTTAAACCGTCTAAGGTCACAAACGAGGTTGACACTTCGTCTGCAATGAACAGATGGTGAGCCTGCAAGTTGTACTCTCGGAATTTATCAAGGATCATCCGCAGGCTAAACATCTGATCCGTCGTTGATCGGCGCTCACGAAAACCTGCCTGGTTTTCGCCGACGAAGGACTCCTCGGGCGGTTTCAGTCTGTTAAACAAGATACGCGACAGGATTTTGAACGCCGAGTTCAGAAGGGTGATCCCTCTGTAATTGGCACACTCTAGTGTGTGCCCTTTCTTATGGATTAGGCAATGAGACCATTAAACCAGCCGACAGGCCCTCCTTAGCCGTGCGGTAAGACGCGCGGCTACAAAGCAAGACCATGCTGAAGGTGGCTGGGTTCGATTCCCGGTGCCGGTCTAGACAATTTTCGGCTTGGAAATTGTCTCGACTTCCCTGGGCATAAAAGTATCATCGTGTTAGCCTCATGATATACGAATGCAGAAATGGTAACTTGGCTTAGAAACCTCGCAGTTAATAACTGTGGAAGTGCTAAATGAACACTAAGCTGCGAGGCGGCAATGTCCCAGTGGGGGATGTAATGCCAATGAAGAAGAAGACAGGCAGTTCTTCATCCTCCCATATTTTCCGGATAATGTGGTGGATTGATCGATGCAGCTGCTCACTCCCGTGTTTGAGAAACTCGACCGGGATCTCGTCCTTTCCGGCAGCTTTACTGTTTCTCAGCTTGTTTAGAGCCTTCTTAACCTTGTCCAGCGTTGGTGATTCTATGTTCTCTGCATAATGTGGTGGATTGATCGATGCAGCTGCTCACTCCCGTGTTTGAGAAGCTCGACCGGGATCTCGTCCTTCCCAGCAGCTTTACTGTTTCTCAGCTTGTTTAGAGCCTTCTTAACCTTGTCCAGCATTGGTGGTTCCACAGCTTGACCGTCGCCGACTATGTCCATCCTGCTCCTTAATATACCTTCATTTTCACCGTTCAACAAATCTTCGAAGTGCTCCTTCCACCTCCTGCCACCATAGTCTTGTCTGTCAGCAAATTCCTCTCTCGGTCATTGCACATGGCGGGCACTGGCGCAGTCTTATGCCACGCGCCTGTGACAGTTGCGTAAAACCTCCGCATATCGTTGCTATCCATGTGCTCCTGCGCTTCAGCTATCACATTCTCTTCGTGTTGCCTTTTTTCTGCGGTGGATTCGTTTCTCTTCTGCCCTTGCTACACTGTACCGCTCTCTGCTGGAACGGGTACGAGCCACTAGCATTCGATTCCTAGCAACATTTTTCTCGTCCGTCGCTCGATGGCACTCCTCATCAAACCAACCATTTCGTTGGCGTCGCTGTGCAGTGCCTAATACTTCCTGCGCTGTTGTAGTCACAGCTTCGTGGATATTTTCCCACAATCTGTTGACGTCGCCAGATCCAGTGGCATCTCCTATCCGCTCGTCCAGTTTCTGGTGGTACTGTTCAGCAACTCCTTCAACTGACAAGCGTTGGATATTGAAACGCATCGTTCTGTTGTTTCATAAATTCGTGACGCTCGAAAGTCGCGCCCGAATTTTTGCAACTACAAGGAAGTGATCCGAATCGATGTTCGGACCTCTGAAGGACCTTACATCTAGAACATCCGAGAATTGTCGTCCGTCGATCAGCACGTGGTCTATCTGTGAGCAAGTGTCTCCACACGGATTTGGCAGGTGTGTTTGCTTGTTGCCATCCCTCTCAAAAGGCTTTCCGTACCAATGACAGGACGAAAGAAACGTTCTCTTTCGATTTGCGCATTTGCATCTCCGATGACAATCTTTACATCGTGTGTTGGAAACTCTCCGTAGGCCTTATCAAGGCTCTCATAGAACTCATCCTTCACGTCATCAGGCTTATCGTCCGTTGGGGCATATATGCTAATCAGGCTATAGTTGATGAATTTGCCCTTCATTCTCAACACGCAAATGCGGTCGCTTATCGGCTTCCACCGGATAACACGTTTCATCTGCTTCACGATCACCATGAAGCCAACTCCTCGTTCTGCTCTGCAACCGCCGCTATAGTAGATGTGGTACTTATATGAAGTGTTCGCTATGGGATCCACCACCCGGAATTCGCGTTCTCCAGTTCTGGGCCACCGTATTTCCTGGATGGCTGCCACACTCACGCCGAGCTTTTGCAGGAGCCGACGAGCCTGGAGCCCAACACGTGCGGGTTCATTCAAAGTTCTCACGTTCCAAGATCCGACCTTCCAATCGTTGTCCTTCATTCGTTGCTGGGTCTGTTGCCGTTGACTCAATCCGTTTGCTCTATTTTTGTCTTTCTAGGTAGTTGTAGAATCTTCGGTAGGCTACCTTACCAGGGTTGCGCTACCTACATCGCGTTGAAGGGGCTACCTTCTCGATGCTGACACGATGCACCATGATGTGCACAGTTTAGTTTAGAGTCCCTTGCTGGCACTCGGACGATGACCAGCCGCACCTAACATGGGGAACAAACGCTGTTGTGAGCCGCTCATAAAATGGAGGACAGACGCTCGATCAGATTTGCACCTCCGGAGAGGAGCAAATCCCCCTTCCCTGTCAGTATACGACCATAGTTCCCACCGATCTTCCCTAAAGTTGCCCGTATCCTGGCCAGCGCCACGAGGAGGTAGGGATAGGAGTTGCTGTGTTAGAGGTTTAAGGACCGCGAAATGGGGTTTATTTTATTCCTTCAGGTACGTGAAGTACCAATGATACGCTTTACCCAGCATTTGCCGTGCCAATTCTCCGGAAATCTTTTCAGAACATCCTCTAGAAACTCCTTCGGAAATTTTCCAGGAATTCCTTTGAAAATTTCTTCGGAACATCTTCCAGATATTCCTACAGGCTTTCGGAAATTTCTTTAGAATTTCCATAGAAAATTCTTTTAAAAAATTCTATAGGAATTATTTCGGTAATTTCTTTAGAAATTTATGGATATGAGTGTTCGACTGTAATATTCTGTAATTATGTTGTTATATTCGGCTTTGCAGTCCAAGAACTCGGTCAAAACGATAATTTTATGTTTGTCCCTACGTTTCGGCACTGATTAGTACCATCTTCAGGGGAGAATTCATGAGTTAACAACGAACGAAACTCATGAATTCTCCCCTGAAGATGGTACTAATCAGTGCCGAAACGTAGGGACAAACATAAAATTATCGTTTTGACCGAGTTCTTGGACTGCAAAGCCGAATATAACAACATAATTTTAGAAATTTATTCAGAATTTCTTTTAGAAATCAAGATGACACCCTTCGAGAATTCTTTTAGGAGTGTCATCTGAAACTATTTCATTCTTCAATAATTTTAGAGAAAAAATCCCTGCAGGAACTTAAAGAATTTTGTACGTTTTACTGAAGGAATTTCAAAAGTAGCAACAGGATTACCGATAAGTTTGAATAAGATACCTGTGATATGATCTACCAGAGTAGATGGTACCCAAATGTCAAAATTTGCCATCAAACAAAGGACACGAATTGGAACAAGGTTTTTTTTAACGTTAGCTCAACAAGTCAGGTAGGCATGCAAATCAAACAATGAAAGCTGATAAAGGGCTTATTAGCATTAGCATTGAGCAATTCGCACACATTCGTAGGTGGTACAAGCCTGAACTATTGTATGAGAGTAGCATCACTTTCATCTGTTACCACAGATATTGATTTTGTACTAATCAATCCTGACTACGTCCTTGCGAATGCTGGGGAAGTGGCACGATGGTTAGTCGGACACCTGCTTAAGAAAGATGCAGAGAACTCTACGATCTCTCATAGGTGCCACGGCAGGTTTTGGAATTGTTAGTGTGGAAGGTTATAACCTGTTTGTAGAACGTGAAACACAGATAGAAATAGAAATACAAAGTAGGAAAGGGACGAGCCTGGAATTGAACCCACGACCTCCTGCTTATAAGGCAGAAGCGGTAGCCACTAGACCACCGAGCTCGTTCATGATAGCTGATAAAGGGCGTAAATCGATAAAACTGAGCTTCTTCAGCTATGAATGTTTGTTGGGTCACTCGCGGGCAAAGCGCGGCGAAGGAACTTAACTCGATATGCTGGAGCTGAGTGAAGACCGTTGACCAAACCTCAGAGAACGCAATACCGTCGGTGCAGGTATCGTTATATTCCGATATTCCTAACGACAAAGCGAGAACAGCTTCCCTGGGAAGCTTACCAGACTGATCAAAGCAACGGTGGATGGTGTGTAAAACTGTGTGAAGATTTCGGGCGAACACTCCAGTTCGTTCGAATCGCGCCGGGGACTAAGACAATGTGATGGACTTTCGTGCCTGTTGTTCAACATTGCGCTAGAAGGTGTCATTCAGAGAGCCGGGTGTAACAGCCGGGGTACGATTTTCAACAGATCCAGTCAATTTATTTGTTTCGCGGATGACATGGACATTGTCGGCCGAACATTTGCAAAGGTGGCAGAATTGTACACCCGCCTGAAACGTGAAGCAACAAAAGTTGGACTGGTGGTGAATGCGTCAAAGACAAAGTACATGCTTGTGGGCGGAACCGAGTGCGACAGGGCCCGCCTGGGAAGCAGTGTTACGATAGACGGGGATACCTTCGAGGTGGTCGAGGAATTCGTCTACCTCGGATCCTTGCTAACGGCTGATAACAATGTCAGTCGTGAAATACGAAGGCCCATCATCTGTGGAAGTCGGTCCTACTATGGGTTTCAGAAGAAACTGCGGTCAAAAAAGATTCGCCACCGCACCAAATGTGTCATGTACAAGACGTTAATAAAACCGGTTGTCCTCTACGGACATGAAACATGAACAATGCCCGAGGAGGACTTGCAAGCACTCGGAGTATTCGAGAGACGGGTGCTTAGGACCATCTTTGACGGTGTGCAAGAAAACGGTGTGTGGCGGCGAAGAATGAACCACGAGCTCGCCCAACTCTACGGCGAACCCAGTATGCAGAAGGTAGCTAAAGCCGGAAGGGTACCATGGGCAGAACAAGTTGCAAGAATGCCGGACGGCAACCCTGCAAAGATGGTGTTCGCTTCCGATCCGGCAGGTACGAGACGGCGTGGAGCGCAGCGAGCAAGATGGGCAGACCAGGTGCAGAACGACTTGGCGAGTGTGGGGCGTATTCGAGGATGGAGAGATGCGGCCTCGAACCGTGTATATTGGCGTCAAATTGTTGATTTAGTGTTATCTGTTTAGATGTAGACTAAATAAATGAAATTAATGCAATAAATGAATGAACGACAAAGCTCATCAGCACCGAGTAGTTGGTTTCCAGCTTAGTGACGATCATCATCTTAGCGACGAAACTTTGCGATAATCCAATGTTTAGCGCCAACCTGGCACTGGTAAGCTGGCTCCGAAGTTTCGAAGGGTGACAACTACTGACAACAGGATCTACATGGGCGACTACAATGCAAAGAACGGCTTTGAGCATGTCATGTGCATCATGGTCTGAGAGTAATGAACGAATACGCTGAGCTGTTTGCAGAAATCTGTGGCAATAGCGATATCGGGCGATCACTCTTTCTTCATCGACAAGTGCACAAAGGGACGTGAATCTCTCATGATGGCAATACTGAAGATCGAATCGGCCACATCAGCCGAAAATGGATTATTGAACCCTCTTGATGCCCGAAATAAATGCTCATGCTCACAAAACATCTGACAATAACATTCTAATTAGTAGATTTGGATTTGAACAGGCTTGAACGGCGATTCAACAACTTTCGTAGAAGAAATCGGAACTCGTGCAAAGGATGTTTCAGAAGGTGGCCGCATACATCCGGAAATAGTTATAAGGTATTGGCTGCTTTTCATACAAAATGGTCATGTTTGACGACCAGAATCTCGATTTCTAGCGTTTAGATTAAGGACATATTTGGCATCCCAGCCTAAAATGACTTAAATTTTCAATTAATGATGATTTTTAGTATGCATTTAGTATGAAAACGTACGTTACAGTTGAAAATAATCATAAAGTGGGGTAAATGACCCAATAGAGGAGGAACTACTCACGTTCCAGTACTGTTTGAACTCTTAAATCTGATACATATTTTGTTTTGCTTACCTTGTGGGTGTATCCAAAAGCTTTTAAAGTTACTTTTTCTGCAGTCGGGAAACCGTCGCAACAGTATTCCTAATTGTGCTTAAACCACCAATTATTAGTACAGTATTCCAATAGTTACGGTATTTTTCAATTTGTGTTCCTATAGTTGCGAATCTCTATGGGATTCGCAACTATAGGAGCACTACCCAAACTATTGGTGCAAATACGGAAAATATTAAAGGTTTTAATAATAATTACCTATTTTTAAAGAATTCTGTGGCTATTTCTCTTTGAATAGTTTGTTGATATGTCAAGCGAACGGTAGGTCATGTAGGTTACTGCGATTAATTTGTAGATGTGGCGTAACATGGACTACCGCAACTATTGGTACACCCACATCCATCGGATCAATTACCCTGGTGATTTTATAATTATTTCCAACTAAAGCGTGCCCTTCCAGTAAACGTGCGTACAAAAAAAACATCATCAATTGAAAATTTAGGTCATTTTAAGCTAAGAAATCGAGATTTTGGTCCTCAAACATAATTTTTTTGTATGAAAATCAGCGAATGCCTTGTATGCCTTCGGAAGTGTAGAAGAGCAGTGGCATCAGCGAAAACAAAAGAGGTGAGCTGCGCACTCAATGAAAAAAGTAGATTACAGACGCCACCTGGTCAAAGATTGAAGAGCGTATGGACGCAAAGGCCGCAATAGAGCAGGCAAGAACCAGAGCCAACTACGAGCTCCATCAACGATATTTGGCTCTAAACAAGGAAATTTGACAACTAGCAAGGCATCATGTTATTGTGCATTGTTCTCAAAGTTATGTACGAAGTTATCCTAAATACAGGAGAAGATAGACACGACTCTCTGATGGCAGCAGGATTTTATGCCGGAAGACCATGTGTGGACAATTTCACTACGCTTCTCATCAGCCTAAAGCACATAAATTAATTCCAAGAGTCCCGCTATTTGGTATTCATCGACGAAATATGAATAAGCTTTCAATCGTCGGAACCACGAAAATCTATGGGACGCTCTGAGACGCAAGAAAGTTCCGGATTAAATCGTTGGCCTCACCGGAGTACACTATGAGGGTTTTACGATCTCCTAATTAACAAAGGCACCATATCAAATATTCAACTATAATTACAATTAAATGGGATAGTACTAACTCGACTTATGATATTGAAATATTTTTTGTTAGACAGCAGCGAAAATGTAGTAAATATGTTTAATCAATTGCATGACTGATTTATATGAAGTTGAAGGTTAGATTTCAATGAATACTCATTGTCGATAGTGATCCTCAGCAACGAATAATTCCATCCTTTTAGCGGTGAGTAACATACCTGAAATGAATAAAAAAGAAGTTTTTTTAAATTTTGTTTACCAACTGATTTATGAAAAATTTAAACTATTCCTTATCAAAAAACTTTGGTAAATTAAATCCATTTATATATGTTCAAGGGTTACATTGCCTGACAATAGCTCATTGATCCATATCTATTTTTATGATCGGCTTTACCGCAATCCACCCCAAACCTTCTAATATGCAAGATTGTAGCGGTCGGCTTGTTTCTACGTTCATTGGCCACCATAGTTCTACAGTATATGAACGAATTTAAAATAACATGAATTATGGCAGCCATTCAATCCTAGCGCAGTTAGCCTAAGGTTGTTAAAAATTATCCTATAACTGGGAAGTGGACGCAAGCGCAACCGCAAATATTCGAGAGGAAACGGTACGATGGCGAAGAGGTCGATTTCTATAGGAAACGGCCAGACGGGTATTAATAATGGCAACAATGGGGTAAGAGAAAGTAATGAACCAGAATCGAGGCGAACAGAACATCGACCGACACAACAACGTGGAAATGAATGGAAAGATATGCCGTGGACACCGCCGATCAGTCGTGGAAAGTGAAAAACAACAACACATAGTTTCAACCCATTAGCGGATTATATGGTACGAAACGATTATCAGCCATTATCTCGCGGTAAATATTTGTTCGTTTAGCTCAATCAGCCAATTACGCGGGACCCATTGATAGGTTTCTTGCGGCGTGGATGCTCATTTGCACCTCATATCGGAGGAAACAGCTGCCCGGTTGGGAACCTACGATATCGATGATACTGATATGCCGATATGAACGGTGACCAGCTGACTGGTTGGCCGGCCTACCATATCGGATGCGTTTAATGAGGAAATCATTCCGCCTTTGGATGACCGCAATAATACACTATCAGTATGATGTAAGAAAAACATGGATGTGGCCTCAAACTAGCATCCGCGAATACAGCGGCTATTAACTGTTTCTTGTCTAAACTCATTTGTGTGATAACGGATTTTGTTAATTATTGTGTGACAGCTATCGGAAAAAGCAGTACTGGACCTTTATGGCAAGCAGCTGGGTTACTGCTTCTGAATTTCATTTCATAGCTCTTATATTCATTCCATCATAAACGAAGCAATATGAAATGGAATTTGATTTGTTTGGTTCTTATGTTTTAAACAGTGAACACGCATATAGCAAAAAGAAGCATTGCTAAAGAAGGTACTGTATATCGTTTTTTCGCGATGAGATGAATATTGAATATACGTTCATTAAGATGGAAATGGGGACAGTTTCCTAATTTTAATGTTTTCAATAGGAATGCGTAAAATAAATTCTTGCACCGTGGGAATTTCGTTTCATGCGATGTGCGTGTTTGCGATGTTTCAAATCTAATCAAACAATTTTTAAGAAGTAACAACGTGGAGAAAGTGATTTTATATTGTACATAAAAACAGTCAATAATAAGCGTCAGACGCCGGAGATAACACAAATTGCCAAAAAATATGATTCTGAACTTGTCATAAGACGAATTTGTACGAACCCATTTTATTCCACCACCTAATTGTACCTTGACAGATATGTACGTATTTCGAACTCAATAGTAAGGTCGTCTTCGGTGTTTCGTACTTGACTCGAGTCGAGTCGAAATACGTATCTGTCAAGGTACAATCAAGTGGTGGAATTAAATTGGATTATACAAACTCGTCTTATGACACCACGAATGTTATATTTTTTATATTACATACGTATTTTTTGAGCTCTTTTCAATTTCCTGGCAACAAAAACTCAAGTTTCTCAATCATTTCCTTTCCCAAATGAGCAAATTATGCTTAGAGAAATGACATCTTCATCAATCCAACGACCGGATAGAAGACATTCTACAGCGACATTTTCCTCGCCTAGCTCAATGACCGTTCAACGCACTAATAATCTTCATTCGCCATGTCAACGCTAGGGCTACTTACCGGCAAGTAGGTACATATGTAATTGAGCACCCGTTCCGCCGTTCCGGCGCAAAGACACTTTGCAAAAAAAAGAACTGTTTTATTCGTGCAAACAATTTCCCACCATCAGCCTTGGCTTAATCTGACGGAAGAACATTCTAAGTACATACGCCAATCGAGCAGCTTCGCACACACATGGTAATTATGTTCGCCATCAGATTGTACACCAAAGTGATTTGTTACCGCGGCAGCGGCGATGATGTGATACCCCTCCGCTACAATGATCTATTCGCTGAGTGTGAACGCATGGCTGGCGGAAGAAAGAAACTTGCATCGTACGAACAAGGTGTTTCCCATAGTTGGTATATCTGCCTATCTGACTGCAGAAGTGGCAGAATGGAGAAAATAGGCCCAGAAGGAAGTGGCTTTCCGCACCCGATGTCATGCTCGATCTATCGTGAGATGGAATGCAAATGGTGTGAAATTGGAGCGTGTTCTGTTGCATCTGCAGCGAGTAAGAGCATTCGGCTTGGTTGGAGCAAGTGGACAATGAACTTTGTGTTTTGGATGGTTCTGTGTCATTAGTTATCTGATGTGTTCTTCTGGTTAATAAGTCCACATATGAAATTATGTTGCGCTGAAAGATCTCGTAAAACAATGAGGTGCAGGGTATGAACACATCACAAAAAAACATATAAGTATAATTCAGTTAAATCATGATTAGCTAAACTCAGACTAGACTAACTGATAATAGTAACTGTTCGGACCTGCTGTGAATTGCAATACAATCCAAAATAATGAAGACAGAGATGCTGACCATTCTCCAAGCTCAAGTTTCATCAGCTCACGTTATCATCAACAACACCGCCAGATACGCCATTATAATACAATTGGAATGAGAACAGAATTTTAGAATGGGGTAAGTAATATTAAACCAAATAATTTACAAACGTTATACACATTATGCTTCAAACTTTTGTTTCATCGGTTTCTAGCTTTGTGCTTGACTTCAGTTGTAGCATGAAGTGCTAACATGAATAAATATATAATGAAGCACTCAGTTATTAAAATAGGCACATGTAAATTGTTCCTGAGTTGCAATGCATTACCTTTGTCGGCAATTCTCTATTTCAAACCTCATTTGTACATAATGATCCCTAAAGTTTTAAATTTGAACTAGCCACCATAAAATTTCCAATTCTGTTTACGGACATGATTAGTTAATTCTAACCAACGGTACTTTCCTGCATGCCCCCATACCAAATCCAAATGACTATCTCTAAAATTGACCTTATTTGTACTGCCATTAGGCAGTGTGAATGCCTCTTAACATATTACAACTCCGAGCTGAGATCAACTCTATCTTCCGTCCAGCTTCACACTCTACGTTCCGTTCCTCAAACCTGGTGCCTTCCCGAGAAGACGCGAGGAAAAGATCAGTTACACCTCATCTCAAAATAAACCCCAAGTGCTATTTGCTTGTAGAATTTCTCTCCATCTTCTTTATAATCCCCCGCCGAGTTACTTTCTGTCCGCCTCGAGATGTGCACTGTTGTGAGTAAATTACACAAAAGTCAAGCAAACATCGAACGCAAACAAATGCCTATCGGTGGTTAGAACGCAGGCTGCTGAATTCCGTTAATCCGCCCGTAAAGCTATCACAACCAATATGTGCTTCGGTAAAGCAAGTTCGATTCCCCACACCTGCGTTGTAACTTGAAAGAAAGTATCGCGATTAGCCCTTGTCCAGTAGATTTTTCGTAATCACGTTGTATGTATTCGCCGACCTAATTAGTGGCTTTGCTCTTTTCGGATGAGAGCAACAGAAAGGGTACGGATAAAAAGTTTCCGAACTTTCAATATCATCGATAAGTGGGGGAATCCTATAGTCAGTTAGAAACTGAGACAACTATAGTGGTACGTGGTGGTACTACATGTAGGGAAACTGTTATTCATATCATAGCTCCCATCTTCTTCATCTTCAATGGCTCTGCTCTCCAACTAGAACAAAGCCTGCTTTTCAATTGGTTGATTGGTAACTTTATTATACCCGTCAACTGCATATGAATATGTAAGGGAAGTTTTGAAAGAAATTTGAAGGAAATTCCAAGAATTTCATTCTAGAATTTTCGATGTAATGCCTGAAGTAATTACTGGATGAGTTTTTTTAGAAACTACTAAAATGATTTCCGATGGAAACCCTGATGGAATATTCTGAAAAGATTGCTGAAAGAATATCTAAAGAAAATGTTAAAGATTTTTCCAAAAATGTAGAGGAATATCTTAAGGAATCCCTAATGGATTTTTCGAATCAATTTCCGAGGAAATTCCAAAAAAAAAATAACTTAAGGTTATCTAAGAAGAATTTTTAGAGGAATTCTTGAAAGAATTCCTATAGGAGATTCGAGAGGAATTCTTTGAAAAATGTCGAAAGGAGCCTTAGATAAATTTAGGAATTTTAGAAATTTCTTCGAAAATTTCTTCAGGATTTCCCCCTTAATTTACTTAGAACATTAA
Organism: Armigeres subalbatus; assembly: GCF_024139115.2. Lineage (NCBI taxonomy): Eukaryota > Metazoa > Arthropoda > Insecta > Diptera > Culicidae > Armigeres > Armigeres subalbatus. Next base: position 53,133,973 of record NC_085140.1, read on the forward strand.
TTCGGAAATTCCAGATTCTTAGAATTATGGCCTAGAGTTTTGGAAATAGTTCCTGGAGGAAATTCTGGAATAAAACCTGGAGGAATTACCAACGGTTTTTTTTAAAATATTTTCTGAACGATTTTCTGAAAGAATTTCTAAAGAAATTCCTTAACCCTTTCAGGTCCACGGTTTCATATATGACCCTAAAAGAAAAATGGATGTATAAAATCGCACGATGGATAAAATTGATTGAAATTAACACCCCTATAAGGAAAAAATAACAGACATGGGCGATTAAGGCCTTACGACAATCTAGAAGGTCCTGAACACGGTGAAGTTACGAAAGAGAAAATGTTAAGTATATTTGTAGCGAATGGTACTGTTTCAAAATAAGTTTTTTATTTAAACGTATTCGTAGAGTTATCGTTACAATAAACTATTTTCAACCTTCCTTGGACGTCCTAGGCCATTCAAACTAGCCTTGAGTTCGGGACTTGTGATCCACAGCTACAAGAAAGTGTTGTTTCAGTACTCAAAGCTTCAAAATGCATTCAATTATATCCATTACAGCTTCTAGGAGGTCAACAGATATCGTTGAATAGTTTTGAGATATTTTGTGTCATCCAAACTATCCTTGAGTTCGGGACTTGTGATTTACAGTTGCAAGAAAGTATTTTTTCAGTATTCAAAGCTTAAATATACATTAAGTTATATTTATTATTGCTGCTAGGAACTTCCCCGGCTCAAAATTTTGATACGTGGAAAATTCTAAGTAATCCTGTCTTGCAAACTAGCGTTTTTTGTCATTCAATGTTTTAATTTACGTTCAGAGTTCACGTTCACGAACGGCGTGTTTACATCAGTCGCGCGATTATTGAGATATCATTGATCTGAAATATTCTGAGCAATCCAAACTCTTCTTATGTTCGTGACGTGCGATGAACATTCGTGACAGTAGCTATTATCCTTACACAAAATTTTGATACGAGTTCAACCACACTTGTTACATCTCCTAGAAGTATAAAATAGATCGGCAGATAGTTTAGATGTTCTAAGTCATCCAAACTATCCTTCAGGTGCAGTCAACAGTTGTAGCCGTGGCTTTATTTACTACTCAAGCTTTTGATATGTATTCAACTACAGTCGAACCTCCATGAGTCGATATTGAAGGGACTATCGACTTATGGAAATATCGAGATGTGGAATGGAAAACTTTTGGAAAGCTGCTTGAAGAGACCATCACAGTAACCCAGAAAATATTTTTCAATTTAAAATAATTCGCCTTCATAAGTCGATATCGAGTCATACAACATTGACTCATGGAGGTGTTACTGGTTATACATTGCATCTCCTTGAATTCTACTGGCATCGTTACATACAGTAATATCCCGATTTTATCATCCCCTGATGAATTTTGGGGAGATAAAACAGGGTATGAGACAAAATTGGAGAAAAAATTATCGACATAGTTGAATACATATCCATGGTTGAAGTGACGCAAAAAGCTTGTGTCGTTGCTATGGATCGCAAGTTCTCTACCCAAGGACGAATTGGATGACCCTGAATATCTCAAAACCATCTCACTATGTCTTGTGATCTTCAGGAATATGCTATGGACATGGTTGAATACATATCCAAGCTTGCAATGACGCAAAAAGCTTGTGTCGTGGCTGTAAATCGCAAGTTCTGGACTCAAGGACAGTTTGTATGATCCAGAATATCCCGAAACCATCGCACAATGCCTTGTAATCTTCAGGAATATGTTATGGATATGGTTGAATACATATCCAAGGTCGGAGTGACGCAAGGAGCTTGTGTCGTGGCTGTAGATCGCAAGTTCTGGACTCAAGGACAGTTTGGATGACCCAGGATATCCCAAAACCATCTCATTATGTCTCTTGATTTTCAGGAATATGTTCTGGATATGGTTGAATGCATATTCAAGCTTGGAGTAACGAAAAATGCTGGTGTCGTGCCTGTAGATCGCAAGTTCTGAACTCAACGGCGGTTTGGATGACCAGGATATCCCAAAACCATCTGATCATGTTTCCTGATCTCAAGGAATATGTTATGGAGACGGTTGAATGTATATCCAAGCTTGGAATGACGAAAAAAGCTTGTGCTGTTGCTATAGATCGCAAGTTCTGAACACAAGGACAGTTTGGAAAATATTTTTCAACTTGTTTTGTCATTTCTCCATTATTAATCACGAAAATAAATGGAATATATCAAATTTACTGGGTAATACTGCTTGGAAAAATTTGGGCCTGAAAGCGTTAAATTATTCCCGAAAGGGTTAAATTATTCATACGATCTTTTTGAAAGAATTTCTTCTGAGTAAAGAAATTTCCTGGAGAGGATGAACTCTCGGAGGTGTTTGTCTCAAAAGCATCCGCCATGGCCTTACTCGATGTCGAGAAGGCATTTGACAATGTATGGCATGATGGCCTGGTGTATAAACTACAACGCTACAATCTTCCCAGCTACCTGGTGAAAATCATCAACAATTACCTGTCGGCAAGGACATTCCGGGTCTCAATCAGCGGAGCGAGTTTCAATGCGCACAACATCGTCGCAGGCGTCCCCCAGGGCAGTATCCTCGGGCCCCTGCTTTTCAATCTGTTCACCTCCGACATGCCAGAACCTCCAGAAGGTGGCATTCTGTCTCTGTTCGCAGATTACACCTCCATCGTCTACAACGGTAGAGTGATCAGAGCGCTAGTAGCAAAACTCCAACGAGGCCTGGATGCCCTGACAGAGTACCTCACCAGCTGGAAGATCTGTATCAACACGGCGAAGACCCTGGTCATCATTTTCTCCTACTCCAAATCCCCTAAACTTGTTCCGCCTGGGGACTGTAAAATCATCCTCAATGGCACGGCTGTGGATTTTTATTGTAAATATTAGTGTACATAGTAGTTAGGTTATCAAATTTTAAAAAACACACTAGCGCCTCCTAAAGGCCGTCATTACATATTATATTTTAAAACTCAGTTAACAATAAAAAAAATCAAATCGAAGTTAAAGGGCCAAACCGGCCGATCACTGTATATGTATAAACAAAATAATTGTAGAACAAAAGATGATTGAATAAAGAAGAATTTTACTACTAGGCGTTTCCTAAAAAAAATCTTAACCCTTATAGGACCAAGTGAAGAAATTCAAATTAAAAATGCCACTGCTCATCGAATATTTGACGGATTTGCCTAATTGTTTCAGCAATTGGACACGTACAGATTTTTAGTTTCCGGGAACATATTGCTAGAACCGGAAATGTCCCTGTGGTCGGAGTTATCCTGGGGGGTCACTGGGTCAAATTGGCCATTTTTGGGGCCACAATGAGATTTGTCGAATGAAACGAGATATTTTTTCTCAATTTCACACAAAATGATTGTCACTATTTCCAGGCATCATGTATTAGCGCTGAGGGGTGCTTCGGAAGGTCGGATTGTGGCCAACCGATTGATTACGGAAGCCGCCGAGGGAAGTGGCCAAAATTAGAACCATTCTGATTCAGGCAATATGGGTATCAAACTTCATGGATTTCAATTAACATTTCAAATGTGATATTTTTAGCCTTCCTTTCAAAACAGATGGCCACGTTGTAGTCGGTTCCGGAAGACCCTGGGGACTCGGGTTGGCGGCCATAAATGGAATCAGTGCGGACCAGGCAATATGGGTATCAAACTTTATGAATTTCAAAGGACTTTGCGAATATTCATTTGTTTCTTGTTTTAACTCATTTGGCCATTTTGTAGCCGATTTTGGGAAACCTTGGGGGACTCGGGCTTGCGGCCATAAATGGAATCAGTGCAGACCAGGCAATATGGGTATCAAGCTTCATGAATTTCAATTAGCATTGCAAATATGATATTTGTGGTCTTCCTTCAAGTCAATTGGCCACTTTGTAGCCGGTTCCGGAAGATCCTAAGGGACCTGGGTTAGCGGCCATAAATGGGATCAGTGCGGACCAGGCAATATGGGTATCTAACTTCATGAATTTCAATTGGCATCGCAAATACGATATTTTTGGTCTTCCTTTCAAGTCAACTAGCAACTTTGCAGCCGATTCCGGAAGACCCTGGGGGACCTGGGTTGGCGGCCATAAATGGGATCAGTACGGACCAGGCAATATGGATATCAAACTCCATGAATTTCAATGGACTGCTTTGCCAACAAATTACTAAATAATTTCAAAATAATAGAGCACAATTTAAATTTCGTAATATTGACAACAACGCAATGCCTGACTACGTTCTATTTGATTATTCGTTTAGCTGAGTAAACCCTTTAATTATATCAACTAATCGTTTACGCCAAAATGACTGGTGCCATCAGCATTACCAGAACTCAGACGTTCTACATCTCGATATTCCACATCTCAATAACTGTCGATGATTTTCTTAGTCTCTTCAATCCACATTCTTTTTTATCTCGATAACCTCTTTATTTGCAATCCATTCTTAAACATTGTAAACCTAACCTCGAGTCACCATGAGTACGTTGGCTTATTTCCCTCTCTTACTAATTTAATATTAAGATTATGTCGATTGTACATATCACAAAGAAACGTGGCTCCGTAAAGTGTTATACACGCCTGAGCCTACCAAATAAACGAACTTGAAAAAACCTCTTTATTTGGATCTTTCTTTATCTAGATGTGTTATGGTCATATTAAGTGCAAAAAAGTACTAAAAACATGAATGAGTATTTTCATCATGTTTTGGGCATAAAAAATAGTATTTTGGCCATAACTTCTGGTCCCATGATCCGATCTGGCCAATTTTCCGTAATCCGGACAATACTGAGTTCCAAAAAAATGGGTCTACAAAATGTGTACACATACACACACATACAGACATCACCTCAGTTCGTCGAGCTAAGTCGATGGGTCTCCGGGTCTGCTATCAAAAATTCGTTTTTGGAGTAATTATATAGCCTTTCGATACAACTTTGTTGTACGAGAAAGGCAAAAAGGTACTTAGGTGAAACGAGCCTCTGTAAAACACGAAGTTCCAGTGTTCTAACAACATTTTGTGACTTTAAAACGTGGCTACGCAATTGGTCCTCGTGACACTATCTGTTAACCATCTGTTCAACCGCGACACCGAACTGGCCGGTTGGTATTGGTTTTACAACTTCTGAACCAGACACCAGGATTGACACTAAGAATTGCAGAACCCACGTCAGCCGCTCACCTGAAAAGATTCAGTTGAGATGCTGTTGACATTTTTTTCGATCTCTATGAGGAAACGGTAAGCCCACAAAAGTTCCCCCAAGCAGAATATGTATTGTTGATGAAACATCAATTTGCACGGTAAAAATAATAACACGGATGACTGTTTATTTTTTGCCTAATTTACGCTTCTATAAAACAGGTACAAATCAAAACTACGAGTTCTGACGCAGCGAAGTAAAGAAAATGCTGATGGAACGGAATAACACCAGCAGAACATGGAGTCTGCTTGGACAGCAAATGGAATTTTCGTCTCACCGATATTTCTTTTAGCAAGAGCTATTCGTGCGGAAGACTTGCAGATTGCATCGGGAACCCTTCATTGCATCAATAGTGGTTGAACTATGGCTTTTGGCATCGACAAATGCTTCGATCATTTCAGCCGAAAACTGTCGGCACCGTGCCTCCTTCCGGCAAAGTCCGGCCTTGGCAAAGCTACTGATGTCAACGGTACAAGTAGTTAAAATGAAACTGGAGATGGCATTTAATGCGGATCCCTTTTAGCAGCTTTGAACCTATGGATTCGGTTGCTGAGGTTGACCTTAAAAAACTGTGCGCCGTGAACCTCACCTACCCCTAGCTGTACCAGGACCAAACCTGCCCCATTCCATATCCTAGAACGAAACCTGGTTTATAATAACGTTTTTGAAATGCTGCAGAGCTTTTTTGCATTTATTTGTTCAGGGAATCAATAAAATTTAAGTATAAATTGATATTGAAAGCATATTCATCTAAGCTTTAACAAGATTTTTTACGAAAGTTACAGAACAAATAAGGTGGCTTTAATAATATGATTGAAATAAAAACGGTTGAACTATTTGAAGAAAACTTTCAACATTTTTCCAACTTCAATTCATGCATTATCCTTGCCATTATCTAATGATTCAAAAAACTGAGAAACCGTGAAAGTGCGTTTTGAAGTCTAGTCTAGAAAAAATTGATACAAAATAACGATATGCATTTTAAGAATTCCCCGGGTTACTGTTCCTGGACTTCTATGTTCATCCCATAAAAACAAACCAAAAAAAAAAAGAAGAAAAGAAGCGATAAGATTTGTGCTGTATTTTTTTTTTTGCGATGCGATGAGTATATTTTCAGTTAAATGGATGTTGTAATTTTTTCTAAAAAGGGGAAAGACGGTATAATATGCCCCCTCTAAGGCAACTCCTTGATAACTTTTTACTTTTCAATGCAATTTATGCAAACTTTGTGTTATTTGGTAGTCCGGGAAGCCGCAAATGCATTCCCCGTGAGAAGTCATAGGATTTCAAAATGTGCCTGGGCAATACGCCCCAGCTCAACCAAAAACGTTTCATAGCCCTTCATTAGTGTTTTATCAATCCAATAATAAAAAGGTTACAAATCCTTATGTGCTTGACGATAAAAACCCAACATAAGTCCATTTAAGCAGGTTTGAATTACATTTCAGTAGTTTCCATATAATTTGGAAGCATCTTCTGCAAGCTCCCTGCCCTTGTGCCCAGTTGGTAAGGCCATATCGTCCTGCCCAGGGTAGGGGAGTTTTGACCAGTGAAACATATTTTGGAAAATCGTTACATTTCAGAAGATGAAAGAATTTTTATATCATATTAACCACTGAGAAAAGGTATTTTGTTGCCCAACGGAGTGTTCCAGTTTAAGTTATGTGGACAGTATGCTAGCTAACGTCGAATGTTGGGCAAACAAACATTAAAAGTTACATCAAAGTTTTGTATTTTGCTATTATTTTCATTATGTAATAAAACAAATACTTCCACATTCACATAGTATGATGGTTTTACAAATATTTATAGGTACCAACATATTTTAACCCTTAGTTAGTTATAGTTTTCTAGAAATCAAAGGGGGGGCATTTTGGCCAGGTGGGGTGCATTATACCGTCTTACTCTACATAATTCATTACAATCTCTCAGGCAGGCTTTTTTTTCATTCAGGTCAAATTTTCTTTAAATTGCTTTGTCACCAATAAAAATTTCGAGATTTTTCTGGTCTACGGAATATTTTTATGCATCTGTAATGACATTTAACTGATCAAACAACTGTACACCCGATTCTTTTTTTACATGGGGAATGCGTTCTGTGTAAAAAAAGTTTTCAGTTCAAAATTTGAAAATCCATGTAAAAAAAGTTTTATGATTTCTCGACGAACCATGCAAAATGGAGCAACTTTGCAAAAATTTTGTATGGGATTTTTTTACACGTCCATTAAAAAAAATCCGTATAAAACCAGAATCGGGTGTATTTTCTCACTCTTCCTTTATACGAATCTGTGCGCGCACAATGCTTTGACACAAAAAAGAAATTATGGAAATTCGTATTCTACACATAAAGTATTTGTATAGTCCTTGTAATGTGAACGACTTTTGGTAAACAGGGGACAATTATTGCATGATACCGCTAGTTCATCTAGTGACATTCCACTTATTTTTTGCTATCTCTAATTACGCCATAGCAGAAATCTACTAATTGAGTAATTGAAGGGTAAGCTTTTAAAAAGTATCGATTTCCATCACATCACCGTATCAAGAATGACTCGGCTTTCCGGTGCTGGTTCACCCGAACCATCGCGTTGCATCCCGGACTACTTCATCACGTTATCTAATTGATGACTCAATGATTGTCATGCTATAGACATTGCCTCGTCCATCTAACTGCAACCCCTCGGCGAACCTTGTGAACTGGAACCGATTGCAAGTGCTTTCCTTGGCGGACGCGCGTCGGACGGGCCGATTTCCGGAGCATGCAAACGAAATCAGATTATGACGGTAAATCCAAATTGATTTTGTTTGTTATGTCTCCTCACACCGATTGATGCCTGAGAGCGGATTATGCAATCGGCGGCTGACTAAAAGTACCTTCCGTACAGCGACAACTCAATTGACCTGATCTGGCCGACATCAGCCATCACCATTCGTTTTCAAAGGACCGAAATGCGTCGCACGTTGTCAGGCTGGGTTCCGATACAAGTTGCAATAAAAACATTAAAGGCGAATGAGCTTCGGAAAACTTTTTGGCCATTCAACGATCCTTATGGTGTGTTTCCCAAGCACAAAGAGGAATTATTCACCCGCTCTGATGACGCGGAATTCAGCAATCATAAAATCAGCTACCAACAATAGCCCCGACAAAAGACAATCGAATACAAAGGGAGCCAGGAACCCCTCTCGTGGTCGTCATTCGCCGTGATTTAATTCCTGTAAACAGATTATGGACAGGGATGGGTATTTGTAGCGAGGATTGATTGTTTTGTGTTTTCATCACCGACCGGAAAGCAGAGCATTGAAAGAGGGTGCCTTGTTTCAATGCGCGGTTCAGTCACCCTCGACTGTTGTTCATACTCCTGTAGGTACATTCCTTGCACCTAACGCCCAACAACGCTGCTCTAGTGCAGAGTTGTGGATATGAGTTTATGCTCTAATGGCTTATGTTGAAACAAGCTGGTGGAGTATATCGAGTCGCACAGCACGTCTGCGCTTCCTTGCATTGTTGAGTCGTTTGGCATGTTTTACAAGCAGTTACCGACAAGTGGAGATACACAAACGCACAAGTGGTCGCATGAATTTGCGTGGCGGATAATTAAATCATTGAAAAACCACTTGCTGATTCGGATGTGGTTAGATATGTGCAAGGGAAACGTGAAGTGGAGAAGCATACCCGTCAGACGGAAAGGGGTGGCACGATAATGGGAAACGCATGGTTGACGGTAACATCAATTGGCAATGTTGACGCATTGTTTACACGTGGTGAAGCTGCAATTTGTAGATTGTCTATGCTGAATAATTTAATTTGTGAAACAGGTATGAACAATATTGCTATATATTTTTTATGAAACACGGTAAAATTACAAATCATTCTGTTTTCAACCAATTTTCCAAGATCAATAGATCTTATACCTCCTTATGGCTTCTTCAAAACATTCTCCAGGATGGACATATGTCGGATAAAATATACAATCAGGCATAGTACGAGAAAGTTTCGAAAACAAGAAAGCCTTGATCGCCTGATAATATCTCATAAGAGACATAAGAGACCGCTTATTTGAACGATCAGCGAGCTTTGTCTAACCTCCGCGTATTTGAGTTAATTTATTAACTTTTGACCAGAAATTCCTTTGATATTGGCACAGTTACCCATTGAACATAGGGAACTGTTATTGCGGCGTATTGATCGATAATGGCGGCGTGAGTTTTTCTACATCAAGAGGTAGAAAACATTGAAACTCATCCAGTCTGCCCTGATCGAACAAAAATGTGTTATGTGTTGAGTAAATAAACAAATGTCAACGACCGTATCAATTACGAGAATATGTGAGGCGCCATGAGACGCAAGGGAGTTCCTGAGAAAATCATCGGCCTCATCGAAGTACAGTACGAGGCCTTCTCGTGTAGAGTGCTGCACAATGGGGTCATGTCTGAGCCTATCCAGGTCGTAGCTGGTGTGAGGCAAGGATGTATTCTATCAACGTTACTGTTACTCATCGTAATCGACAAGTGATTCTAGACTATGAATTCTGCTATTGCGGATAGTACATTAAACATAAGCACTCAAATATACCAATCGTGAAATCACATATTTCGCGTGCCTCAATTTACCGTACAATGTGGCAAGTTTTACATTAGACTGATTTGAACTCTCAATTTTACATATGCACTAATATTGATCTCTATCGTAAAAGAATCTGTGCATGATTGAGTGTTTGAGAGTATGGAGAGCAACATATTGAATTTTCTGGCGAACTTTGCTTCATTTGCAAAGCGTGTGCCAATGAATCGGTAGCCTGTGAGGGGCTGAGAGAGGTTGCGCGGCGGGGTATGGCAATGCTAGCGCATTGCTGCCACCGCAGTGTGAGATGGTGTTGATAGCGCCATCGGGTTGAGTAGCAACGACGAAGATTGCACCGTCAGTTTGTTGCCGAATTTTAAAACGAACAGTCACACCGCTCTTCAACGGCGAATTCCATTCAGCCGTTTTCGGCTGGAATACGACATCGACGAGATTCTGGTAGGTGCGATTGACCGTGAACCAAACCGCGGGCTGCTATAACCATGGAGCACCTAAACGACTTCGAATTGGCTGATGGCGTTGCACTCCTTGCTCAACGACGCTCTGATATGCAGAGTAAGCTCAACGACCTTGCCGAGCGTTCCTCTTCGGTAGGTTTATTCATCATCGTCAACAAAACCAAATCAACCGTCTAAGACGAATTAAGTACTCTCCATTTAATTCCACCAATTATTTTCGATATCTTTGCAGATACGTATTTCGACCACAACTGTGTGGAAGAACAGAAAACGGGAAAAAAAGGAGAAAGGTGGTACACCCAACCAGCGACTGTTAGATTTTCTAACAATTCTGTATAAGAACCTACCAAAATCTGTATAAGAACTGGGCATATGCAAAATTGTTGCCCTGGGTCTATGATATACGATCTTGTGTTTGCTGGGTTGCGTCTGTATTTTACTCTTGAGGCCTGGTAGCATTTTTCTCGTCCGTTACTATCCTCATCAAACTAAAAACTTCTTAGCGTCTCTATGCAGCTCCTTACCAATCCTAACACTTCCTGAGTTGCGACCAAACTTAGGGCCGATGTCCACGTAGCGGTTTTTGAAGCTGCGTATACTCGCAAGGTACCCCGCATCAAAGGGAGTAATACGTGTGCACGACTACATTTGATGCTAGGCACATTTAGCTGGAAAAAACTGCTACTTGCGCATTCTAAAAGTACGTCAAACTTATACTGCCGTAATCTGAAAAAGTGACGTTTTAACCATTTTCCGAAAATGGTGTTAACGAGTGGCACTCATCGTGCTTTTTAACAAAACAAAAAATATAAAACTGGTATGATGTAATTTAGCGCATACGTCACTTTTTCAGATTACGGCAGTATAGGGGAGGGGGGTTACGAGAGCGTGACGACTCATACAAATGAGTTCATCGATCTTGTGCCGAACTCGATGTCATCATTATCAATAGACGTAGACCAAAATCAGTCAGATCTAGTTCGGTAGTTAAAAAGTGCTAGGTCAACTACGGAGCAGTGACTCATGTCAGACAGGCTGGTATTTCCTTTCCAGTCTGAAGAGGTGTGCGCATGTCCAAAAATCGTCATCAGCTGGTCAGAATAAAACATTTTTTTTTCGAATTTTCTTTGGCTTGTCCATAGGAAATTCTTCGGAAATTCCACGGAAAATTGTTCAAAAAGGAAAAAGGTCGTTTAGCCTAAAGTCACACAGTGAAAACCCTTTTGAGCGAATGCCACTTGCCCGAATAACACATTAAGCCGAAAGTCATCTAGCCGAAATTCATTTAGCCGAAACGGTTATTGGGTTGGAACGATTTGGCTGGAAATATCATTTGTCCAAAAGCGACAAACAGTCGAAACCCAAGTAACATTTTCAGTTTTATAACGCTTTTGAAGACTATAATTTACTCTACAAGAGTGTTATGAAACCAGCATAAAACCAAAATGTTACTAGGGAAGGGACATACAGTCGAACTGGTAATTTAGCCGAAGAAGCATTCGTTTTGTCGAATTGGTCATACGGCAAAATTGTCGTTATTCCGAACTGACCGTATGCATGAGCATGAGCATGATTGACCGCCCACGGTTGCTACTCCGTTATTGCCAGGTCAGCTGTAATTACACAGAGAACCAACAGAGGATGTTTGGGACTAACATCATCTTCAATGTGTAAGAACTGAAGATCCAAAAATTAAGCAATACCAGCGCCGGCCGTGTCCGAATGCAGGTCAATTGAGGAATAGGTAGGAAATTGTTGACGTGATACTCGCTTTGATAGAAGCCGAGTCATCTGCACTTCCACGAGAAATCACTGGGATGTTGGATATATGGGGTAGGAAGTGTGGCAGGGTTCGTTTTGGTAAACGGTCTGCCGTGTATAGCGTGTAGTTTGAATTAAAACAAAAACAATCGAACAAACGCTAATTATTTTGATTATTGACCGCACTACAAAACTGGATGCGAACTAAATTTTCACTTTTTGATTAATTTAATCACCCGCACAATGCAGAACAAAATTTCGGTGACCAGCCGATCGTTTTGCTTTCCGCACAAAGCAAAACCAAATTTCGACGACCGGCCGATCGTTCTGCTTACTGGAGAATCACGACTGGATAAGAAACAAATTTTCACTTTTTGATTAATTTACTCACCCGCACAATACAGAACAAAATTTCGGTGACCGACCGATCGTTTTGCTTTCCGCACAAAGCAAAACTAATTTTCGACGACCGGCCAATCGCTCTGCTTACTGGAGAATCACCAACGCATACTTTTATACATGTACTACGCCGATATAAAGTAATATTGCGTAATTTTGTGTGATTCAGTAGGAATTTCAAATATATGAAGCAAATGTGAAATGTAACACAATAGAAATCTATGAAATATGAAATCTATAACTTCAAATGTATACCTTAATATCGTTTATAAGCAGTACTGAACTTAATTGAGCAAAAGTTAGTCAACAGCATCGATCGTTTCAATCTCGATCAGTCGCTTCGTTCTAGCGCTGCGAACAACACAATTGCAGATGTGGGAGATTTAGATATATCTCTGGATAATGAGGATAACAACAACCGTGACCGTGAATTAAATGTACCACCGGTTCTTACCGAAATCATGTTGCCTGTCGCGTCTACCTCGGGTACGAATGCTGAAGCCACCACAAAGACGAATACTGCCACTACTGCCACCGCTTCCTCCAACGCTACCTCCTCCATCGCCACTTCTTCCATCAATGCCGTCGCTGCCGTCATCGCTCCATCCACCGCTCCACCCACCGCTGCTACCACCTACGCCACTGTCACCTCGAGAGCCAATGCTGTTGCTGCTGTCTCGAATCGTATTTCAAATAGTGCCTCCAAGCAACCACTCACAAGGCACAAATCTCACCCGCTCTATTCCACCATCATCAAATCAAGATTGCCGCCTGAAGGTGGTAAACAGACTGCGACCCCAGTGCGTCGAACATCAAACGAAGAAACGATGAAGGCGTTCTATGTCACACCTTTTCACGTCGAACAAACTGAAGACGATATCATCGAGTATCTGCGAGAAACCATCAACATCGACCAGTCTACGCTAAATTGTGTTAAACTAGTGCCGCGTAATAAGGACATTAATGAATTATCATTTGTATCGTTCAAACTTTCTGTTTCTGAAGATCTTGTCGCTGTAATTAACGATCCTTTTTATTGGCCAGAAGGTGTAGAAATTCGCGAGTTTCAGCCAAAAAACGTGAACGTACCAAGCCTGCTAGTACCGAAATGATTAGCGTAAGTAACTCTAATACCAATGCCCAAACTGATTCAAATATCAATGCACTAACTGATTCCAATACTTCTTCAACTCCTTTGCGGTTTGATGGGTCTATATACGATTCGAAACTGAATCTACATTCACAAGATTATGGAAAAATGAAAACTATTCTAGAGAAACGGTCCAATAACTTTATTAAAATAGCTCTCCACAACGCAAGGAGTTTAACTAGCAACATTGAAAACTATCGTTCTTTGGTTGTTAATTCAAAATTAGATGTTCTATCTGTTGTAGAAACATGGCTCAAACCTTCAAATACGAGCATATCAGTTGAACTTGAGGGCAGCCCTTACTTTGCACCGTTCAATGAGCATGAGCATGAGCATGATTGACCGCCCACGGTTGCTACTCCGTTATTGCCAGGTCAGCAGTAATTACACAGGGAACCAACAGATGATGTTTGGGACTAACACCATCCTCAATGTGTAAAAACTGGTGACCCAATATAAAGCAATACCAGCGCCGGCCGTGTCCGAATGCAGGTCAATTAAGGAATGGGTAGGAAAATGTTGACGTGATACTCGCTTTTATGGAAGCCGACGAGTCATCTGCACTTCCACGAGAAATCACTGGGATGTTGGATATATGGGGTAAGGCATGTAGCGGGGTTCGTCTTGGTAAACGATATGCAGTGTATAACGTGTAGTTTGATTATCGTGCACTAATTAGTTCAATTACTGACCGCACCAAGTAGAACAAAATTTCCGTGATCTCGAGACCGTTCTGTTTTGAACAAACACGTCGAGCACTTAATTATTTGAATAACTTTCGGCACAAAGCAGAACAAAAACCCGTGGTCTCGAAACCGTTCTACTTTTAAACACTTTCTATCGCACACTAATTAATTTAAAAAGTCTTTTATCTTTATTATCCCGCGACAACGAAAAAAAAAACTAACACAATGCAGGTTCGGTGGCTTCTGCATACTAGGTAATGCGCTTCTACGACCGAATTTTCGCGCACAAATAAACTTAAACTTACAATTATTAACTGGATTATCCCGCAGAGCAAATATCGCATAATGTAAGCTCGTTTACTATAGCATACCGAGAAACGCGCAACTACGACCGAACTCACGCGCACTTTAACACGATCTTTCAAACACTATTCCAATTATTACCAGTAGGTGGTACACATTTTTTTATGCCATTCTGTAAATCAAAATTCTGGTTATCATATTTTTTTCAAAAAAAAAGCTTAAAATGACAGTCCTTGTTATAATTGATTTAATAGAATGTAAATTTTGATAATAGTGATGTTATGTTGCTAAAACTCGAGGATTCATGGAAGATTCTTGAAACAAATTGTTAGGATAATTATAATAGTCTGCTGGAATATCTGACGCATACCTATATGAAAACTTATGGCATATGAAAATATTTATAAAATTGTGGATACCTGTACTTTTAGAAACATATGGCATAAGTAAGAACCGTTTAAAAATGGATTTTAAAATATAAAAATAAGGAATTAGAGGCGACCACATGAAAGCTACCATACCCGGAGAAACTCGTTCACTTACAAATGGGCATCCTTCCTCGTCGTCTCTCTCTGTTAGAAGAAAAAATCACCCATCTTGTGAGAATAAGTCGATGCACTCATTTTAGTGAGCAAACCTGCTCACCCTCAAAAACGGGTAAATTCCCAAGCAGAGAGAAAGAGACAGCAAACAAAAGACAAAGTAAACGACTTTCTCCGGATAGCATATACAATCTTTGTCGGGTGGTATCTTGTTATAAAAAGTCAAATGGCTGTCAAGGAGAAGGCTCTTTTTTATCACAAGGTACCATCTCTACGTGACCATTTGAAGTGAATTGTGTTAATTTAATGTTATCAGAAATGGCGTCTTTTATTTTATGTTTCTGTATTTCACTAAAAGTAGGTGAATTCAAGACAATTTTCTACTCAAAAGTTAGCTACACAATGTATGAAGACCAAATTTGAGCTACACGCTCGTCATTTTCGGGAAGAAATGGTTGCGAGGCCAATAAAGCTGCATCACTTGATAGAAATACATGAAATATCATAAGTTCACTACATACCTGGATGGAAACTTTTTTATTAGAACTGGGCAATATATACAAACCAATTGCCGGAAGTAAAAACAAAGCGTGAGGTCGTCCTAGTTGCGGTATTACAGTATTTCGGAATTTTCGAACTACTTGAATCCATCAACAGGAAGGTTTCTTAAATATTTTCTCACTTCACAGCACAGCTTTTTCTTTAATTTAAATTTATCGTTTGATTGAAAAACGGAGATTTTTTTCGCAGAGGAAAAACACGTCCACTATCTAAGGCAGCTTGCTGCGATCGCAGCCCTTACTTTGCACCGTTCAATGTGGAAAAACGATCCATAAAAGAATGAAAAACGATTCATAAATAACATCTGAATGTTCCATAAAACGCTACCATAAATCCATAAAATATTTCGAGAGATTCCATACAGAATATTTTTATGATCCATAAAACTTTGAAAAATGATCCATAAAAACTATAAATTGATCCATAAAATTTCAAATTTGCGCAATTTTTATCCTGATGATGATCCATAATTTCAGCCATATGATCCATAATTTTGGTCATATGATCCATAATTTTGATAATGTGATCCATAATTCTTGGAAAGAAGGCCAATGAAACTATATTAATTGATCCACACATTTTATAAAATCTATGGATCATTTATCAAAATTTATGGATCATATCACCAAAATTATGGATCATTTTAACAAAGTTATGGATCAAATGGCAAGAATTATGGATCATATGACTAAAATTATGGATCATATTACTGAAATTATGGATCATCATCACGATAAAAAAAATGCACAAATTTGAAGTTTTATGGATCAAAATATAGTTTTTTATGGATCATTTGTCATATTTTCATGGGAAAATAGCAAGAATTGTATTGTTTTTCTTGACCATGTTAATGGAACATATTTCCCAATTAATTGCTAAATTTTGGCTTAGTTATGGATCGAAAAATTATTCTTTATGGAATCTCATTAACTATTTTATGGATTTATGGTAGCATTTTAAGGAACATTCAGATGTTATTTATGGATCGTTTTCCAGTTTTTTATGGATCCGTCTTTATCGTTTATATGCAAAAGTATGTTTTGCCGAACTTGAGGGATACAAAATTATTAGAGCTGATCGCGATAATAAGAACAAATCAAGAGGGGGTGGAGTCGCCTTTTATGTGAGAAAAAATCTCAAATTCTCTGTTATCACTAAATCTGGAAAAGAAAGCGAAATTGAATACTTGTTTATCAAATTAAAACAGGCCAACTTAGTCTGTGGAGTCGTCTATAAACCCCCAGACGTGGCAGTTGCTAAACTAGATACAGTTTTCTGCATTGTTTCTGAAATTTTTTCTACAGAACCCAATATTTTGGTTACAGGCGATTTCAACATCAATTTGATGATGGAGAACTCTAACAAGACATTAAAACTAATTGATCATTTAAGCGCATTATCCTTTAAACTGATTCCAACTCATCCAACTTGTCATAGGCCCGGTTCTACATCCACCATTGATTTATTCACAAGTAATTGCACAGAGAACATGAAGAACGTTTATCAGTCATCAGTGGGAGGAATTAGCGATCATGATTTTATTTGCATTGATTACAAATTCAAGCTTCCTAAACCTGGTGCCAATGTATACTGGACACGTGAATATCACTAAATTAATCAATCGACTTTTCTGTCTGATTTACGTAGCGTAAATTTTGATGGTGTGTTCAATTGTGTGGGGATTAATGGAAAACTAAAATGTTTCAATGATGTATTCTTTACCATTCTTGATAAGCATGCTCCGCTCAAGAAAAAAACGATTAAAGATCCAAGTACTCCTTGGAACAATACTCACATTCATCGATTGATTAAAAATCGGTCCGAGGCTTATGAATGTTGGAAACGCGATAGAGGGAATCAGCGTAAATGGAAAAATTTCACTTGTCTTCGTAATTTAACAAACCAAGAGATCAATCGTACAAAACGTCAATATTTTACCTCACAGTTAAGAGCTGACCTTCCTGCTAAGCAACTTTGGAAGAACATTAAACGATTAGGCTTAAAACAAACAAACACTTGTATGGGTGGAGGGGATGTAATTGCTGATACTCTGAACTCATTCTTTGTTGCTCATTACACTCCACTTTCATTCAATCAAAATGACGACGTTGCAACACACCCGAATTTCTCATTTAGGTGTGTTACAAATGACGAAATACTTAGTGAGTTTGTTAAATCTTCTTGTGATGCTGTTGGCAATGATTCAATTCCACTACAAGTTTTAAAAATGTATTTAAGTGTTACTCTCTCATACATTCGGGATATCTTTAATTGTTGTATCACTTCCTCAGATTTCCCACTTGATTGGAAAATCGCAAAAGTAATTCCAATAGGTAAGATTGACCACCCAGTTACTGAAAGAGACTATCGTCCGATCAGTATTCTTTGTGCCCTCTCAAAAATATTCGAATCACTACTCTCTCAGCAACTGAATGACTACTTGACACACAATGATCTGTTATGTCCATTCCAGTCTGGATATAGGAAATCATGCAGCACCGTAACCGCGCTTATTAAAATAGAAAACGACATTAGAGAAGCGTTAGACAAGAAGATGGTCACTTTACTGGTTCTTCTTGATTTTAGTAAAGCATTCGATTCTATTGATCATAGACAATTGTGTAACAAGTTAAAATATAACTTCTATTTAGATCAATTCTCCATAAAATTAATTCAGTCATATTTGTCCAACCGATTGCAATACGTTGACTTCAACAACCAACAATCTGAATTAATTCCTGTTCTAAGCGGGGTGCCTCAAGGTTCAATTCTCGGACCGCTACTTTTCTCAATGTACATTAATGATCTTCCATTGAATCTGTCACATTGTCGATTCCACCTGTATGCAGACGACTGTCAATTATACATATCTGGGGTCCCTGGCACAATATCAGAAATGGTAAATCGAATGAACTCTGACATTCAGAGTATATTGCTATGGTGCGAGCAAAACGGCCTGATTCTTAACGGAGGAAAAACCCAAACGATTATTTTTCACACAAAACGTGCCGTTTTGTCGAATGTACCATCAGTTAGAGTGGGAAACGATATAATTGAATATTCTAATGTCATCAAAAATCTCGGTTTAATGATGGATACTAACTTGAACTGGTCACCTCAGGTTAATGCCGTGTGCAGTTAAATTTATAATGCCTTACACTCGCTTGTATTATTGAGACGGTGTACTCCCCAACATATCCGGATTCAACTGGTCAGGTCTCTTTTAGTTCCACTGTTTGATTATGGTGATATTTTGTTTGGCCTTGTAACTAAAAAAAACACGAAAAAACTAAACCAAGTATTCAACGCTGCTACACGATATGCTTTTAATCTGAAAAAGTTTGATCATTTATCCAATTATAGAAAGGCTATTCTTGGAACTGATTTTACAAAATCATTTAAAGTTTAGAATCTTCGAGATTTTTTTAGATATACTCGTTCTTCGCGAGGTTCGTTACTTATCGTTCCTAGATGTTTCACAAACAGTTTAAGAGACTCCTTCCGCCTACGAGCTATAAGAATTTGGAACGATTTACCTAGGAATCATAGGTGCGAAAGAAGTTTTTCTTTATTTAAGCGGAATCTAAATATCTTATTCAGTATGTAGTTATTGGTATTAGATGTTGCATAGTAGCATAAGCATTGAAAATCAATATGTGATTATTTATGTTGCTATATGGTAATTGTTAATAAATAAATAAATAAAAATAAAGAAAATAAATTAAGTTATTTAGCCAGTCGACTCGTTCAAGCAGTGATTTACAACATTTACTTCCAATCGCTTTTTTAACAGTTGACTAATTTGTTTAGGTTAGATCAGCTAAATTTGATAATGTATACATTCGAAAAAAGTTCAGGGAAAATTACAGGTTTTCTAAAACAACTTGTAATCTAGCTTGGCCTATCATAAGTAATACATCGAAGCATTTATTGGATTCTTTGGATTGAATACTTTTGGAATATCTTTTGGGAAGATTTTTGTGTCATTTTGTAGAAAAAAAAGTATCCAAGAACAAGGATAACTGCAAAGGTGATTTCTGAGAAATTACCAATCTAGAACAACATTTCTGAATGAAAGTTTTGATAAATTATTGAAAGCATTCAATAAAAGCATGCGTATGAGATGGCCTTACAACTCGTATTTGCTACTCTATGATCAAAGCCAGCGAAATTGCAAAGGACTACAAATTACAGTTTATACACTTATAGTGAAGTGGCGGTTAGGATTTAACATAGGGAAGAGTTATTAATTTGATTGTTAAACATCGGAGGTGAACTAGCCTTGGGCTAAAAACCTCTTTAATAAAGATTATAATAATAATTGATTGTTAAAAAAAATACAACCAGACAGGTTGATGTCTAATAGTAGGTACTGATAAAATATTAGTAGAAATGTTTCAAACCTGATTAATAAAGCAGTTTTTGTTTTAAATTATGCAACTTAAATAGTAGAAACGCTCAACTGCGACTACCAACCGCGCAATGTCTTTGCTTATTTTATGATCAGTAAAGTTTATATTTTATTCTGATGCCGTCATACTACCTGTCGCATATCACATTTGCTGTAACTGCCGGGATACCCAACCTTCCTTCAATACATACAAGCGATTACAGTCCATCCCGCTCAACCGACAGTCGACAGCCAAGCAATTCAGAATAAGCTTCTGCCAATACCGGAAGATGATCAATGATGCGCAGCTAGTCCAGGTGTACACAGTGGTTTTGACTTAGAGCGGCAAAAATTTGATGAGCTTGGAAAGAAGAATCTTGTTGCCTGGAACTATGGAACGTTTGCGGAATCTTCGACAATTTTCTTCTGATTTCGTCTGGTGCGGGAAATGTATAGACCGAAAACTTTCCAAAAGGAATTCATAATGAAAAAAAACTTTCAAAATGGATAAAAATGACGGTTGAAAATTTTCCGCGTCCGTTTCTCATCGCGACCTACTTAGACCTCTCCGTTATTCCGAACTGACCGTATGACCGAAAAAGTCGTTAAGCAAAAAACAAAAATATCATTCGGCTGAACAAGTCATACGGACGAAAATTTCTGTTAGCTGAACAGATAAAAAGGCCAAAAATGTAGACCTGTTCAGGACATATTCTGTCAAATGCCTCTTCCTGCCAGACGATCATTTCGATCAAACGACGTTTTAGGCCAACTGACCATATCAGCAGAAGCACATTTTCGGCCGTGTGACCATTTCCGCCAACATTTCCTGCCGTTTGCCTTTCTTCTTCTTCATCAATGGCTCTACATTCCAACTGAAACTTGGCCTGCTCTTCCACCTCCAATGCATGAGTATGTATCTTTTGTGGCAAGTACAATGGATACACTATGACCAGGGAGTCGAAAATGTTTCTCACCCGAAAACATACTGGGCCGGACCGATAATCGTACTCGCCAACTCCGGATTGGCAGTCCTGCGCCTTTGCTCACAAGGCTAACGCGAGAACCAGTATACCCATATGCCCATCTCGGCCAAATGACTTTTTGACTTTGATTCATTCGGCCAAACAACGGCCATTTGTTCGAATGTCACTTGACCGAATAGTAAATGTAAAACCAAAAATCATCTAGCAAATTCCATTTGGCCGAATTGTGCGTTTGGCTGAAAATGTCGTTTGACCGAAAACAACATAGGGCCGATCGTAACATATGGCTGACCTAGTAATTTGGCCGTAGTTGTTAGTAGTTAGAGCAAACACAAGTAATTTGGTTGAAAACCCGTTTGAATGAGGAAGGGTAGATAAACTGAAGCATGGACCAGCGATACTAATCAGATGAATTATTTTTCCGAGATCATAACCTACCTCAACGATGTTGAGCAATTGTAGAATCAGATTCGATCGCGTTTTGCTCGGAACCTACGTTCGTATCTTTATACACAATACCTCCATATGTGTTTGCCTTTCTCGTACAACAAAGTTGTACCGAAAGGCTATAGGATTACTGCAAAAATGAACTTTTGATAGAAGGCATGGATTCCCATAGTGTTATATAGGTATCGATCGACTCAGCTCGACGAACCGAGGTGATGCTTGTTTGTGTGTATGTATGAAGCATAGCTATGGTGATTCATAGGTGCATCAATAATATATATTCCGAATCCAGTTTAAAATCTGAGTGGTCGAATAGCGGAGTTGGATGTTTTCCATTGCATACTAAGTTTGGTTTGAATGGCGCACTAACTCTTTCCAAACTTTTTCTATTGATCTCCATTTAACGGATATCATGGATTTAACAACAAACTTCACCATAGCAACTGTAATGCGCGATGCTTGACGCATGACGCATGCTTGACGATGCAAGCATAATTGTCGAGGTGTTGCTTCTAGAGGTGGAGCATCGTATGCAAATTCATCATGCAAAACTGCTTCCATTTGAAATTCATGTAATTTCATTGTTTCTAACTCTCATTTTTATATTGACATACTGCCAAGCATACTGCTAATTTTATACGATTCAGATGCTATCAGCATTATGGTTAATGATCCCACTAATTATATTAACTGACATTAATAAAAATAAACAACAGATGTAGGTTTTCATGACTTCTGTTGTAGCTTCTCACGCACCATTCACAATTTGAAGCCTATACCATAAATCAAACTTCAAATTCGAATTCATTCACTACTCCTCTGCCATCATCACACAAAATCGGTAGTCGAATTCAATTCATATTTCATTCAATCTCACCCCTGACACCAGATATGGAACGCACTGCCGGAGAAAATCAACAACAAAACGAGTGATTAATTCGGACACGTGTTGAAGTCAGTCAAGTGGTGCACAACATAATCATCGTCGTCGTCGGCTTCAAATTATACCCACGCGGCCGATATAAAAATAATAAATATATTAGCTGCGGACATCAGCAGCAGAGCAGCGAACAGGGCGAAAGCAGACATTGTTTCCCCCTTTTACAACCTGTCGGAGCAGATGCAGCAATACCACCGCACCAGCTCACTCGAGGCGCCGCGCCGATTGGTGAAGAGATTATGTTCGTAACATTTTAATCAAATCATTGTCGGCTTCCAACATGCCTTGAACATGTGTGGGGCCTCCATTCAAACCCTAACCATGGTCAACATTTTTCTGCTTTGATCTTCATCCATGATCAGATAAGCGAGAGACGTTTGGCTTGGTTCGGTCAGTAAGAATACCACCTTCTTTTTGTGCTTCTTCAGGTACTTGTGGAGTCCTACTGTTCATTGTAGTTGGATTCTTCAGCTAATATTAATTATCTTCTCATTATATTCACAAAGGCACCGGCATTACTGACATTATTATCATTTCCATCATTATCACCGCTAGTGGCGTTGAAGTACTGCTTCAACAGATACCTCATGTTTGAAAAACAGTCTTGACAAGAGGAACTAACTTGTCGTAATCAATCAACTTGATAATATTACAAATTAATTTGCTACTGCGTGATTTAAGATATTGCATCACAGAATTTAAAAAAATATAGCTGGAAGAATAGAATTAGGGGCGATTCTAATATGACGTCCAGTACTTTGTGAGATATCTAGATCCCCCCTCCCCCTCTGTCAAATTTTTAATATACCTAGTATATGAACACAGTAAATCTTAGACAAAATCTTAGAATAACCCCCCCCCCCCTAAAACCTGTGACGTCATTATTGAACGACCCCTCATTAGAATGATGCATTAATTGTCAGCATATTATATGATAGACACTTCAAAAGACATATTTATTTAGAAAAATTAGGAACTAAACTGATTAAATTTTTTTATGAAACACCTATACTAAAATTTGAGCTGTAAATATGTCAGCGTAAGATTTCCAACCTAGCCGGCTGCTCGCTTTCGTCCTTTATTTCTTTGTTGAGCCTCCGTCACCATGAACCCCTGGGTTTGGCTCTGCTACGATGTCCAAAGTGATGTGCAGCATGCGGATCTTTATACTTTCGATCGAGAATTTCTGGGCTAGGAATAGGATCCATTCAAATACAAATGCAAATTACTCAATCTGAGCAATGTGTGGTAGTTACGTACCAAATGAGAATGGTATACTAATTCAAGCTATTTTTTGAAAGTGTGTTTAATTAACGTAAGCAAAGCCATATGATTGCTTATTCGGAAATGGTGGGCTCAATTTTCCATTAGATAATCTTTTCGGGGGGTAAACATTCTTGACTCGCTTTAGAATAAGGCCCTGGAGTGATACAAAGTTCGGGGTTTGTTCTTGATTCGGTCTAAGAATTTTCTGGAAATAACGTATTCGTGCTACCCACATGTTCCAATTGTGTTTTACGAAGATATTAAAGAAAAAAATGTTTCATGCACAAACATCAAACACATGCAAACAAAAATCGATGGAAGCGACATCTATAAAAACATGATTCCACAAAAAATGGAACATTTGCCGAGTGGAACGTTCATTTCTCTATGATTTACTTCGCTACAGCTTTTTAATGCATACATGCATTGGTTGTTTCCAACAATCCTCTAATCGTTGAAATCAACCCACATATAAGCTATACACTCACAATCCACTTAGGCATTCAAATAAAAGAACACAAACATTTCTATTGCATAAAGCATGGTATGTAAAACGCAATCGAATCAAGAGCATTTTCCAATTGGGAACATAGTATCCGCTGCTTCCGTCTTCTTTATGCTTGTGCGTACTTACCAACCCGGGAAGACCCGGTTGATCGTTAATAATCTAGCCTGGAGCTCACCAGATTATCCACTGTCCATCCGTCCTCTAGTAGTGCTGCTGGCGAGCATCTTCATTTGGCACGCCCCATCTGGTTTGCTGCTCCACGATTCAAGTACAGCCTCCAAAAACTGAGATCAGCATGCAGTTGGCGCGGCGGTCCTAAGCGGAGATAATTGAACTTGTCAGTCAACCGAAGAGGCCGCTGCCCCACTGGGACCCATTGAAAATCCAATTAATTGCAATCCGTTTACGGTTTAATTTGGTTTACCATAGTGGCTCGCCCGAGCTAAGCTGTTCTGCGTTTGCGTTGGGAGGTTTAGGAAATTAAAAAATCTGTTTACTCCAGACGGAGCAGACAGCAGAAAGCAACCACACCCCTTGTTTGTCTACCATGCCAAGAGGTAAAATTAATTTCACATAAATCTGCATTGCAAGCCTCTGTTTACAAACCGTTAGAGAATCTTGACCCGTTGGGTCAAAAGAACGGTCTAGTTGATTCGTATAAAAAATGAGTCCCTTTTGTTTGCAAATCTAACGGATTCGGTACACATCACGGAACATACGATGCCTTCCAGTACTGTTATCGTAAAACGCTTTACCGATCGATTGAAATTGAACTTTTTTTGAGCTGTTCGGTCAGATTGAGAGTTGACGTAAAGTCAATGTCAACTTCTCTCCACGAACAGCTTAGATAGCCGTGTGGTGTCAATCTCATCGTGAGGTTAAATAAGAGTGAGGTTATGAATATGTTTTTTACTTAGTTTTTCAACAAATTGTCACCTATATGGATTCGCATTATGCGTTTTATTACAATGTACTTTGTGTTTGTCACCTATATGGATTCACATGATGCGTTTTTCACAGTGTATTCTGTGTTTCGTCCTTGACGTTTGGGTTCGACTACTCTTGTTCAATCTCAACGTGAGGTTAAATAAGAATGGGGTTATGATTATGTGTTTTACTTAGTTTTCAACAAATGGTCACCTATATGGATTTGGAGAGAAATTTGACGGCTTTTTTTTAAGTGCGATGATGTCACTTTTCAATATTTTTTTTTTGAATTAATAAAATGAAAAGTTACAAAAAAAGGATCAAGGAGGTGAGCCCGGTGCTGGTCGTCATCACTGCCGCCATTTAACAGAAGCATTGAAGACATTTATCGATGGAAGGAAGTTCTTGGTCAAGATTATGCTTCAGCTTCCAAGTCCCCACACTGCTGATCGACACAAGATCGTTGGTATTCGATTCGAAGTCGTAACATGAAAGCGATGGGAGGAATTGGAGCATTCCGGTGGAGCATTCCGACGAGCAGAACATTGCACGCGATGGTGGCAAGTATCCGGACGGAATGATTGGAAAAAGAATGGTAATTGTTGTAAGTCCATTCTCGATTTGGAGAGTAGAGTAGAGTGGGGCAAGAGTGCGCGTGGGGTAAGAGTACGTTTTCGTTTTTTTTGAAGTAATTAAAAAAGATAAACTAGCAGCACTGCATCAGTTTGACAGATATTCTGCCCAACTATTATCATGTGTAATTGTAAACGATTTGAATAAACAACAAGGAAGATATGGAGTTAGATAACTTTTTGGTTATTTTGCTAAAAATAATTGGATTTCCGCAACTAGTATTTCATTACCATATATACGTTCAATCAGGTGAACATTATACCATTTCGATAACCTATTGTATAGAGTACTTTATGGTACAGAACACCAATCCGGTTGGTTTTCCAAGAAGTCAAAATCATTACTTGAATAATTTTTGGGACTGTGGGGTAAAAGTACGCAGGAACCGGTGGGGTAAGAGTACGCATATGAATCTTCAAGTTATGATGTCAAACCCGTATCTCTAGCCGAAATAAGACTTCTTCCAAAGCGTAAACATTTACAACTAAGAAAAAAGGGACAGAATTCGAAATTACCACAAGTTTTTAGGATAAGTTGAAGTAATTCGGTGTTAGAAAGGACTTAGCGAACAAAGCACTGAAGCGAAATAATGAAATTGTATTAGGACTTGTTGTGCACCTAAACATAGTACGAAAACACAACTTCATCTAAATGATAATTTTATTTAATCAAAAGAAACATTAATAAATTACGCAACTTTAGCTGGGAGGGGTTGTGAGATGTGTGACGATCCATATAATTTTTAGAGGATTCATACAAATAGTGTAAGATAGGGGGGGAGGGGTGATGAAAGAGCCAAATTTCACGTTACGTGATTGGTGGACTTTATTTAAGGAAAATGCCTTTGTATACGCCACGCGAAACCTGATATATATATATTTTTTTTTCCAAGTTCGTTTATTTGGTAGGCTCAGGCGTGTATAACACTTTACGGAGCCATGGTTCTTTGTGATATATACAATCAATATCATTTAATTTTCCAGTTAGTAAGAGAGGGGTAGAAGCCAGCGTACTCGTGGTGACTCGAGGTTAGTTTACAATGTTTAAGGATGGACAGGGCTAAGGATTTGGAATCAGGGAATTTCAGCTTCTCATCCGGGTATTTGGCGTCAGGGACGATGTGGCGTGTCGTCGTGCTCGAGGAATGGTTCGACTGGGAGCATCTCCCGGATGGCAGAGCTATGGTGCTCTACGGAACAGAAAGCAGAGACTAAACACAAAAAAAAACTTTGAAGAAAGAAAAAAAAACTATTAGATTTTGATATCAGAAACACAAAGAAAACTATAAATGGCCTGCATAAACCACATCACGATCTCCCAAAACACCTCGAACTTCTCTGAAGGGTTGTTTACCTCGGGCCACTAGGGTATCCAATAATTGCTCTCTGGAGGCGTCATTTTCCGAGCAGGACCAAACTACGTGATCGATGTCATCATAACCGGCTCCGCACCTACATAAGTTGCTATCGACAAGGTTTATTCTGTACAGATGTGCGTTTAGTGAATAGTGATTAGACATAAGTTTCGACATCATGCGAATGAAGCCTCGACTTAAGTCCTCACCTCTGAACCACGCTCGCCCAGAAACTTTTGGAACTATAGAAAATAGCCACCGTCCAAGTTCGTTGTGTGTCCAATTATTTTGCCAACTTTGAAGAGTACTCTGACGGACTAATGGGAAAACTCGTTGCTCGAGAATTGTCTATCATAAACCTCACCTTCCTGTGCGCCCACCTTTGCCAGCGAGTCTGCCTTCTCATTGCCGTAGATTGAGCAGTGAGAAGGGACCCAAACAAAGGTAATCTTGAATGATCTTTCGACCAAAACACGCATCTGCTCTCTTATGTTTGTAAGAAAGTAAGATGCGTGCTTAACGGGTTTCATCGACCGGAGTGCCTCGATAGAACTAAGACTATCCGAGAAGATGAAATAATGGTCTTCGGGCTGATTGGAAATTATCCCCAAAGCGAAGTTAATTGCTGCCAGCTCAGCAACATAAACCGAACACGGTTCCTGAAGTTTTTGGAAGGTGGTTGAAGTCACATTGAAAACACCGAAGCCAGTGGATCCGTTGATGCAAGAACCATCAGTGAAATATCTGTTGTTGCAATTGACATGTTCATATTTTTCAGAAAAAAGTGAGGGAATAGATATTTGTCGAAGATGATCTGGTATTCCTTGAATAGCATGTTTCATGGACAGATCGTATACAATTGAGGAACTGTCGTTGGTGAAGTGCACTCGAGGTGGATTATAACACGGAAGACAAAGATCTGATGATATGTAGTTGAGATAAACTCTCAGGAATCTTGAACGACAAGTTAGTTCAAGCATATTATCGAAGTTTTGTAAGACAAGTGTGTTACTTGTCCCACATTTGATGAGTATTCTAAGTGAGAGCTCCCAGTAACGGTGCTTTAAAGGAGTGACTCCAGCCAGCACCTCCAGGCTCATGTTATGCGTTGAATGCATGCAGCCAAGGGCAATACGCAAACAACGATACTGAATTCGTTCCAATTTGATCAGGTGGCAATCAGCTGCTGAGAGGAAGCAGAAGGAGCCATACTCTAAAACAGAGAGAATAGTCGTTCTATAGAGTTTGATGAGGTCTTCCGGGTGAGCACCCCACCATGTTCCGGAGATAGAACGTAGAAAATTGATCCTTTTCCGGCATTTTTGTATCAAATACTCAATGTGGAGTTTCCAGGTACATTTGGAATCAAACACGACCCCAAGGTATTTAGAAGATAAAGATTGGTTGATGTCATCATTCAACAGCTTGAGTTTCAGTTGAGCAGGATACCGCTTCTTAGTAAACACAACCAACTGAGTTTTTTGCGGTGAAAACTCGAACCCTAGATGTCTGGCCCAAACAGTCAGATTATCCAGGGTACTTTGCAATGGTCCTTACCAAGACAGCTGCACATGGACCTCTTAGAGAGACCACGGCATCATCTGCAAGTTGTCTGAGCGTGCATTGTCCTTCCAAACAATTGTCAATATCTTTGACATAGAAATTATAAAGCAAGGGACTTAAACATGAACCTTGGGGAAGGCCCATGTAACTATTTCTGGAAGTTGTCAGAGTGCCGAGTGTGAAGTTCATTTGTTTTTCTGACAACAAATTGTACAAGAAATTATTTAAAAATACGGGTAGCCCATTACTGTGCAGATTGTCTGACAGTACTTCAATGGAAACTGAATCAAAAGCGCCCTTAATATCCAAGAATACTGAAGCCAATTGCTCCTTGTGCGCAAAAGCCAGTTGTATATCTGAAGAAAGCAACGCTAGACAATCGTTTGTTCCTTTACCTTTACGAAATCCAAACTGAGTGTTTGACAGTAATGCATTTTGCTCGACCCAATGGTCGATTCTTGAAAGGATCATTTTCTCCAATAATTTTTTCATGCATGATAGCATGGCAATCGGTCGGTATGAATTGTGATTAGACGCTGGTTTCCCAGGCTTTTGAATAGCTATTACTTTGACCTGTCGCCATTCAGGTGGCACAATGTTGTACTCCATGAAACAGTTGTACAGGTCAAGTAATCGTCTTTTTGCGATATCTGGGAGGTTTTTCAGAAGATTGAATTTGATGTTATCGCATCCCGGAGCAGAGTTATTCGATGAAAGAAGAGACATAGAAAGTTCCAGCATTGTGAATGGTCCACCCAAAGAACCGGGATCATTGACTGATTCTCGAAATAGCGGTTCTGCTGGTACGGAATCTGGGCAAACTTTTTTTTTGCGAAGTTGAATATCCATCGATTGGAGTATTCTTCACTCTCGTTGGTGGAAGTGCGGTTCCGCATGTTGCGGGCCGTTTTCCAAAGTGTTGTCATTGAGGTTTCTCGTGATAGTCCCTCGACAAAACGTCGCCAGTAGCTACGTTTTTTAGCCTTGAGAAGATTTTTGAGCTTTCTTTCAAGCCTCAAATACTCTTCGAAAAGCTCAGACCTTCCGTATTTACGGAAAGCCTTGAAGGCATCAGATTTCTCAGAATACAACTTAGTACATTCATCATCCCAACCAGGAGTGGCTGGTCTTCTTATGACGGATGTACTTGGAACGCGTCGTTTCTGAGCTTCTAGTGCGCTTTTTTAATTAATTCGGTAAGGAATTGATATTCATCCAGCGGTGGAAGAAAATCAGTTGATTCAATACCAATATTTACCGCCGATGAAATTTTGCCAGTCAATGTTCTTCGTGAGGTCGAAAGGAACATTAACTGGCTCAGATTGTTGATAGCTACTTTTAATTGTGGTAACTATCGGCATATGGTCACTACCGTGGGGATCTTGGATAACCTTCCACGTGCAATCTAACGATAGTGAATTTGAACATAAAGACAGATCAATACGGCTTTGTTGACCATTTGGTCCTATTCGAGTTACTTCACCAGTGTTCAAAATATTCAAATTGAAATCGTCACACAAATCATAGAAAATAGGCGCTCTATAATCGTCATACGTTTCGCCCCATCCAATACCATGTGCGTTCATATCACCCAATATCAATACTGGAGATGATAAAAGGGAGACTGCGCTCCAAAAATGTCGACGATTAATAGAGGCATTTGGAGGAATGTACACTGAAGCTATGCAAAGATCTTTATTCTTCACATTTACTTGGCATGCGACGATTTCTAAGCCGGGAACAGTCGGAATGGGAATTCTGTAGAAGGAGTAGCATTTTTTGATCCCCAAAAGAACGCCACCATAATGATCATCCCGATCTTGGCGAATAATGTTAAAATCGTGGAAGTTGATTTCATCTTCAGAAGAAAGCCATGTTTCACAGAGTGCAAATATGTCGCAATCGGAATTGCGAATCGAAAACTTGAACACGTCTAATTTATTTTTAAGACTATGACAGTTCCACTGCAGCACAGTGATTGTATCTTGTGTAATAGCCGTATTATCCATCGAAAGATACAATTCCTGCAAGAAGGGGCCATGAAACAGTCAATTGCTTCAGATAACTTTCCACTGTTGGTATAAAGAGGTCAATGATTGGCCTCAATGAATTCGGAATATTGAATAAATTCAAAAAACGGTCCACAAGGTCCTTAAAGGAGATCAATCCTCGTTTGGACGGAGTACTTTTTTGGGAAGAACGAATTGAAGTTTTTCTTTCATTGATTCTCCTAGCCGGATGTTTCTTGGAAACATCGGTTTTGGGCAATGGCGGGAATGTCTTGCTGCAAGATGGATCCAAAGGAGCAGTGAAGACAGGTTGCTTCGGGATTTTAAATAATCCCCCATTGCCTTCAGATTTGGGCAAGCTTTTATGGATGACTTTTGATTTCTTACGGCGCGATCCCGGGGAAGACGGTTGCTTCCTCTTTTCGGGCACGTGTACCTCCGTAGAATCATCCATATCAGCTGTGTCAGAGTCCAATTCGTCAATGCATATGGAATCATAATAATCACTTACTTGAACGGTAGCTGAAATAGCAGCCTTTGCAGTGGTATCGGCGGATGTGTCTTGCGCTTTAACCATTTCCGCATAAGTCTGCTTGGAGCGCTGTACCAACGAGCGCTTCACTGTTTGGGTGCGCTTTCTGTACACCGGGCAATCTTGCAAACCATGGGCAGGAGCCATACCGCAATAAGCACATTTTGTGGCTTGTTGCTGGCAGGATTCCTCCCGATGTCTTTCGAAACATTTACCACAACGTGGTTTGCTGTCACAAAACTCGGCAGTGTGACCAAGTTGTTTGCAATTGGTACAATTAAATACCCTTGGTACAAAAAGACGCACCGGAAACAACATATTCTCTAAATCGACATATTTTGGGAGAATCGAACCGGCAAACGTCACCCGAAGCGAGCCTGACTTAGAATATACCTTTTTGCCATCTACCATGGTTGCTGAGTGCAATTCCTTGCAATCCAGAATATCCACGGTAGACTCCAGGCTCGCTGCGTTGATCACACCTTCGATTTCGACCTCCCGCGAGGGGACATAAACTAAATATTCTACATTGTACGCCTTGTCTTTAGCAATTTCGTTCGCCACCTGATATGTAGGTGCGGTGATTCGTAGCTTGTTCCTGTTGATCTGACTAAAATCAAGCTTCGTAAAACGACGCGTCAAATCTCGCTTAATGCCGAGAAAGTCTAGACTTTTCACTTTCTGCCGAAAGTAAACAACCCAAGGCCCAGGCGAAGCCGCATGGTACAATCGTGTGCGGACATCTTTCAGGGGACTACCGCCCCCCATAGTCTCTGCCTCCATTCTCACCTCGCAAGGTGGAAGGACTATTAATTCTTATACTAACTTAGAACTAATAGCAAATTAGAAAATATAAAAAAAACTAATTTAATGTATTATAATTAATCCCACTCTGTATCAGAGAGATGGGAGAACAATAAAACAATGCCTCCCACTTATCTGCGCTGCTGCTGTAGGTAGCAGCAGAAACAATAGCCTGCTTCACTGGCGTCGCCAGAAGCAGCTACTTCGCTCGCCGACAGTAATCGCCTTGGATCCGTAGGTAGGCACCACACAATAGACACGCACTACCGAACAAAACCCGCGATGAGACACAGCACACACGTCTGGCTCGTTCGAACTATCGGCACGGAATGATATATATTTTTACCTCTGTAGTTTTTTGTATATATAAAAAACAATGGTTTTTCGTATGAAAGTGCACATTTTAAGGACCCCCTCCCCCTTTAAGAGTTACGTAATCTTTAAACATTCCCTAATATATGCTCATTAAACATCAATTAAATGTTATTAGCTCTTATTTGTGTTGATATATACTTAAAGCACATGATTGGATAAATGCGTACTCTTACCCCACCCGATGCGCACTTTTACCCCACCGGTGGGGTAAGAGTGCGTTTTTCACTTGTCTTGCAAAAAGGGTTCTACCAAAACGAATCTCAATAATTTCAATATTTTTTCCACCAGGTAACATAAAGGAAGAGTATATGAATCATCGACACAGATTTGATATTCAGAAGCTTGCTTCATAAGGGCCACATGATCGTTTGAAAACTAAGTGCGTACTCTTGCCCCACTCTACTCTACATTTTTTTTTTCTATCACCGTCCTTCCTTTCACCATGTTTTGTGTTATACAGTCCAAATATTCATTACGTTAGATCTACCATAGTTCGGTGTTCAGTATTACAGCACTTCTTCTTCTTCTTCTTCTTCTTCGTTGGCATTACATCCCCCACTGGGACATTGCCGCCTCGCAGCTTAGTGTTCATTAAGCACTTCCACAGTTATTAACCGCGAGGTTTCTAAGCCAAGTTACCATTTCTGCATTCGTATATCATGAGGCTAGCACGATGATACTTTTATGCCCAGGGAATTTCCAAGCCGAAAATTATCTAGACCGGCACCGGGAATCGAACCCAGCCACCCTCAGCATGGTCTTGCTTTGTAGCCGCGCATCTTACCGCACGGCTAAGGAGGGCCCCGCATCTTACAGCACGGACGCGCTCAATTCATGTTTCATGTTTTTGATTGTTTTTGGCTTTTATATTTGTTTCTTCACGGGAAATTGAGAAAAATCATAAGGTAGGTGCTTGAAGGTCTGTGGGAGATGTGTTAGAACGAGAAATTGATAAGATCTAGCCTCGTAGAGGGCGAGCCTGATAAATTCGAGGATTTATGTATACAAACGTTCCAAAATCTTCAAATTTTAATATTAGCATGACTACTATTTTCCGTGCTTTGCCATCAAAATGTCAGAAGCCAAAATACTTTAGTTGTTCCACACTGTGCCACCAAAGTACTATTTGATGGGTAAAATAGTACCTATTATAAACTTAAATAGTTCAACTCATTAAAGAGTGAGCACCGTTTACTCATTAATGGGCAAACCGCTCGTACGTCAAATTACCGAGTGATTTTTACACATTATTTCAAAAACGTTTTTCAAGAAAATGTGTAAAAATCACTCTTTATTATTTACTAGCAGACCCGACGAACTTCGTTTCGCTTAAAATTGATTTATTGTCGGAGTAGTTCTCGAGTTATGATGAAATTTCTGATACATTTGTATGGGAGCCCCCCTTTCCAAAAAGGGGAGGGGTCTCGAACCATCTTGAGAACCTTCCCCGGCCCCAAAAAAACTCTGCATACAAATTTTCACGCCGATCGGTTCAGTAGTTTCCGAGTCTATAAGGGTCAGACAGACAGAAATTCATTTTTATGTATATAGATAGAGATAGATTTGTTGACAAAAATTATGATTTTTATCTTTGTCGAAGTTTCTTCTGTAACCAATAAGAAAAGTGACTATTGACATGTATTGGGAGGTGGGTGGGGCAATTATTTTCTTTTCTTTCTCGTTTCAGAGAGCGAGTATTGGCGCTTAAACCTAGGCTAATTAGCCAGGGCAAGTCTAATACCTTGTCCCACCCCAAGCAGAAGCAACACTATGGAGAACGGAGTGACGTAAATTTCTTAGCATTGTCACTCCCAACATCTGTACAAACTAATATCATTTGCTTATGATGATATTCCTTAACTATATTCCCTACCAACCATCCAACTCCTTGACATCTATGAGGGCGTCGGTGAGTCGCTGGCCTCTCGTTAAGTAGATGTCATATCATCATTTCCTTCCTTTCCCTAGTAACGGAGAAGATGGGCGTGGCCGGCAATGGTAGCTTTTATGCTCTATTATTTTGGACCTCCAATTGGGTTGCTATTATATCCCAAATAGTAATCCATAAGCAATTGGGGTAAGAAAGTTAAAGAATATACATGACAGCTATCAGTATGCAATCTACGAAATACTCCGTTACCACGCAACGCAACGCAACAAATGGTCACCTATATGGATTTGCATTATGCGTTTTTCACAGTGTACTCTGTGTTTCGTCTTTTTCGTTCGGCTTCAGCTTCTCTTGTTCAATTTCAACGCGAGGTTCAATCAGAATGGGATTATGATTATGTGTTTCACTTAGTTTTCAACAAATTGCCACCTACATGGATTCGCATTAAGCGATTTTAACAATGTACAACTTTGTGATTGTCACCTATATAGATTAGATCTGTTCACCATTTTCAAAAGTATTCCAGATTCAAAGTGCCACCCCTCTATTTCAATGAGTATCTTAAATGTAGTCTCCTGACCAATTTTCATCCAAATCCAAGGAGATTTGGAGGTGCATCAAACGAGATTTGTGATTTTTCAGACTTTTTCGTAAAAATATCGTCTGAGTGCATCAATTTAACTCCACATAATTAAAGGATTAGTCGTTGATAGCTTCTTTAGACTATTATCTACCACTTTTTCATTGATACTATGATGTTTAGAGGGCTTGTTCTATGAGGTTTGATTAGATTTAGCTGGAAAAAATGCCTGAAACCCAAAAATATAATTTTAGGTGCTTCTGGGGGTAGTATAAATTTTCAATATGTGCTCAATTCAATTTTTCCTTTCATTTTCTTCGAGTGTTGCGGAAGTTTCGTCCATACATCACTTTATTCTGAATGCCGAAGCTTGCATGTAATAACGTAGTTTTCATGAAATACTCAACATTTGAATAGGGTAGTCAAGCAAGACCATTCCACCCATACTAAAACAAAGTTGACCATGATTTATGAGCAATGTCATCCAGTATGCTCGACCCACTGGTATGGATCTAGAGTGGGCTATGTGGTAGTGTCAGGGCCTGCAGATCAAGAGGTCCACGGTTCGAGGCGCCGAGTCGATAAAGATATTTTATTCATCAAGCCAGGTGGCTAATTCCATATTGTCGATCTCCTAATCATACCAAAGTGTGAATATTGTCTATAACAGACAAGTAACTACACTCTGTAAAATATAATATGTAAAATATCTGTAAAATATCGAACGCAAAAATCATTAAATTTGTAACTGCTATAACTTTCGATTCCCTAGATGAAATATTTTGAAATTTTCATGGCAGACGCCTGGATATTATATCTTTCGAAAGACGAGTTCAGAATGGATGGACATTTTTTCGTTAATAACGGTCACAGGCACACCGTGAAACAGCTATCATCTGCAGTTTTCGCGTTGGATGGCGCTGTAAAATGATGAGCTTTTGAGGCTTCCTCTGTGTGAGCGTTGACGAAAGTATTGCTCTACTTGGCTGTACGTGAGTTGTTACGTATAGCTTAGGATTCGTAGATGGTGTTCGGGATGCTAACAGCGCTAGCAGTTTCTGCCAGAGAGTAGAGCCACCTGCTGAAGAAGGCAAATTGACCGTGGTGGATCGATGGTGGAAGCTTGTTGTCGAGTTGGCAGAGGAAGGTCATATTATAGAGGTTTTATTTTAATACACATGCGTCTACGGTTGCGCAGAAATCTACGATGGTTTCTAATTTGTCTTCTCTCAATGCTGGAAGGGAGTTGATTCTGGACATCATCGAATGGACGATGACCTCCGGCTGCCCGAATAGTATTTTCTAGTAAGCGAAAAAAAAAACTATCGATTACATTGTGTAGCAAATTAATCAATTCATCTTTATTACTAAAAATCAAACAGAAAAGTAAAACAATAACAAAAACAAAGATAAAAAAAAACCAGATTAATCCACCTAGCGGTGATGATGCCTTTCTCGTGCCTTATAAAATATATTGAAAGAATAGAATAATAGATCACATTTTTTCGATTATTTTGCATGCTTTTGCATTAGTTAAAATGCATCGCCACCATTTTCGGAAAAAAAATTTTTTTTGGTTTTGAATTTTTTTTTCCAAGGGGGGACCCTTGGGAAAAAAACAATGATTTTTCAATAATTCCGAAATGCAATGTCCGATCGAGCCAATTTTCAATAGCAAACAATGGGAATGCAACGTCGAATGCAACTTGTTGCGAGTAAATCGGATGATGCTAAGTTCCAAAAAGTGTGTCTACAAAATTTGTACACATACACACATACACACACACACATACATAAATACACACATACAGACATCACCTCGGTTCGTCGAGCTGAGTTGATCGGTATATAATACTATGGGTCTCCGGGCCTTCTATCAAAAGTTCTTTTTTGAAGCAATCTTATAGCCTTTCGGTACAACTTTGTTGTACGAGAAAGGCAAAAACATAACAATTCATTAAATACGGGCTCAAAAAGTATTCGTCTATTCAGGTTTAGCGCGCTTTTGAAACGAAAACAGGAGTTGTAGAATGGAATTCAATATTTCGTTGGATTCCCTTGTGTATCGATGACGGGCTGTAGTTCTTGTGGCATGGAACTGACCAAATTAGCCGTAACGGGGGACGGAATATTCTTTCATTCTTCTTTCAATACTAATTTCAATTCGTTGTTGTTGGAAATATTTCACGAATTTCACGAAAAGTTTGTCGTCCAGAACCTTCCAATGGAGTTCAATTGGATTCATATCTGGGCTCTGAGGAGGCGTTTTGAGTTGATTGGGGTATTATAGAGTTGCTACAGCTCAGTACTTTGGGCTGTGTGCTTGAGGTAATTATCATCCCGTAAGATGTATGTTCCCTGTAAGCCCAATTTTTCAGCACTGGCGTTCAAATTTTCTTTTAAAATGCGGATGAACATTTTGTGATACATCATTCCTTCAATAATGTAAAATTTTCCCACACCGGTTGCGCTCAAGCACCTCAGAGACTATGACGGAGCCTCCACCATACTTTACTGCTCAAAAGAGATTCTGCGGCTGTATCTCAATATTCCTATTCCGCCATACCATACATCGGCCATTTGATCCAAATATGCTGTACTTTCTTTCGTCAGATAACATGACTTGATTCCGAAAGTCACCCTTCTTCCAACGATATTTTTAGCTGAAATCGAGCTGTTTTTGATAATTGGATGGCTCACTTGAATTTTCTTCCGTGATACTCGCCCATTATACCCATACTTTTCACAGGTATTTCTGTTCGTATTGGTTCATATCTGAGCACTTCTTCTCTCCAACTCACTTGCCTATATGGGTGAACTCGTTTTTGAGGATTTTTTTAATTTTCCGTACAATAAATCGCTCATCGTTGTCAGTTTATCATCGCTTGCAACCAGTCTGTTATTTGTTTGGGTAGATTTTGGTGGCGCTGATGCGATCAATCACCAATTAAATGGTTGAATTCTTGCTACCCTTGGTCTACCCACATTTCTTGCAAAGTCATAAGTCAACTTGCACTAATTATGCAGGCGCAGGGCTGCATTGGGCTCATCTTTTTACTTTTCCCACCCAGGGTGGTTCTATTTTCCGCGCCAAGTTCAAACAAAACAAAAACATTATTTGATCTGTCATTGAATACTGACAAAAATGTTGCTAGACATCACTAGAGTGTGTTAGCACGTGTTAGTGTAACTTCATGCGAATAAAAATATTATATTCGTGTTTCACTCGATTATTTTCTGAATAGACGAATACTTTTTGAACGAGCGAAATTGACGAAATTTTTATATTCTCCACATACCAGAAAAAGTAATTGAAATTTCTATTTGTTTTTGAATAATAATCATGTGTTGATAAGTTTTCTACCAAATTTAGAAAAAAGTTTTTTGATTTCACTTCTATCGCGCCTGAATTTCACATTTTACCAAAGAATATGCAGCTAGACGAATACTTTTTGGACCCACTGTATGGTAGAATCGACCGGACTCTCGACATTAGAGGTGATGAGCCCACCATGGGTGACATTTGTAGATGCAATCCAGTTCTGCGTTCTGCTCATTGATCCATTCTTAGACGATCCTCCGCTTCGATAACTTGGTGCCGCTCTGTTTCACACCGCTCGACGTTCCGAAAATCTTCCAACATTTGAAGCTTTAGAGCTTTAGAGAGCTTGCGAAGAATGACTGACACCTATGGCGCTTTAGATCCATTACGAGATGAAGACACAATCCATTGCATCGAAGTGACGAACGGTGCCTTATCTGCTCCCTTGGGTTGCTTTGATTCGTCCTAGTTGACTAGCTGTTATCTCGGGTCGCTGCGGCTGATGTTGTTGCTGTGGCTGCTGCTGGTACGATTTGGATGACTGCCGCGATGGACCACCTCTTGCTTGAAGCAAAGCCGCAGTTGAACAGGTTTCCTGGACACCTTTCGCAGACTCGCATTTGGCACAACTTCAGGGAAAGTTCTCTATCTGCTACGTGACTCCTACAGTCCTACACACTGGAAGTGATGCCATTTGGAGCACACATCGCATTGGACCATTTCGGCTGAATCCAGTCCACAACACACATGGCAAGTTCATCCGGGCTGTGCATAATCGAGTAGAATCTAGCCTGACACGTCAGGAAAATGTTCTGTGATAAAATCCAACGAATACCACTTTTGACTTGTTATAAGACGAGTTTGTACCATCCACCACTTGATTGTACCTTGACAGATACGTATTTCGACCCCAACAGCAAGCTCGTCTTATGACAAGTGAAGACATTCCACTAAAAAGCTCAAAATAATTTTCTTAACCACCTTTGAATTCACATGGGGACAAAATTTCCGAGGAGTGAGACTAAATTTAACAAACTAGAGTTATTTGCAACAATTTCGATTTAAAATAACCATAAGTTGATTACATTTTATATTTATTCTCATGCGGCACCTATATGCATGTAAATAAGTATATAAATAGAATACATTTTTTCCCTTTATTCGTTTTTAGATTTTTATCGATCTTATCCCCAGGTTTTTTTCAAAACTTCTTCTTCCTCGTCTTCATTGGCATTACATACCCACTGGGACATTTCCGCCTCACAGCTTAGTGTTCATTGAGCTATTCCACAGTTATTACCTACAAGGTTTCTAAGTCAAGTTACCATTTCTGCATTCGTATATCATGAGGCTAACACGATGATACTTTTATGCCCTAAAATTGCCTAGAACAACAACGGGAAACGAACCCAGCCACCTTCAGCATGGTCTTGCTTTGTAGTCGCGCATCTTACCGCACAGCTAAGGAGCGACCCATAAAACTAGTATTCAAAAAGAGGGTTTCGTGAGGCAACAATCCCACCTTGTTGAATACATTGCATTGTAATCGGAAATCCGGAGTCAAGCGAAAAACAAGAATAGTACTTTTTGCATGGTCTTGTAAGATTATTTTCGTAAGGTCATTATTATTTTAAATTAATAATATTGTCAAAAAGTTATCAAAACACGCCAAGCGCCAACAAAAAATTACCTATCTTTCTGCCCAACCTTTCGTTTAGTGGATTCAATTGATCGAAAATTGTATCGAATATCCTTCAACCCCATAACTAAGGACATCATACAACAAATATACGTATGAATTGATTTCAATTGATTCCCGTTTTCCTTGGCCGAACAGTATATTACAAGTCAGTCAAAAAATCGCTTGAGCGGTTTGGCTGGACACCGACCAATTATGAAACCTCTCTTTCAACTTTCACCTTAACATGTCCCATATTGCACGTGTATTTGCCTTTTTGTCATCAAAATAATCTGGTCAACCTAAATATGAGCAAAGCGGCGTTCACGCCAGCTTGCTATTGTTCCGTTCAAAATATTAAAATTAAGACAGCGAATTTCTATTTTGTTTAGGAGATCATTTTCACCCTATTTGATTAATGCTTTAATGATAGGCTTCCCAAACTTTTGAAATCTGTAGGGAAACTGTACCGGATTTAGCCATAGGTCCTAATTTAGCCAATTTTGCGGATAACTCCGAAAATGACGCCATTTTCGTCTAATTAGCTTCAATAAGATACGTATTCCTTAGGCTTCTATGCTGTTGAAACTGATAGATTATTTTTGAAAGTTACATATTTTCGAGGGTTGGCTAAATTGGGCATTACACTATCCAAAACTGGAACACCTTATCTGATTCGCGCAAATCAACTTTGATTAAATAACGACTAGTCGGTTCCAAACTAAGGTAAGAAAAGTAGGGTCAAGTCTCTTTGCCTTTTCTTCTCATCTCAAACTTACATTATAGACTCAACACCTTAACAAAGTTGTTTACATTCCATGCAGGTATGCCACCTCTATAACGAAGCTGTCGGCGGAAACGGAAGACCGTTTTGATTGGTGAGTTATAATGCTGCCATGAAGATGTGACCTTTCTCACATTAACACTGACAGTGATAATTACCAGAGGGCGCCAATCAGAAATGAAAAGGCAGCCGACAACACTTCATTACCGCTTTGGAAAGCTGTTGATTAATAGCTGGACTTTTGAGGGTCTACGGTGTGTCATTATTCGAATGACGACAAACAAGCGCCCTTTCCAACGATTTTGTACAATCTCTTAGTAGGAATGCTTTAAAACTATTCCACACGCCCAAACTGCCAACTGCTGTATACTTAGTTCGTCACAAATAATTCACAAAGATCGATTGAAGAAGTACAGCTCAATCAATGCTGTGCGTTTCGCCTTTCTTATAATTTTAAAAGCAAACAAACAGTCATTGCCTCTGGCTTAATCCCAGACGATGAATGGAAGAGATGGCACGTCACACTTGTTGAAAAACAAATTTGCGCTCACTCAATTCAGATCCGAACCAAAGAAGCTTATTGACTAGTTTAGCGGGACCAGCCGATTTCGATTTTGCTTTCAGAAAAGTGGAACCCAACTGACATCATCGGCGGAGCAACAGTGCAAACAAGCAATACCGTTCCGAAAAGGTGCAACGAAATGATGAAAGAGGAAGATGCCGTGGATTTGGACTGGGTCACTTTTCCGACAGGAGAAATCATTGTGTGAAACTCACCACGTGGGAGGTCAAATATCGCACTGTTCATAAAGTGCTCTCCGAGCACGCAAATGAATCAGAGTTAATAGCTGCGAGGCAGATCGGCTTAATTCAATTTCATGTTAGTTGATTATACCTCTGACATATAGAAAGCAGCAATCATAATTATGAACACCTGGAAGATTTAGCTCTCAGTGAGCATAGATTAGGCATCTCCATAGAGTTGTGGTGCAAAGGACACAATCCAGAACGGAATTAATGTTCATTTTATGATACTGCACCTGCAACATCTGTCGTGGGAAGACATACGATACGCAATACGTAGATTACTAAGTTTCATTAGAAGAAAAATTTTCCTAAGAGGTCTTCTTTTTAGAATAATTCAAAGCAATATTTTAAAAGTATTTCGATCATAACTCAATTTCACACTGTTTAAAAATACCTTCAATGATGAAGAGGGTACAAGTGATGTTGATATATCGGAGCTATTTCTAATGGCGCTGCAGTCTTGGATAATCAAAACGAATATTCAAGATTTTACACAATGTTCTGACTCTATTTCGTTAAGAGCATGATTGACCGCGATTGATTGCGGGCAGCAGGGACTATGTCCAAGGGCTTGACGATCCCTCCCCAGGTCATCTGCGAGTTGTAGGGCTTGCCTAGGATGTGGTGGGGTTTGACAGTGGGCCCTGTTAAACCTCTATAAAAAGCTGCATGTATCCGCAAGTAGGCCCCACCTAAGCGACCGTGTGCCGCTCAAAGCGGACAAGCCCAAGTCCTGGTGTTAGGTGGGACGCTTAACAGCCCTGACACGACGGCCCTCCGACGAGACAGGAGGTTTGCGCAGGTCCAATAAGCCGCCTGGAAAACCAATCATTACGAACAATATAAGAGATAATGCGACTCGATATAATCGGCAAAGACCTAGGCGACGAATACAGGATCACGATTGGAAGCTTGGAACATAGAATTGCAAGTCGCTAGGTTTCGCAGGTTGCGACAGGATGATTTACGATGAATTACATCCCCGCAACATCGACGTCGTGGCGCTGCAGGAGATTTGCTGGATAGGACAGAAAGTGTGGAAAAGCGGGCATCGAGCGGCTACCTTCTACCAAAGCTATGGCACCACCAACGAGCTGGGAACCGGCTTCATAGTGCTGGGTAAGATGCGCCAACGCGTGATTGGGTGGCAGCCAATCAACGCAAGGATGTGCAAGCTGAGGATTAAAGGCCGTTTCTTCAACTATAGCATCATCAACGTGCAGTGCCCACACGAAGGGAGACCCGACGACGAGAAAGAAGCGTTCTATGCACAGCTGGAGCAGACATACGATGGATGCCCACTGCGGGACGTCAAAATCGTCATCGGTGACATGAACGCACAGGTAGGAAGGGAGGAAATTTATAGACCGGTCATCGGACCGGATAGTCTGCACACCGTATCGAATGACAACGGCCAACGATGCACGAACTTCGCAGCCTCCCGCGGAATGGTAGTCCGAAGCACCTTCTTTTCCCGCAAAAATATCCATGGAGATCACCTAACCAAGAAACGGAAAACCAAAGCGACCAC
Source organism: Armigeres subalbatus (assembly GCF_024139115.2). Lineage (NCBI taxonomy): Eukaryota > Metazoa > Arthropoda > Insecta > Diptera > Culicidae > Armigeres > Armigeres subalbatus. The sequence goes on from NC_085140.1 coordinate 53,176,941, forward strand.
GTTTTAATCGACGTTAAATTCTTCTCCGACATCACGAACGTCCGCACTTATTGAATCCGACCACTACTTCGTTGCAGTATACCTGCGCTCAAAACTCTATACGGTGTACAACACGCGTCGAAGTCGGACGCCGCGGCTTAACATTGGGCGGCTACAAGACGGTAGACTAGCCCAAGAAAACGCGCAGCAGCTTCAAGTGGCACAGTCTCTTGAAGATGGCTGGAGAGATATTCGATCCGCCATTGGTAGCACCGGGAATGGCAAGGTGGATCAATTAGGGTTTTTATTTTACATTTTTAATAAAAGTTTTGTATCGGATTTTTCGAAAGGAAAGTGCTGCGTACCATCTATGGTGGGGTACAGATGGCGGACGGTACGTGGAGGAGGCGAATGAACCACGAGTTGCATGAGCTGCTGGGAGAACCATCCATCGTTCACACCGCGAAAATCGGACGACTGCGGTGGGCCGAGAACGTAGCCAGAATGTCAGACAGTAGCCCGGTGAAAATGGTTCTCGACAACGATCCGACGGGCACAAGAAGGCGAGGTGCGCAGCGGGCAAGGTGGATCGATCAGGTGGAAGATGACTCCGTAGACTGCGTGGCTGGCGACGTGTAGCCATGGACCGAGCCGAATGGAGAAGACTCTTGTATACTGCATAGGCCACTTCCTTAGTCGGCCTTAGTCTGATTAAATAATAATAATCGGATATGTATTTTTAGTTTAAATTTGAACTTTTGCCGTAGGTAATTTACTCATAATTTTAATATATAGTGAAATACTAGTAAATTTAAATAAAAAATTTTCAAAGTCGCTTTATTCAATTTAAAAAAAAATACGTTCCCGTAATTTTTGCAGTAAAAGTTACTATATATTGCTTTTTGCATTGAAACTTTTCGTTTCGTCACTGAAACCATTGACACTTGTCTTCAGCGATTGCTTCCGCGATAGAGCATTTGCACATTTTATTCACTCATACATCTATATTGCTGTCAAAATGTGCATTTGACAATTCAATTTTCAGCTAAAAGCTTTTTTTTTTGACACCGATGCACTCACACAACCAATCTACATCAGTTGTCAAAAAATCAGGAGTACCAACTTGACCACTATCTCCTTGTAGCCGAGTCTGGCGCTGAGTGCTCGGCGCGGAAACCCAAAGGTGGGAATAAAATTTTGGGGCTTATGCGCAATATCTCGCGATTAGTTTCATAGGGGCGTAACTGTATAGATCGATTTCTCTTTGTCGATTTTTTCTTTTTATTATTGCACCGAATTGCGCTAGTTTGTCGATGATTTAATGGTTTTGTGTGATAAAGGATGATTGTATCTTGCACCAGAATCAATAATCACGGTTGTAGTTTTTGAAACAATTGAGTTATTAACAAAATATAAAATCGATTAAGAGAAATCGATCAATACATTTACGCCCCTATGAAACTTAGCGCGAGATATGTGCCCTTTCAGATAACACTTTCAAAAAAAATTAATCGAACCATCTCCATGAGATATAGGCATTTTGAGATTGCATAGTTTTTTGGCATAAATTGCATATAACTTTTAAATGGTAAGACTTATAAACATGATGTGTTCAGCAAAAATATGCACCATCACTTGCTCTTCATTTCTTCTGAAGACCGCATTCTCGTAAAACTCAAAACAAAAAAGTTAAAATAGAAAAACTGATTTTTTTGGCCTAGGTTAAAATCGAAAATTTCATTTACTGAACTCAATTTATGTGCTAGACACAAGGTGTCTTCGGCAAAGTTGCATCAAATAATGTTTACTGCAAGTTTGCTGAAGAGGTCATCCACAAAAAAACCCGAAATAAAAAAGTTTAATTTCAGTTTTGAGAAACGATAAGGACCACCCTATCGAACTTTTTGTCCGAAGAAGCAATATTTTATTATAAACAACTTCACTGAAAACACCAAGTGTCAAAATAGAACAAAAACGGAGGAAAATAGTTTTTTCCTGCTAAATAACTGAATCAGACCATTGTGCAATGGTGGAAATGATCCCTTCCACCAAATAAGGCACTTTCCCGGATTATGGCAATGGTGTATGTAATTCCTTCATTAAAAGTAGAAGCTTGTCCGGATAAAGGCAATGGTGGATGTGATCCCTTGTTTGAAAATAGGTGTTCGGATTTGAACCAAATTTCTCGAAGCAGCCCGTGTTTTGCGGAGGCTTAGTCTAGAACTTATATTTAATTAGCAACTTACAGTTTTATCTTTAATGTATACTTACAATAATTGGTATTATTGTACTCTTGCAGAAATGAAGCAATGGTGGATATGATTCATTTTTTGAAGGAAGGCGATTGCTCCAATTAAGGCAAGAGTAGATGTTATCCCTTCTCTAGAAGTAGGTGTTTGCCCATCCCCGTGTTTGAATATGGCAATTGTGGATATAATTCCTTCTTGAAAAGTAGACATTTTCCCTAGCCTATAACTTCTATAACTCAATAACTCTGTTATCCAAAACCTCTTTCTTGCTTTTTATCGACAGACCCCAATGCACCAATCAAATTCAAAATGCACTTTATTCTAGCATTAACCATTGCCTGTTACAACTGAACAATTTATCACCGAAATATTCTATGGACAGGCGTGTAGGCGTCGCAAAGTTACAATGGAACTAAATTATCTGAAAGAAAGTAGAAATTAGTGATATCAAAGTAATAATAATTGAATGTTTCAAATTTCTGTAGGAATTTTCTTGTTAATAGAAAGCAAACAATACTTTGGCTGCTATTAGTAACGAAGAACATCTATGTTTGCTTAGATGAAAATTTCAGTTCAGTGTCAGGAAGCAGTTAATGTCACTTTTTTATAGCATCCGCCATTATGGTGAGCGTGGAAAGCTGTATAAAAGCAAATCCAGCTTTCCACGCTCACCATAATGGCGGATGCCATAAAAAATTGACATTAACTGCTTCCCGACACTGAACTGAAATTTTTTATCCAAGCAAACATTGATGTTCTTCGTTGCCAATAACAGTCAATGTGTTGTTTGTTTTCCATCAACAAAAAATGCTTCAGGAATGAAGCTTTTTGTGATCATTATTTTTTCAAGTTTAATTTTATTTTTACTCTATTTCAGATACTCTTATTGTTATTCGCCGTATATTTCACAAGTCTTATAGACGAGCATCAGATTTTCATCATGGTTGACTCTTGATTTTGATTGGCGATGTCTCTGAAATTCGAAGCGAAAGTGAAAATTTCATCAACCCTAATGGATATGTGTTGTACATTTTACTCGAAGTCTACTGGCTATCATTTTATTCCTGGTGTTAAGGAAGTGTTCGTTGCAAATAATTGGTTTTTATAGGTCTCATCGACCACATGCAAGCGATAACTTGTGCACAATAATGGATTTCGTACAGCATGAAGTACACCAAATTAAGAATACTGTAAAATCTAACGAAGTGTGTTTGAATATTGGAAATCAATTTCAATATATCAATACGAAAATTGCTCAAATATAAAAAAAATGCCGTCACACTTTGAATGACTTTAAATATACCTCAAAAGTCGATATATACAAATTCGAGAACCAATTTAAAAAAAAATCTACAATCTGTTTATTTTAATTGTTTATTGATTAATCAGGTCAAATAGCACAAGGGGCTTTCCATAATCCACGCGGCAGTTTAAAAAATTAGAACCTTGGATTCTCAATCCTTCACGATTCCGTAGCGGAAAGCAGACCCGGTCTCTGATCGGCGGATAAGAAGCGATTACCATGCAGAGTAGGTTTAGCGTAGGGCCCAAAGACTAATTAAGACGTAACTGTCGAGCTTATCGGAGGGACCACTTCTAGTACTGCATTCGGTCCCTCGGTACCCAAGTTTGATGAAACCCCACTTTTTAACTACCTTGATGCGTAGTTTAAAGTAGCAACCTATAGTAACCAAACGAACTTGTGTACTTGTGGAAACTATGTTTGTTTTTGTGCATCAACATTTTTTTCCAGGATTTAATCCTTAATTCTTTCAGTTAATTTGAAATATTATTAATTAATAAAGGAAAGAGTGGCTAAATATTCGTAAGGAGATTGTACACATTGTACAATTTTTGTACTTCAGACCAATTTTGCTCCCTTAACCACTTGCATGATTTTTTTCACCAGACTGCATTTTTGAATAAGAACCTTTCCTTTTCACAATGATACACAATGCTTGGTCATCATAAGGATTTTTATTAGTGATTTGTGATAAGAACTATTATTATGTATTCGAACCAGGACCAGAGTGATCTCTGCAATACATAAAAGATGTCTCCAGTCCGCTTGGTCCGTAACCGCCACCCACGTACTTTACAGAGTCCTACTCGTTGCGCATCTCGCCTTGTACCATTTGGAGCACTATTGAGGATTACTAGTAAATTAAATTAGTTAGTCTTTGGTAAGGCCTGCGTAGACTAAGAAAGTAAAACGAGTGTCGTAAAAGGTCGAATGATTGTAGCGAACGAAACCAGAGATTCCGAGTTTCCTGTGCTTCAGTGCGGTCATTTATTGTGTCCCGAACTAACTCTGACCCTGAGGTGTATTGTAGTCAGGGAGCATAAGGAAGGCTCACCACTGAGCAACCGGTAGTTACACTTTAAAGTGACAAGCAGATGGGATCAAGCAATCCGGAGATATCGCTCTTTTCCACACATTTTTTTGTATCCTTCGCTTCAGTGATGCTGGCTTAAAGTTTCGGAAAATATTGAATAACTTCACAATATCTGGAATAGAATATTAAATGATTAAAATATTAATATAATATAATATTAATATTTTAATCAATCGATACTTGTGCATATTTCGTTGTTGATGAAAAAATAACAAATTTCGAGTTGTCGTTGACGACGAATAACGTCAATGCATGCTTAGATGAAAATTTCAGTTCAGTGTCGGGAAGCAGTTACTGTCAAACTTTTTATAGCATCCGCCATTATGGCGAGCGTGGAAAGCTGGATAGCTGTCTAGTACCATGATTTAAAGTGATATTGTCCAATCGTAGACATGATTCAATTTTTTAAATGAAGTCTGCGTCTGGAATGAGGCGAAGAAATACACTGCCAATAACATTTATATATGATATATGTGTCGCCGTTATAAATTTTTGCAATAGCTCGCCCTAAAGGAAGACATGTCCTCTTTTTTCAATAAAAATCAAATGTCCTCTTGGTCTTGTTCTTGGTCTTGTAAAGAAAATACAAAAATTAAGGAACATACAAAAATATGCATAGAATGAACGGTAAATTTTGCTACGTTTTGCCATTAACTGCTTTCTATCACAAAAATTTCTCTAAGCAATCTTCCCGAGCAGGAGAAATTGGCTCGATAATACCTAATTCTGTTATTGATACCATACTCTGTTATGAACTAGCCCTGCATAGGAGGTAAAATACCAAAGGAGTAATACCAAAAACTAATATGCACAATACTTAAGCCATTACATACTCAGTTATTAAATTGAATTTCAATACCAAATGCATAACCAATTATGATTTGTTTGGTATTGATATACCTAAGCATGTTATTCCTCAAGAATTCTGCATATAAGTTTTTGGTATTACTTTTTTGGTATTTTACCTCTTATGCAAGGCAAGTTCATACCAATTTCGGTGATCGAGAAGAAAGAACAGTCCATGACATAATGCCAAACGTCCATTATGGCTAACGTACATTATGTCTAAAGTCCATTATGCCTAACGTACTTATGCCTAACATCCTTATGCCTAACGTCGCGGACCCGCTTGCCATCTTCTGTTGAATTTTCGAGTTAAAGATCAGTCAGCTATTATGGCAACCATTCTTGGTATTCAAGACGTGGCATCAGCGCATCACATCTATTCTAGGGTAAAATGCCCAATAGTGGACCCCCGTAGCGAAATTTTTCTCTTCCTGTCATAAGGAGTAGAAATTTTCAACATATTAATTTTGCTTGACATCTAATACCAAGTTCTGCATCTCCTCTTTACGATACATACATAAAACACTCAAATACACGGCGTTATTCGTTGAAATTAACATTTTAAAGTCTGACTGAATTCGCCCTATAGTAGACCCCTCGGGGGTCCATAATAGGAATTTGCATCCCTATAGTCGACACTTCATTTGATTTATATGTTCCGTTTCGGTACGTTCTTCTTCCCTATTATGGACCCCCCAAAATATTCCTATAATGGACACTCTCGTGTTTATTTTTTTTAGAAATGTAAAAAATCATTGAATTTTACTTTCCATAGCACTTCCAATGCATGTAATCAAATCAAAGGACTGTAAGGTAGGTTCTCCAGATGGAATTTCATAGCGAAATGTTTACATTGTGCTGTAATAACGCAAAAATGACTGGAAGGTCCACTATTGGTTGGGGGTCCACTATTGGCCACTTTACCCTATTCTATTAAAAACTCTGATTATTCCACCTAGCGGTGATGGTGCCTTTCTCGTGCAAATAAAAGATAGTACCACTGGAAGATTTGGTTTTTTTATTGTGTGGCTTTCTCAGTCTAATTTAGTCAAAACGATTAGTTTTGTTTTGCCCGACGTTTCGGCCTGTATTTTTGGCCTTTTTCAAGGGTGAAACAGTATATGCATGTTTCACCCTTGAAAAAGGCCAAAAATACAGGCCGAAACGTCGGGCAAAACAAAACTAATAGTTTTGACTAAATTAGACTGAGAAAGCCACACAGTGAAACATATAAGATCTTATTCTTCTTCTTCTTCATTGGCATTACATCCCACTGGGACATTGCCGCCTCGCAGCTTAGTGTTCATTAAGCACTTCCACAGTTATTAACTGCAAGGTTTCTAAGCCAAATTACCATTTCTGCATTCGTATATCATGAGGCTAACACGATGATACTTTTATGCCCAGGGAAGTCGAGACAATTTCCAATCCGAAAATTGTCTAGACCGGCACCGGGAATCGAGCCCAGCCACCCTCAGCATGGTCTTGCTTTATAGCCGCGCATCTTACCGCACCGCTAAGGAGGGCCCCTAAAATATAAAAGATAGTGTGGCCAAAATCAAAACTTTCGAGCCCATTAGAGGCAGAAAATGTTGAAAAAAAAAGCTAGAACAACTGTGCATATCAATACTAGATTTCTGCAATTCTTCTTCATATAAACCGAAATACACCCAAACTGTATGTTTTGCGATGAAGCAAATCGAGATCCAACGTGTTACTTTCCCCTACGCTGGCTAAATTGCACGTTGCAGATATACGGGACCGACATAGAAATGGAACCCTGGTTTGTACTCTAATTCTACTATGTATGTAAGCGGTGCCGCTTCACTACTGTCACGTCGTGGTCACATCACCATCATCAACACTTTCCTGGACGAAATATGCTCCGCTCCAGCACGGGAGGTAGCGTGACGGTGCCAGTCTTTTGTTGGGTGGTACAGAGTGGCGCATGCTCTTTTTATTATTGGAGCAGAGCGCATTGCAGCGCTTATGATAATGCAGTCCAGCAGGGGAATCGTAAAAATGTTTTAGTTATGCTTGAACAGGTTAAAGAACGGTAGTTTTAAAATCGTATTTAAACGCGTGTTTTGTGTATGATACACATATTTCACAGCAGCGAGCGGCTTAGCAAAACGGTTCGGGAAGTGCGGGAATGAGCACAGAGCCAACCCGTTGCGTGATTTCGTTTGCATCGGATGCATTTGATCGTGCGAACGATATTTTTCTAGTCTAGATTTTAGGATTGCTGATTCTGCTAGTTTACGAGACATAGTAATGTAAATCTACGATTGAGAAATGGAGTCATCGAATTTATGTTCGTTGCCATTAGAAATTTACTATTCCTAATAACAAGTTTTAGACTAGTTTTTTTTTAGTAATTTAGTAATTTCTTCTTCTGATGAGCGAATTAAATTTAGAACATAGTATATTACCTGCTCTAATAAACTTCCTTTCGCCAGAACATGTTTGATCATGTTAGAAATAACTATTGGCTTTAACAAAATGAATAGATAACAGAAAGTCGTCGGTGAGGTTTAATTTTGGTTTCCATTAATTTCGTATTTCAAAAAAATGAACAAAACCAATACAGAATACATGGAATGTAGAATACATACAAACAAATGATCTTCCTGGCATTTTACGCCAGCAATATATATAATGCTCCATCTACAAACTCTGCTACAACGTCCTAGGTCAGTTAGTCGAAAGTCTGTTTTCAAAAACGATGCTTTCTTTGCATATACCATCCTACTTCCAAGCCCCCATATCTGGAATTGAGGCGAACGTCGTAGAGAGAGGACTTTTCGTCTACTTCCTCTGTTTTAAGTAAAATTTACTAGCCTAAGGGCATGAGGCTAACACGATGATACTTTTATACCCAGGGAAGTTGAGACAATTTTCAATCCAAAATGTCCAAGACCGGCACCGGGCCACCCTCAGTATGGTCTTGCTTTGTAGCAGCGCGTCTTACCGCACGGCTAAGTAGGGCCCCACATATAGAACTTGATTACTGCCTTTACTATTATCGATTCAATTGGAAATTTCCATAGCTAGATAAACCAAGCCTTCTGAAATTTGTTGTTGTTGTACTAATATATTCGTCTCTACTGTATGCTGTAGCAGAATGACGTTCAATGTCTTGGAAGTTCTTGTACCACATCAAGATTCGAACTCAACTCCTGAATTATGATCATGTTTCAAATTTGCGTGCCATACAGTTGAGCTATAGAGGATCACACCCATTACATTCCAACGAGTCGATCAAAAAATGATAATTGCCGGAACTTATTGTAGAACTGTTGTTCCCGATCTAGCCCGAAAGAAAACAAATTTACTCTTTCAGAGCAATTGACGGCTTCTTTAGGTTGTGCAAAATATTTTCTTCTTCTTGAACATTTTACCCCCCGTCAAGTTAATTGATATCTAGTAAGAACCTGATGCCCAGTTTATTGCCTATTATTCCCCGCATGTACTCCACAACTCGCAGACAAATTCAACGAAGCGTTCATTGTTTTTTCCCAATTGTGCTAGCCTTTTTTGTTCCTTCCCGTATTAGCTGATTGGTTCACGTAAGAACTCTTGTCTTCAAAAACTCACTCGAACTAGCTCGATCTTAAAAATCGGCACAAGTCTGGCACAATTCCAGTCTGATACAAAAGCCGAATCGGCTCGATTGGTTGGCCGGTTACACACTGCTATCCTCTAACAGTTTATTTATTTGTTTTCGCTTGAGTGATTTCCCGTCGCACCACAGATCTGCCTACATCCAGTTCACTTACCTACTGACTAGTTCAATCGAGAGTGTGCTTTACTCGGTTTGTAAGCCACCGTCATAATCAACCGCCTTTTCGCCCTCTTCGTTGTACTGCCGATTTGGCAGAGCTTTTCTTAAAAATTACCATTCCTCGTTTTATCTACTTGTTCTTCGTAGTCGCCGGTGTCTGCGGCTATTTTTGTTCAAGCTATCCCAAAATAGTGCCCACCATCAGTGGGTGAAAACAAACGGAAACCCACTTGACACATATGGATAATTTATTGGTCAGATGCGACCTCTTCAGCGCTCTACTGACGTCTCCCGGTTTTGAATTTTTCTTTGCAAGTGCCAACACCTTTTACGCAGCCGTTGCGTCGGGCGCCACTTTTCCACTTCTGCTCACAGTGCTGTTGCTGCCGATGATGCATGTAGCACAACCGAAATCGAGAAGTGCATCTCAAAGTTGAAAGTTTCCCCATCCGGCTAATGGCGGGAAACAAGTCTCGTTTTAAGGGGAACGCTGGCAGAAGCGGAGAGCTGTGTAAACTTGCCACCCCTCGAGAACAGGTGTGTCTACACATCAGGTTGTAGGGTACTACATTTGTTGTGCGATATGTGTTTATTGAACGAAATCTATGCCAAAAACCAACCAGGTTGGAAATTGAGAAAAACATGTGATCGTATCTTGGAATCCAAGTTTGATTTTGGTTTGTTGAACTTACGTCTACCTCCTGTTATGCTGTGCCGTCATGTCAGACTTTTATGAAGTACATACCTACCACCCCACACAGGGACTGGTATTTCTTGACTGCATTTTACACTGCACTTCTACAAAAGTCACACGTTTTTTATATCTTCTAATCATTTTTACCAATCTTATATTAACTTACAGTTAGTTAATCCCAGAGCTGTGTCGCGAGTTCAAGTGATAAAACATGCTGGGTGATTTTCGCACATGTTTTGCTGAATTTAAAATCCTGTCAGGATAATGTATCCCAACATTTCTTGTGAGGTACCCAGCTAGGACACCCTCAAGAAGAATGGTGTAATTGTGGATCAGTTGGATCACAATTCTGCTTGGTGAGACGGTCCACAATTTTCTGTTGTATTACGTAATTGCGGACCGAGGTGATACGGACTAGTGGAAAGGTTTTAATTTTAGTGATCGGATAAAAAAACCCAGATTAATCCACCTAGCGGTGATGACGCCTTTCTCGTGCGGTAAAAAAATAGTGTTTTGGGTGATATTTTGGACATTACTTCTGAGCCCATCGTCCGATCCGGCCAATTTTCAATAGGAAATAATGAGACAAGATTCTGCATCGAATGCAACCTGTTGCGTGCAAATCGGTTTAGGGTAAGTACATTAAAAGTTAGCTAGACTTTTTCTCGCGTTATTTTATGAGAAAAAGAATTTTGGCCATAACTTCCGAGCCCATAGTCAGATCTTTCTAATTTTCCATAGGAAACAATGAGGTAGGATACTGCGTCGAATGCGAGTGAATCGGTTGAGGATAAGTGCAAGAAAAGTGAGCCAGACTTTTTTACGCGCTTCTCTATAAAAAAAAGTATTTTGGGCATATATACCTATGCCGTTATCCAATCTGGCCGATTTTCAATAAGAAATAATGGGACAGTTTTCTGCAACAAATGCAATCTGTTGCGAGGAAATTGGTTGAGGGTTAGTGCTAAATAAGTGAGCTATACTTTTTTACGCGCTTTTTAATGAGAAAAAGTACTTTGGTCATAACTTTCAAACCCATTGATCCGGCCAATTTTCAATAGGAAACAATGATGCAGAATACTGCGTCGAATACATCCTGTTGCAAAGAAATCGGTCAAGGGTAAGTACAAAAAAAGTGAGCGAGACTTTTTTACGCCCTTTTTATGAGAAAAAGTATTTTGGCCATAACTTCCAAGCCCATTGTCCGATCCGGCCAATTTTCAATAGGAAACAGTGGGGCAGAATACTGCGTCGAATGCGAAGAAATCGATCAAGGGTAAGTACAAAAAAAGTGTGCTAGACTTTTTGCTCTTTTGGTGCACACACACACATACACAAACACAGACATCACCTCAATTTGTCGAGCACTATGGGTCTCCAAGCCTTCTATAAAAAGTTTGTTTTTGGAGCGAACATATAGCCTTTACGTATACTTAGTATACGAGAAAGGCAAAAAGATTCAATGGCACCCATCCCACAGTACCTGAGAGCCTCCTTAGGTGTCTGATTGCAGATTACCGTTTACTAAAAAAGATCACAATTCTGCATACATACAAGAGTTTTTTTCTTCTGCGTTAGAAGGACGCTCTCAAGAAGAAATGTTTCATTGTGGATCGGATGGATCACAATTCTGAGTGGTGGGACGCCCGCATAATAAATATTCTTCCTCTGCTTTAGTAGGTCGCCCGCAAGAAAAATTATGTAATTGTTGATCATCATCTTCTTCTTCTTCTTATTGGTATTACATCCCCCACTGGGACATTGCTGCCTCGCAGATAGTGTTCATTAAGCACTTCCACAGTTATTACCTGCAAGGTTTCTAAGGCAAGGTACCATATTTGCTTTCGTATATCATGAGGCTAACACGATGATACTTTAATGCCAGGGAAATCAAAACAATTTCCATTCCGAAAATTGACTAGACCGACACCGAGAATCGAACCCATCCACCCTCAGCATGGTCTTGCGTTGTAGCCGCGCGTCTTACCGCTAGACTAAGGAGGGCCTCATATGAATGATCACAATTCTGCATGGTGAGACGCCTGCACAAAAGAGTTTCATCTTCTGCCCACAGGAAGAACGGTGTAATTTTGGACCGGACGGGTAATAATTCTGCATAGTGGGACGCTCGCATGCAAAAGTTTTCTTCTGTGTTGCTGGGACACCCGCAAGAAAAATTGTGTAATTGTTGATCATAGTTCGGAATGGAGGGAGGCCCGCATACTAAAGTTTCTTCTTGTGCAATAGTTAGTCACCTGAAAAAAGAGTTATGCATCCAAGAGTTCTGCGCTAGTGGGACGCCCATATAAAGAATGATATAAAAAGATGGACATCGGATGATCACGATTCCGCGTGGTGAGACGCCCGCATACAAAAGTTTCTTCCTCTGCATCGACACCCCCCTAAATGCTTGAAAGATTGAACGGGTACTAAAATGAATTCCCTTAAACTGAACTAACTAACTAACTGAAATGTTTGTATTCTGTTCGAAATTCCTTTATTCAATTGTGAAACTAAATAATATCATTAATATTATATTCAGTATTATGGATTTTTTTAATTGTAACCTGATTCTTTTGAGGGTCTTTATGTTTTTCACCATTTCTAGAACGTATAGTATTTAAAATCATAACCACACTTCGGAATATTATTTTCGTGATGCTCATTCTTTATTGTTGTACTAAATGTTCTAAATCAACCGTTTAACAACGTCGAGCACGTCGGTTTTGAAAATATTTAAATTTAGCGCGTTGACGCTTGCAAAAATCAAGCAAACAACCAAGTAAAAATGAATATCGAGATATCACCTACCTACATTTTCATTGCTAATATTTTCAATATTTATTAACAATGGCTCATTAAAAAATTAAAACAAATTTGAAGTGAATCAAAACGTGGTATTTATCTGGTCATCAGATCTGAAGATCCGTACATAATTTATAATCTAACCTAATTTTAAATCTTATTTAGTGTTTTTTTAAGACTTTCTAGGTGTAAAAAACTGAGAAATTTATAAATCGCCTTTTTTATTTTATCTACATTGTCGTTTCCTCGTTTTCTCCTTGAGGATTTCATATACTTGATGTGATATTTTCCTTTTCTCTACCTCCTACAAAATAATATGTTTCTACCAGAAATCCGTCTAGAAGCTCCCCCGGGAAATTCTTCTGGAAAGTTATCCACAAATTCCTCTGAAAGTCGTTCGAAAATCCTTCTCATGTAATTGTAATTCCTCTAAAAAAATATTTAGAAACCCCCCACTAAATTTGTTTAGGAGATTTCTTTTTTTCTCTCCAAGTTTAACTTCTAGACATTCCTTCTGCTATTCTTCCTGAAATTTCCTTCCATAATTCCTCCAAAAGTTTCTTCAGAAATTTGTGACGGAAATTCTCCGATTTCGATCCATAATGTCATTTGTAAATCTATAAGAACATCCTTCGGAAATTCATATAAGGACTGTATCGAAAATAAGTTATCCACTTTCAAAATGTTACTACTCAGAAGCTCATGAAAGTATTGGTTTGATTTACCCTGCATTCGATGTACCTATTCATATGTTAAGTTTCAAATCAGATTGTTTTTGTTTGTTGAAAAAGTGTTGTTTCCGATGTATCGCAAATTAAAAGTGATATTGAAATTCGAGTTTTGGACACATGGCTCCGTAAGAAGGGCATCGAGATGGATAATTTGACCAAGCGTTTCGCTAGCCACCTCAAAGGTAAAAAATCATGGTCAACAAGCTTGCGGAATATTACACATTCGCTAATCGACATGTTAGACAAAAGGAAGAAAATCAATATAAAGTTACTGGAATTTGAACCAGAAGTAATCATGTAATAAAACGAGGCAATTTTATGCTGATTTGTGACCAGGACAAAAAATGCTTGAATGTATGTTGGAAGTGTGGAAAATTTATTCAGTATTATATTTTTTCATAAAACCTAACAAACAGAATTAACATTTGTTGCTAGACAAATTTTAATTAATTTTTAAAATTCATCCGATTTTATTCAAATAAAATAATGTGGATAGCTTATTTTCGATACAGTCCTTAGGAGCTTTTCCGGGAATTTCTCCAAGAACTCTTCCTTTAACTCCTCCGGGAATACCTACATAAATTATATAGCGAAATCCTCTAGGATCTCATTTTGCAATTCTTTCCGCAATTACTTCAGAATATCCTTCAAGAATTCCTCTAGAAATTTCTTTAGGAATTTCTCCAGGAATTCGTCCAAGTATTTCCTCGCAAATTCTTCCAGGGAATTCCTTCAGGTACTTCTCCAGGAATTCCTTCAGGCAAGGATGTTATCGATCATTTAGTGATTTGCATTCGATCATTTAGTAGTTTATCAATAATTCGTTCCAAAAGCTGAATATCAAAATATGATGTATGGTGGACTTTTAGAGCGAAGGATTTTCTACAACTCTGCCAAATAGTTCGTTGTTTGAATTTCACTAGTAACAGAGTTATAGCTATAGTTTCAGTAACTTAGACTAAATTATAATAAAAATCCAATCATTTAGTTTAAGTTACTGCAACTAGCGCTGTAACTTCGTTATTAGTTGAATTCAAACAACGAACCATTAGGCAGAGTTGTAGAAAAACCTTCGTACTAGAAGTCCACCATACAACACATTTTGAAATTCAGCTTCTGGAATGAGTTAATGACAAACTACTAAATGATCCAACGCAAATTACTAAATGATCGATAACATCCTTGCCTTCAGGAATTTCTCCGGGAATTTTTCCGCGGAAACGTCCTGGAATTCTTTCCGGAATTTACTCCATAATGTCATTCGGTTCTTTCAGGAATTTCTTCAGAACAAACCCTCAGGAATTCATCCGGTAATTTCTTCAGCAATTCATCTGCGATTTTTTTTTCATTATTTCCTCCTGGTATTTTTCCTGGAATTCCTTCAGATATTTCTCCGGAAATTTCTTCAGAAACTTCTCCAATAATTATTTCAGGACTTCCTTGTGGGAATTCCTCCGGAAGTGCTTGTGGGAGTTCCTCCCGAAGCTCCTCCAGATGTTTTTCCAGGAGCTCCTCTGGGAATCCCTCCACTTTACAGGGAATTCCTGTAGGATATTTAGCAGGAATTTCACGGGAAATGGGATTTCGAAAGTTCCTCAAGAAATTCAACTCCGGGTATTCCAAAGGCTGTTCCTCTGAAAATTCCTCCGGGAGTTCCACCAGTAGTTCCTTCAGGAATTTATTCAGGCTTTCTTTAGAAATTCATCTACAAATTCCTTCAAAAGTTCCTTCGAGAATTTTTCTGGGAGTTCCTCCGGGAATTCTTACAGAAGTTCATTTGGAAGTTCATCCGGGAGTTCTTACGAGAGTTCCTCCGAGAATTCCTCCAGAAGTTCCACCGGCAGTTCCTCCGAGAATTCCTCTGGAAATTTCTCCTGGAATTCCCCCGGAAATTACTTTAAAAGTTTCTCGGCGAGTTCCTACCAGAAGAATTCTCGAAAACAAATCTTGGAGAATTCATCTTATATATATATAAATTTCGTCTATCTGAAACCTTTGTAGGGGTATGTAGCTGGATTAACATCATCATCGTCATCATCTGAGTAGCTCCCAGAAAAATTCTCGGATGTACTTTTGGAGGAATTTCTATATAAATTCCTGAAGAAGCCTAAATGAATTCCAGAAAGAAAGCCTTATAAGGAGGAAATTCTGGGGAAATTCAGGGAAACCCCCGTAGGAACTGCCGATAGAACTGTTGGAATAATTCTTGGAGGAAATCCTGCAGGAATTCTTTTGGAGGAGCTTCCGGTGGAACTCCTGGAAGAATTTCCGGAGAAACTCCTGGAGTATCTCCCAGTGGAAATCTTGAAGTTTCCACCGGAATTCTTTCAGGATCTCTTCGGTAAATAATCTAGGAATCTCCTCCGAAAATTCCATTGATCATTTCATTTTCGGTATAATTGCTGTATAAATTGGATGGAATTGGTGGAATTCCTGGAGAAATTCTTTAAAATTTTCACAAGAAAGTATTCGAAACTTTCACGGAAATTTTATGGATTTTTTATGAGAAACAGCACGAAAGAATTACCTTAAGAATTCGTGGAGGATCTCTTGAAGTAAATAATAGTGGAATTTTCGGATCAATTCCCGGCGAAATTTATGGTGAAATTCCTGAAGACATTGCCGAAGAAGTTGCTGGAGGCATTCCTAAAGAATCCCTGTTGAATTCCCGATAGAATGCCTGGAGCAATTGTCGAAGGAATTCCTGGAGAAAGCTTGCATATTGTTTTTTCTGCCTATTTTATAATATTATTTCAGAGAGGATTTGTTGAAATTCAGATGTATGGTTCTAGTTTTCTAAAACTTATGGAAGAATGCAGGATTTTTATAATAATTGTTATAGCCGATTTTATATTCTTTCTGAATACTAAGTTCGTAAATTATTTACCTTATTTAAAAATATTGGTTTAATAAATCATGCATTTTATTGTTTTAATCATTATTGTTGTTAAATAAACGCACAACGCGAACGTTGCATTGTGGGCGTGAATACGTCACGTTCGTTGGCGTTGCGTTTTAGTACAAAACGCTGACTTCAATGCACAGCGCGACGCGACGCGCTATTGTGATCCAGCCTTTACTGTTGGTAGTGGATTTGGTTTCAACTTAGAAGGAAATAGTGCCGAGCACCAATATTCATGTGTTTTTCTAAAACAAAACATTTAGAAGACCTAAAAAAATTGCTCCCTCCCTACTCGAAATCCTGGCTACGCTCATGCATATTAATCAAACTAGCAGTGATTATGTCTTTCTCTGGTAATAAGGAAGATATTAAAAAAAATATTTTAAAAAGTTCAATCAAAGGTAATTGCCTATTTCCGGGGATTAAACCACCCGACTTGGACGTTAATTTACAATGTTATGAAAACTCATATGTGAATACGTACGTTATGTGGAAGATATTGATTTGAAAAATGTATTGGAGGGAACCACTTTCCCTTCGATGGGACTCGAACCCGTGACCCTACAGTACGCTAGACTGGTGCTTTAACCAACTAAGCTACGAAGGACCTCCGTCGGCCTTCGCAACCTAGCGGCTACTGAACGAGCTCGATTTTCCCAAATTGGACGCATAGTCAAATCACTCGCAATCCATTTATCAAGCCAATACTTCCACATGTGTATTGTACAACGTCCACATTAGAGGAGCGTGAGTATTTAGAATGTCTGGCGGCTATACACATTCTTCATCAGCAACGGTACTGATCAAGTGAGGTTGTGTAAGCTATTTGCCAGTCGGTCGTCAAGCTCAGACCCGACCGCATTGCGTAGGCAAGAGCACGCAACTCAAGTTCAGTTCAATCAAAGGTAATTGCCTATTTCCGGGGATTAAACCACCCGACTTGGACGTTAATTTACAATGTTATGAAAACTCATATGTGAATACGTACGTTATGTGGAAGATATTGATTTGAAAAATGTATTGGAGGTAACCACTTTCCCTTCGATGGGACTCGAACCCATGACCCTACAGTACGCTAGACTGGTGCTTTAACCAACTAAGCTACGAAGGACCTCCGTCGGCCTTCGCAACCTAGCGGCTACTGAACGAGCTCGATATTCCCAAATTGGACGCATAGTCAAATCACTCGCAATCCATTTATCAAGCCAATACTTCCACATGTGTATTGTACAACGTCCACATTAGAGGAGCGTGAGTATTTAGAATGTCTGGCGGCTATACACATTCTTCATCAGCAACGGTACTGATCAAGTGAGGTTGTGTAAGCTATTTGCCAGTCGGTCGTCAAGCTCAGACCCGACCGCATTGCGTAGGCAAGAGCACGCAACTCAAGTTCAGTTCAATCAAAGGTAATTGCCTATTTCCGGGGATTAAACCACCCGACTTGGACGTTAATTTACAATGTTATGAAAACTCATATGTGAATACGTACGTTATGTGGAAGATATTGATTTGAAAAATGTATTGGAGGTAACCACTTTCCCTTCGCTTACTCACGCTCCTCTAATGTGGACGTTGTACAATACACATGTGGAAGTATTGGCTTGATAAATGGATTGCGAGTGATTTGACTATGCGTCCAATTTGGGAAAATCGAGCTCGTTCAGTAGCCGCTAGGTTGCGAAGGCCGACGGAGGTCCTTCGTAGCTTAGTTGGTTAAAGCACCAGTCTAGCGTACTGTAGGGTCATGGGTTCGAGTCCCATCGAAGGGAAAGTGGTTACCTCCAATACATTTTTCAAATCAATATCTTCCACATAACGTACGTATTCACATATGAGTTTTCATAACATTTTAAAAAGGTTCAAATAGCAATTTAGCTGGCTGGGATTTATTTTTATATGTATTTACATTTATTGTATTCATTTATATACATAACAGTCAAAAAATTGTTTAAGCTACCTACTTTCTCCGTCAAATGCAACTTGTTGCGGGTGAATTAACCAATGCTCTAAAAACAAAAAGGTATACCGGTTGCGTGACGAATATAAGCAGTAATTAAAATATTTCACCAAGTCAAACATCCATGTATCTGAAATCTGAATCTTGTTCTCCAATCATAAATTTTGTTTGAAATTTGCTTAAAAAATATCAAGTATTACCAGATATATTTGAATTTTGTTCTGCAATCCAAACAATTTTAATTTTAAATTTACTGCAAAATCTCAAGATGAACAATGCCTAAAAACGAAAAAAACTTCATTATTTTAATTACATATTTACAGAACCCATTCGATTTTGGTAACATTATAGATTTTAGCAACAAAACCATTCAATTTTAACAACAAGACATTCAGTTCTGCAAACAAAAAAAAATCAATTTTTTTTGAATTGCGTAAAATTTTTTTCCTCTTTAAAAAGGTGCTTAAATATCAAACCAGCGTAAAAAATCGCGTTCAAAAATGTACGAAGATTTGTTTTTAAGAATAATGCTTCTTCTTCTTCTTATTGGCATTACATCCCCACACTGGGACAGAGCCGCCTCGCAGCTTAGTGTTCATTAAGCACTTCCACAGTTATTAACTGCGAGGTTTCTAAGCCAGGTTACCATTTTTGCATTCGTATATCATGAGGCTAGCACGATGATACTTTTATGCCCAGGGAAGTCGAGACAATTTCCAATCCGAAAATTGCCTAGACCGGCACCGGGAATCGAACCCAGCCACCCTCAGCATGGTCTTGCTTTGTAGCCGCGCGTCTTACCGCACGACTAAGGAGGGCCCCTAAGAATAATGCTTAGATCTCAAAATTAGCGTGTGCCCAGTCACAATAACTGAAGAACTGTGAAGTATCAGTTCACAGTTCACAAACGGTTCACATGTATGCTGCTCAAGGTTTGAACATCTTGTTCCTCCTAATATGTCAGAAATTGACGCCCTTATATGGATATATCTCATCAATTAATTGAACAGTGCGCTTTTAAATTGATACTTTAGCCTTGCACTAGGATTTGTGATGAAAAATAATTTAAATAAGAAATAGTTTATTTCACAGTGCTAGGACACATTATATAAACATAAAAGCATTTTATACATAAAGAAATTCACCAAATTAATTTGTTCAAAGAATGAATCATTCCGTTTAAGCCGCTTAATACTCGATGGCCTGGCAACGATACTGCAATCTACTGTATATCATTAGATTAACTTGCTACAAATTATTATAACCTGTGCAACTATTCATTAAAATAAACGCTATCTATTTCCGAACTACAGCTATAAATTACAAATGAATGGAGCATAGAGCAATAAAATAAACATCCATCAGTCGGCGCGCAAAACCGAGGCGCAACATCATAAAAGACTCGATAATGCCGACTTTCAATTGCGCGTAAGAAAGTCATCACAATCATCGTTCTCCTCCTTCAGGGTAATTTTACCATCCCAGACTGCAGTAAATTCTGTCTAGGGATCTACAATGAATAAAGGGTGCAACACCATCGGTGTGAAGTGAACAAATTGTTGTACGCTGAAGCATCTCTGACAACCTACTGACCACTGATGGTGATCCTGTGATGAAAAAGAAGACTGAACCGTCCTGACACCCTGGAAGCATTATGATGGGATCTCAGAAGAAGTGTAAATAATAGACCCATTAGTCTTCATGTGTAACACACCGTGGTGCACCCGTGATCAGGCACCTTCAACACCGACAGTTAGTGGGCAGTGTGCATTTCTTGCGTCATCTTGGAAATGCGGACAACTGCATGTAAAGAGACGATCAGTTCAAGATGACATGCGAAATGTCGTCCGAGAGCATCTCACGCCCTGCTTGACCATTTCACAGATTGGAATATATTTTATCTCTCCGGTTAAAAATATAGTTTTTTTTAATTTCTCAAATAGAATCTATTCCGAAAAGTTTTTACCACATTTTTTTTTCTTATAAACAATGCAGATGCATATGTACTTTTATTTGTATTATATACAAAAATATGCATTTTAATGCTTATAAATAAAAGAGGAAAATGAAATTATGGAACTTTTTTGTGTTTACTTGATTTCTAAAAAGGCTGTAGATTCGTTCGTAAGACTTTAAATAAGGAGCTCTGATCTGTATTACAACCAGGTTTACCATCTCTTGCTTAAACTTACGTTATATAAGGCAACAAATCGCAAAAATTCAAAATTCAGAAGCAGTAAACCATTATAATTGGTAAGACAGTTTTGAGTAACGCCCCACCAAGTGACATAAACTTTTTCTTCCCATAGGCATACTTTTCGAATGCCACCTCGGGTCATTTGCACTGATCCATCAAAGATGCAACCGTGATCAGGCTGGAAAATTTTCATCTCCGAGCATGCATACGGCTTTGGGAATTGAAAATAAAAATAATTAGCGTTTTCTTAGCAAACCGCTACTTTCACGATGCAAATCGCAGCATTAAATTTAGCCATTAAAATTATAAAACTGCCTGCACAATTAAATCACAAAACTGGGAAAGCACAAAAAAACGAAACGATCTTCACCGAATTGCTTTATTGAGGATAAAGAAGAACGACAATTAAAAGTATCACTTTGGACTGACACCGGCGCGGAGAAACCTAGTTTTTAGTTTTCTCGCAATAAAGCTGCATGGAACCAGTCAGTTGCGGTCGCCGCAGCAGAAGTATTTCACGTTTCACTAAATTGACCGTGGGAAATGCATTCACCAAAGGCAGCTACTTGTCACAGATACCGAGGCCGGGTTAGCTCATTGCGTGTTTCTGCGATTAGAGAGCGGTGCGGTATGAAGATAAATACCGGGGCTATAAATAATATGTTTAATGGATGATTAGCGTGGAAATTGCAATGTGAGCGAGAAATTTATTAGCGTAATTGGATTTAACTAACGCATTATACTTAAAGGAAACAAGCTGATAGCGAAATGGCATGTTGACCTTGGATCATAAAAACAATTCGTCTTTTATCGTTTTACCTTTCGTTTTCTTTATTTTAAATTCCATCACAAAAAAGCATCCGGCACCATAATCTTGGGGTAGGAGAGTTTGAGCGTCCATTTCCCGGCTATTTCCATTGTCCTGAGATTTGGGACAAAAACAATCGCTTGTCTGAGCAACTGAAAAAAAAAAGGTTTTGCATTAAATAATTTTATTCGATTTACAGCTAGGTCGGGTAAACATAAATAAACCAACATTTTAGCCAGTCTCCGGTGCAAAAATACATTGAAAAGTTCTATGAGGACAGCTCACCCCATATAAATTTTTTGGCGTTTTGTGACTTTTTTAAGTAATATAATTTTTATTTTTTGATTAGACATACTTTTTGATAGACATCGAATGAATCAAGGGTACAGCACCATTATGTAATTTATAACTGATTTTTGTTATGCACATACGCTGTATGAACAATTTTTGACAATGGGAAAAAAGGAGGTATTTTTGGCCAACATTATGAATCCTGCAAAAAACAGTGTTATTCATCATAAAAACATAGATAGAAAAGAAAAATATTTTTTCTGAGCCTTCAATGGGGTATGGGGCCAATTTTCGGCATAGTATCGATTTTTCTCATATTCTACAAAACCAATGAAAATTGGTCACTTTTTAGCTTGCAATAAACCTG
Source organism: Armigeres subalbatus (assembly GCF_024139115.2). NCBI lineage: Eukaryota > Metazoa > Arthropoda > Insecta > Diptera > Culicidae > Armigeres > Armigeres subalbatus. The sequence continues at coordinate 53,198,950 of NC_085140.1, forward strand.
TTTGATGCTGGATAAAATACTAATGGTCATATAAACTGTATATTCGTGTCACAGACAAATGGACGCAACACAGATTTCCTAACATGATCAAAAAAGCACTATCAGCTTCTGGTGTTGAAAATTCACTGAGTAGAACTTATTAAACCAACAAAGGATGGTAGAACAGATTCAATTAGCGTCATATTGTGACATCAACAAAATGGAATTTCATTTATTTGATATTTCATTAAGATTTCTTTCATAATTATAAAAAGGTATTATGGCAAGGAGTTATTCAACACACTACTCATCCAACACGTTATGACACGTTATGGTTAAATCTATAATTCGCTTCTATAATGTAGTAATGTCAAAATTGTAAATTTTGAACAACTTCCCTTCTCACTGCGTAACGCTTTTTATATGATAGGGTATCTGTTCCCATATTAATAACAGCCCGTATATTAATCTCAACCGTCGATAAACCAAATAAAAAATCAATTTTAATTACAATTTCTCACATCGTATGTACACAATAATGAATAGACCACCTTCTCCAATGTTTGGAATATTATTTAAAATTCCGTTTGAGTAATGTTTTAGTTTACAAGACTCAAATTATTAAAAACAAAATTATAAAACACATTTATTTTCATTTTCCTACCTCTGAACTGTTGATTTGATGCACTGTTCGATTGCTACTAGCAGATTCATCTCATTTCACGCCGTTGTTTTCCACTCAATTTCAAGCTAAAACAAATGAATCCTTTCAAAATACACTTCACAACACATAGAGCACATCCCAATTTCACTATAAATAAAATCATATTTGAAAAACTAACGTGATTTCCTATAGTTTGATATAGGTTTATTTCGAACAACGTCTAAATTATCCTTGTCCGTATTCCAAACTGTTTACATGCAGTATCTGCAAGGGTTGCCGACGTAGATTTTTATTTCAAAAATACTTGAAAGAACTTTCATTGTGAAATTCAACTCTTATGTTTGTAAAACAAGGTATATCGAAGAGATAAGCTATGACAAACATAAAATTAAACTGATTAGTTGGAAAACTACAACGAAAACTGGAATTTTGAAATTATATTTCAACTCAAATACAAAACATTGAAGAATTCGGCATCACTGCAATCATATCGTTACGTATACACACAAGTAATAGTGTGCGTATTTTATGTTGGAAACAGTATTATTGATATAGGTACAGGCATAAGATTAACTGTTTTTGAATGTTATTGAAATAGGTGCATGGCAGTGATGATGTTTTTTAGCTAAATACTTCTATAATGTGATAACAATTTCATTTTTGAAGTTACCAAATTGTTATCAATTAAAAATTACGTGAGCCGAGCATAATTATTCTCATGTTTCTTGATTATTGGGTGAGAAATAAACGCATTTCATATGCGCATTGGCTTATTGTTATTGATATAGGAACAGATACCCTAGATGATTTTTTTAATTATGTGCAACGTTAGGGCATAACCCCCCCTTAAAATGTTATGTGAATTATGTTCGTCACCAAATTCAATTGAAGTGGCATTATTGAGTAACTCAGATTAAAATTGAAAAATAAGAAGTTTACCAAAACACCTGATTAATCCCCCTAGCGGTAATGTTGTCTTTCTCGTACATTATAAGAAAATGTATTTTGGCCATAACTTTTGAGCCCATAGTCCGATCCAGCCCATTTTTTATAGAGAACAATGGACCAACGTTCTCTGACGAATGAAACTTGTTGCGAGTAAATCGGTACAGAGTAAGTGCTTAAAAAAGAGTTAAGACCATTTTTGCTCACACACATACAGACATTCACACACACGTACACACAGACATCACCTCAATTCTTCGAACTGAGTCGATCGGTATACAACACTATGAGCAACTCGTGGGACCAAAATGGAAAACCAAGTCAATTCTTCAATTAGTGGTAGTAGTGTAGGCGACAACCCCTTCGCAAGAGGTGGGTTGTTCAGGTCTCCGCCTAGGAGGCTCAAAAGCCTCCTTTCAAGAGGGTCAGAAGTCTCCTTCCAATAGGCTCGGAAGCCTACTTTCAAGAGACCTGGAAGCCTTCTTCCAAAAATCTAAGAAGCCTGCTTTCAAGAGGCTCGGCAGCCTCGTTTTTATGCAAGTCTACATTCAAGAGGCTCGGAAGCCACATTTCAAAAGCTCGGATGGCTCCTTTCAAAAGGCTCTGGAAGCTCCTTTCAAGAGGCTAGAAAGACTACTTTTAAGAGGCTCGGAAGCCACGGGGCTCGCAAGCCTATTTTCAAGAGGCTCGAAAGCCTACTTTCAAGTGGCTCGGAAGCCTCCTTTCAAGAGCCTCGGAAACCTCCTTTCAAGAAGTTCGGAATTCTTATTTCAAAAGGTTTTCAAGATGCAAAGGAAGCCTCCTCTTAAGTGGCTCGAAAGCCGCCATACAAGAGCATCGAAAGCCTCTCTACAAAAGGCTCAAAAGCCTCTTATCAAGAGGTGCGGAAGCCTACTTTCAAGAGATTCAAGAACTTGGAATTGTTCATTAAGAAGCCAGGAAGCCTACTTTCAAGAGGGTGTACCTCAATTAATGCAATAGTTCGAAGGGGTACCTCTCAAGGAAAGGTTGAGAATGGCTGTGTTCGAGTGTAAAAATAAACCGATTTTTGGTGTTTAGTATGAGCTCTAACAATAAAAGCCCGCCGAACTTATGCAATGTTATGTGTTTTATGTCCTGTTCAGAATTTCAAACAAAATTTGACTAAAACAACTCATTCAATAGACACGATCAGTATATTTAAAGTCGCAAATGATCCCGAGTGTTTTTTTTTTATTGAGGTTTTCAATGCTAGGCTGGTTCACCTTAATTCTCGAGTGTTCGTGTAATAACGTTTGGTGTTAGAAATCCTCCACTAATATGTAGAACGAAACATCTCTAAGCCGTCTTTTCCTCCATATTGAGAAAGAATACGACGTTTTGGTAAAGCAGCACATAGCGGAGCACATCAGGACACTGCAGATCTTATCTCTGAGATAGAGCAAATGCTGATACTTTGCCAACTGAACTGATTTGCCAATGCTTATGGCATTGCGAACGTTTTGCAGAAGGAGTTTACGCATTTCGTACTGAACAGAAAACTTTTTTTTTTCAACAGATCATCGATCATTTGATGTAACAAGTCTCAATCTCCTGAGGTCGAGTGTGTATTTTCATCCTAAGCTATTTTTTTAGTAATATTTTAGGACTACATATATGTAACGATTTTGAATAGTTTCATATAATTGTTTTATTCCCGGGATCCCGGGAAATCCCAGGAAAATAATATTTTATTTCCCCATTTTCCGGGTGGCTGATTTCCGGGAGGAATGGAAAAGTACATGATGAAAGAGGCTCAAGAGAGGACAACGTTAGCCAGGGCCCAGACATTAGACGAGTAGTTCTCTACAAGTACTAGACATGGTGAAGATCTAACTCGCGTTTGGAGTAGTTGAAAGAAAGGAGGAGGCGAATTATCCACGAGTCGCATCAGCGCTCGAGAGAACCATCTATGGTTACAACGCAAAATCGGACGACTACGATGGGCCTGGCCTGTAGCCAGAATGTCGGACAGCAATCTGGTGAAAATTGCTCTTGACAGCGATCCGACAGTCACAAGAAATCAAGGTACGACAAGGTGGATTGATCAGCTGCAATATTATTAGCGCAGAATAAAATGAATAAATCTTTTACGTACGATACAGATCACTCCGACCTCCGAAATAAATTAAAAAGTTCTCTATAAATTAGGAGAAATTACCTGGACGAACACTCGAAATCTGGGTCACTAGGGTCTAGGATCCCTTCAAACAGCTTTGCAAAGATTTTCCATTCCAAATCTCGATATTTCCATGAATCGATGTCCCTTCAATATCGACTCATAGCCCAAGTAACATTTTAAGTTTTATTCCCCTCTTGGAATGGTTTTCAAGATCAAATCATAAGAACTAACAATAAAACTCATAACTACACGACAACCTTCTGATGACCACTATAAGAGTAAAATATGACCAGGTGGCCCTCTCTAGATAACCACTATAAACCTCTTATAATAGTATTTGGAAACCCCTTCGAAACCACCCGCAAAAATGGAATTTGGCTGCTGCAGCTGTCAAAAATGTTGCTTTAAAAAGGGAAAAAAATATTGCAGGAAATAATAACAAAATGGACTGATGATGAAATTCATGAAGAGGATGTCAACAAAATAAAATTTATCAGGTTTGTTTTTCAATATACTTTCTTTGAAATAAGCTGCGCTTTCGATTTTATGGTGAAATCTAGGAAAAAAATAAGATTGTTTACCACGCGCCGGCAAAATAATGTAGTTTAGCGCTTTAAGCTGAAAACAACTAAAACATCAACATCGTAAATATCCCCCTAATATGTTGATGTTTCTCCTAATTCCAATCATTTAGCAAGAAAAGTGTTCTACGCGATGAAAATATCATTTATTTATGGATTTCAGCGATAAATTTCACCGACCTGAAAATACTTCTCCTTTTCCAATATGGCCATCATGCATTCCGAGCGGAAAAATGTTGCTCTTATTTCACACCGTTATAAACTCTTTGCAATGCAAATATTCTTCATTTGACCACATTACGACTAAAAATTGTGGCTTTGATCGAGCTTTGAAAATATGGCTTATTAAGCTCTTTACCACAACCGTAGAGTTGCTCATAAGATCAATCGGAATTTGACGTTTGAAGCTTTTCCAGTAGATTTATGAGTGGTTTGTTGATAATAATAAGAGCGCCAATAAAACTGAAAACTAGTCATGGCGGTTGCTGTCATAAAACCACTATAAGAATTAAATAAATCCAACAAGCATGGAAATTGTTACTTGGGAGAGGTTTGACTATACTTTGATTTTAAAAGTTATGGTCGCCCTCGAATCAATGTTGAACCAATTATGATTATATATTCTGGGCATCTGAATATATTTTGAGTAATTGTAATTGTATTTGGTTGATTGATCGAAATCGACTTCGAAACATACTGATCATGTACCTGTTCAGCATCTTTCGTATTCGCATTTAACACAAATAGTACCTATGCGACAAAATAAATAATAAATAAACATTCGCGCGTTTGTTCTATTTATCCAGCAAATTAAATAAAAAATCAGAAGAAAAATATCTGCCACTCTATGAACATTTTAAAAGGTTAAAATTTTAAAGGGGTTTAAAAAAATATTAATATTCAAAATATTTGTGTGATACGTTTTGTAAGACAATCATATGAATTAGATGCAGAGACGCTCAAATTAGTAGACGCATCCGCATCTAACAGAGAACATCAACGCTTTAATATGTCGAGCTGAGCTGAAAAAGTATAAGATGTGTAATTGTTCAACTACTACAAGATTTATCATAAGTCAAACGAAAGATTTGAACGTGCAAATGAGAAAAGTTCGTTAGCGTAATTGATTCGAAAGTACCATTCAATAATTTGCTACTTACATCCCTAAAAAAATCTTACAATTATTGTGTAAAACCTTGGTATATACAAAGTATTATAAGCAAGCTAACAATACAAAATAATAATACAAAATTATAAGATTTCAATATAATGGTTGCATTGAAAACATCCGAAATTGTATATGACAAAATTTTATACAATTCCTGTAAAGTTCTTATGCAGAACTGTATTAAAATCAGCTATTCGCTGGTTGGGTGTAAAATGAAAACTTTGCAAAATGCCTATTACAAATTAATTTTTAAATCACAGTACCAGTGATAGACAAACAGCTGACGTTACATTAGAAAAAAAAAACCTCTTGAAAATCGTCACCATTGTTTGTGTCTATGTCATAAAATAATATTCTAATGAGATGCTATATCTGTTCGAATTAGGAAACAAAATTTTTTACACTTTTCAATTATATGGGATCTAATTTAACAACTTTGTTCATTGGATTGCCTTCCCGTCTGAATTTATTTCTAAAGTTAATTAAAACATCGAGTATTTGTTCTCAATGCCAATTTAATAGAACACGCCTGAAATCTGAGCAAATTTGAGGAGTTCGTGACTGCTCGGGTTTTTGGACTCAAACGTGTATGTATAAAAAAATAGTAATTAGTGCAACTAGTTGCAAAAAGATAATTTATTCAGAACGAGTCAAGTACGAGACACTGAAGATGGCCTTACAATAGAGGTCAAAATACGTATCTGTCAAAGTGACAATCAAGAGATGGAATTAAATATGATAGTACGAACTCGTCTCGTCTTGCCTTATCAAAAAGATTTTCATTAAGAAAATTATTTTTAACTTTTTAGTGGAATGTCTTCACTTGTCATAAGACGAGTTTGTACAATCCCATTGAAATTCCACCACTTAATTGTATCTTGACAGATACGTATTTCGACCTCAACAGTAAGGCCGTCTTCAGTGTCTCGTACTTGACTCGACTCGAAGTTGTTTCTTATTTTTTGTTTCTTATTTTGTTGTTGTTTCTTATTTTTGTGATTTTTTCAGCAGTGAGCACCCATGTTTGCAAAAAGAAGCAACAAGATAAGTGCTGTATGTTTTGTTGTGAAATGAGATGAATATATGTTCAGACCAGATCTTTACTGTACGGCAAATCCTTCAAAAATGCCGTGAATACCAGGTCCCAACGCACCATCTGTTCGTTGATTTCACGGCGGCATACGACAGTATAGACCGCGTAGAGCTATGGAAAATTATGGACGAGAACAGCTTCCCTGGGAAGCTTACCAGACTGATCAAAGCAACGGTGGATGGTGTGCAAAACTGTGTGAAGATTTCGGGCGAACACTCCAGTTCGTTCGAATCGCGCCGGGGACTAAGACAAGGTGATGGACTTTCGTGCCTGTTGTTCAACATTGCGCTAGAAGGTGTCATGCGGAGAGCCGGGTGTAACAGACGGGGTACGATTTTCAACAGATCCAGTCAATTTATTTGCTTCGCGGATGACATGGACATTGTCGGCCGAACATTTGCAAAGGTGGCAGAACTGTACACCCACCTGAAACGTGAAGCAACAAAAGTTGGACTGGTGGTGAATGCGTCAAAGACAAAGTACATGCTTGTGGGCGGAACCGAGCGCGACAGGGCCCGCCTGGGAAGCAATGTTACGATAGACGGGGATACCTTCGAGGTGGTCGAGGAATTCGTCTACCTCGGATCCTTGCTAACGGCTGACAACAACGTTAGTCGTGAAATACGAAGGCATCATCTGTGGAAGTCGGGCCTACTACGGGCTACAGAAGAAACTGCGGTCGAAAAAGATTCGCCACCGCACCAAATGTGTCATGTGCAAGACGCTTATAAGACCGGTTGTCCTCTACGGACATGAAACATGGACAATGCTCGAGGAGGACTTGCAAGCACTCGGAGTATTCGAGAGACGGGTGCTTAGGACCATCTTTGGCGGTGTGCAATAAGACGGTGTGTGGCGGCGAAGAATGAACCATGAGATCGCCCAACTCTACGGCGAACCCAGTATCCAGAAGGTAGCTAAAGCCGGAAGGGTACGATGGGCAGGACATGTTGCAAGAATGCCGGACAGCAACCCTGCAAAGATGGTGTTCGCTCCCGATCCGGCAGGTACGAGACGGCGTGGAGCGCAGCGAGCGAGATGGGCAGACCAGGTGCTAAACGACTTGGCGAGCGTGGGGCGTATCCGAGGATGGAGAGATGCGGCCTCGAACCGTGTATTGTGGCGTCAAATTGTTGATTCAGTGTTATCTGTTTAGATGTAAACTAAATAAATGAATGAATATGTTCAGTGAGATGGAAAACGGAGCAGTTCCCCTATATGCCAAGTTTCCATATATCTAGTTTCTACAGATTATGATAGGTTCTCATACAAAATTGTACATCGCCTGGTAGGCTACAGAACATATTGTAAGAATTATCATAAAATATTCTCCTCAAAAAGTTATAAGTAATTTATGCACGTTCCACTAGACGATCTTGCAAAACCTATAGAATGAAAACAATTCGGTTTTTGCACAAGTCAAAATAATATGTACCTAATAAAAAATAACAATCCATAATCACTTACCATCAAAATGAGTACTTCCACTCTCCGCATCATTTTTCCAATCTTGGCAAATTTGTGCCCAGGGAGTCTAGTTTCAAAACAGCAGTGCTTTCTCCGATCAACCACAGTTGCACATTCGCCTCGCTTACAAACCAGATATGTCCGCCCAGGAAACAGAAGTTCACTTTCGATTTCTTTTCCTATTTTCTACGAAGCCCACCGGGGAAAAACCTATCGAAGAGCGAAACTTAACCCACGGCAATCCTCAAACTCGATACGATTACTTTTTTCCTAATTAGGAACACTCGTACACTTTTCCAGGCTATCCACTTCACGGAACCCGCAAATGTAAACGGACTTGATCATGGGCAGATTATAATTCCTAATTATAGTGCTTCTAGCGTTTCCTTAATTTGTTCATTTGATTTTATAATTTTCTCGCATTCGTTTTTGACACACTTGACACAAATTTAACACTTTTGTATCAAGTAACTTCGCGTAGATTTCTCTTCTTGCGGCAATTGGCGGTTCTTCCACTTATTCAATTCCCACACTAGTAAAAAGAATTCATAATTGAACATTCATCACTGAACGAGATCATGCGTTAAACGTTTGCATTGATAATTTGCATTCCTTGCCCATTGATCGCGAATTGCAAAGCTTCCGGAGGCAAATCGGCTGGACAGAACAGAGAAAGAAAGATTCCAACGGCATCACCAACCAAGCGATAACCGCGGGAGATTTCCTCAGTTCTGCACAACAAACGCCAAAGCTAACTGCATATCGCGCACCAAACACCACTGAGCGAATTCGATATCGTCGATTATCGGAAAGCGAGTGAAAACTCTTCAGCCGGAATCCACAATCACAAGCAAAATAAATCAGAAAATTAATTCTGCCAATTTTCCTTCCTCTAATTACTCTAAATACAGACACGAAGTAACCGGGATCAATAAGAAAGCGGGCTCTTCATGTAGCACAAAATATCGTTCAAATTCGCGCGTTCACGTGCTCTAACGGATTTAAAACCACACGCGAAACTCTAAGAAAATTACTCCTTCACTATTAGAGTTAGAGACCTTTCGCTCAAGAGGCGCACATCAGACCGAAGCGATGGTCAAACGCAAACTGAACTGATTTTGGAGTATGAACTCTTTTTACTGTGCCACACCACTATCGGCGGTGTTGACTTTGACTGAAGAAGAACTGCTTCTGTGGGCTGACGCTGGAAAATGCTGGTAGCGGAGTAAAAGCCCAACAACCGAAGTGGTTAGAGCGGAGAAGAGCGAGAATCAACAACAGCCATGTGGGTGCTGCAGCCGGCTAGTCTTCCACTCTGGACTGGAAAGCTTAGGTACGTGAGAGGTTGCTGGACGCTCTTCCGTCCGCTGAGAGCGGCAGATGCAATTTCAATTGCCGCGCGCGCTGAATGGGGTGGAAAAGTGGAAAATTGTGTTGCACTGGCAAAGAGACACGATCGCCCACACGATAGTTCACCGGCTGGGTGGATTGGGCGAGGGTGGAAGTAATGGTGGGTGGACAAAATGAGAGAATGAGAAAAGAGAATAGAAATGTTTTGAATTTTGGCGTTGTTGGTTAGAAAGCTTCCAAGGGAACGGATTTAAGTAGGTAAATGTCCCACAATGACATGCGAGTGCTGCGAGATGTAGTAAGTTGCTGCAACTGCCGCTTTGAATAGCATAGCGGTCAACCACTTGATTCAACGTCAAATATAGAGATTTTAAGGACTTAAAATTGTCCTAAGGTTTCGACAAACTTTCTTATTCTACACTGCTTTTTTTAACTAATTTTGTTTGTCTAATTATCTAATGCATGCATTAGATAGGTGTTCCGTGCTTTCTTAATACTATCATCATTATTTGCTATGTTAGGTACATTTTTAGTTATTATTAATACATTTCAATTGCCTCTGGCAGTTAAGATTTTTCCTCTGGTTGAATTAAATCATGTAGGAGTTATAATGCTTTTAACTTTAACAGTTCTACACTGCTTTGTTTTTCTCTTCAATAAGGCGTAGTTGATCACTATTGAATTTGAAAACGATTGATATTATCTTTGCTAATGAGAGAAAGGCAGTACCAGTGATCACTAGGGGAGGAGGTTCAGTTGTGGGCACCCTTTTGTGTTTGGTCCATAACTTTGGTCCTGGTTGATCTTATGTCGACATTTGCATAGCAATCGAAAGCCAAACTTATAACCTTACTACTAGCAAAGGAATTAATATGATTTCATCGATTTAGAAAAAAATATTGACAATTTAGAAAATTTGACATTTTTGGACATTTTCATTTCGTGGTTCGGTTGTGGGCACCCTTGAAAACTTAGCTAAAAATAAAGAAGCATGAATAAAAACCACCCAGATTTAAAGACAAGGAATAATTTATTCATTCTAAAAGCCAGGAGACGCTAAAAAAACTCAAATCAATTCACCTAGCAGTGATGATGCCTCCCTCGGTGCATTAAGGAGGATGTTGAAAAAAATCACATAAGAAAGGTCTAAATAGCACTTTAGGTAAATGGGTTTTAATTTTTCATTGATTTACGTTTTATTGGTATGCATCACAGTCAAAAAAATCCTGATTAATCACCCTAGCGGCAATAGTGCCTTTCTCGTTCATTTCAAAAAATAATATTTTGGCCATAAATTTTGATCCCATAGTCCGATCTGACCAATTCAATAGGAATCAATAGGAAACAATGGGAAAGCATTCCCCGTCGAATGCAACTTGTTGCAAGCAAATCGGTCAACGCTTTGTTCCAAAAAGTGTGTGTATAATGACTAGACATGCCCAGAGAACAAAAATATTAAATAAACTCATTATTTCGAACAATTATGTCAAACTTATTATAAAAACTGCATAAAAACGTTATTAAAAATAAGTTAAGGGACAAGTAAAACGATATTGAATGATTTATCAATAAAATGAGGGTGAACATAACCGAACCAATAAAGGTGCCAACAACCGAATTTCGAAGCCTTTTTGGAACGAGAAGAAAAAAAAATTCGCGCTAAAATTTTGATGGCAATCGACATTGGGCCTCAAAATAGATTAAATTTACTTTGTTTCTAGTTCAAAGTAGAGATGCCCATCCGGTTTGATATTGAGCACAAAACATCATGCTATTATAGCAAACAAATGACGGTTGTCAGAATGACAGCATCACTTATCTGTCAAAAGATACATAGGGGTGCCCAGACCCGTACGGTGCCCACAACCGAGCCTCCTCCCCTACTAAGTGAATTGGTTTTTAGCATTAGAAAAAAATATTCACAATGAATGACCTTTGTAAATTCATCCGGGTGTTCCTTTGGAACTTCCTCTTGCTTTTAGTAAAACCATACAAAATTCCTTCTGAAATTGCTGCAGGAATTATTCCGGAAACTCTCCGGCAATTTATTAAAGAAAGAATTATAAAATCCTTAAGGAACTTTCGGAAAAGTTTCTAACGGAAATGTCAATAACAGTTTCATATGAAATTTCCACGGAACTCCTAATTCCTGAATGATTCCTGAAAACACGTGAATTTTTGATTTCCAAAAGAATCTCTGAAGGAATATTCGAATGCCTTAAGAAATTTCTAAATAAATTTCAAGAGGAATGTACGAAGGAGTTTTTTTAACAAGAATTCCTGGATAAATTTATGAAGATATTCCTGAGAAGAATTTCTAATTTTTTCCTAGAGTTTCGGAAAGGATTCATTAAGAATCACTGCAAGAATTTGTTTGAGAAAATCCTGAAACAATTTCTGATGCAATTCATTGAAAAAAATTTAAGGAGTTCCTTATTCATTTTCGGCAGGCATTCCTAAAGTAATTTCCAAAGGAATCCATGAGGAAGTTTTTAAAAAGAATTCTCCTGAAAAATTTTTGAAAGGTTCTCCTGAAACAATTTTCGTAGTTATCCTTGAAGGAATTTCTGAAAGGTTTTCCGTAGGAATTGCAATGGAATTTGCACATTTTTAATAGATTAATGAAGGATTTATCGAAATAATTTCTAAAAGAATTTCGGAAGAAATTTTTAAAGGAATTATCGAAGGAATCTCCAGAAGCTTTTCCGAGGGCACCTCTGAAAGAATTTTCGAAGAAATTTCGCAAGGTATTTCCGAAAATAATTTGGACTTTCCAAGCAATTTCTGAAGTAATGTCTGAAGGATTTCTCCTAAAACCATTTCCGAAGGGATTCCTAAAACTATTTCCGTAGGTATTCCTGAAGGAATTCCCGAAGGATTTTCCATAGGTATTTCCGAAGAATTTTCCAAAGGAATTCTTAAGGGAATTCCCAAAATAGTTTCTAAAAGAATTCGTAAATGAATTTCCGAACGGAATTACTGAATTAAATTCTGTAGGAATTTCCGACATTCATAAATTTCTGAAAGAAATTTTCCTCAGGAATTTCTGCACAACTCCCTCCAGGATTTTTTTTTCTTCAGAAATGCTTTGAAATATCCGTCACAAACTCCTCCAAAAATTCCAATGAGATTTCCTATTTCATTCATCTATAGTTTTCCGGTGGAGTTTTTTCAACGAAATTTCCAGAATAATTCCTACATGAACTTTGGAAGGATTCTCACATTGAAATTTCTGGAGAAATTTATGAAGGCCTCTCGGGAGGTTATTCCTGGAGGAATATTCAAATATATTTTAGAAAGAATTTCCGAAGAACATCCTGAATAGATTTGGGACAAGAATTTGAAAACGATTTTCTGAAGGAATTGTTGAAGCAATATCCTAAGGAAATATTAAAAGAATCCTCTGAAGAATTCCTAATGAAATTTTCAAACTATTTGCTATTGGAATTTTCATATATTTTTTCAGATTTCTACAAGAATTTCTTCAGGAACATCTGCCTGGAATTTCTCCGGGAAGTCCTCCGAAAATTCGGACAGCATTAAAACAAATTCCTGTTTTGAATCTGGAATTAAAAAACAAAAATATCGGGATTTTAGTCGATCCATCATCATTCTTCTTCGGATATTCTTTAGAATTCCTTAGGAATTAACTTCAGGAGTGGCTTGTGAAGTTTATTCAGTAATCAAATCATTCAGGGGATATTTCATTAATTTATTCAAAGGTATGTTCGGAAAATCTTCCCCCAGAAATTAAATCGGTTAGTCACCCAGAAATTCTTTCAGGCATACTTTCGAACATTATTTTAGGAATTCCATCGTGAACTTCTACTCTCTTCTCGAGGAAATTCTTCAAAAATCCCCCGCAAATAAATCTAGAAATACGAAATTCTTTCAAAAAATTCCTTCAAAAATTTGTCTATGATTTTTTTCAGAAACTACTCCGAAATTTCCTTCGGGAATTCGTTTAACAATACTACTTTCGGAAATTTTTCCAGGTATTTCATCGAAAATTTAATACCATCAGCTCCCGTAATTCCGCTTGAATTTTCCAACGAATTTCTAAAAGAGTTTCCGGAGGAACTTGTGAAGGATTTTCCAAAATTCTTGAATTTCTCAGTGAATTCCTCCTGGAATTTCTTCGAAATTTCCTCCAGTGGTTCTCTCGGCAAATTCGTAGGAAATTACTTTGGAGATAGAGCCAGAAATTCTTTCGGAAGCGCTTTGAGAATTTCTTCAGAAATGCTTTCCCACGTTTCTTCGAAAATTGCTTCGGAAATTCCTTAACGAAATATTTTAAAAATTTCTTCGGAAATTCTTTTAGAAACTCCATCGGAAATTGCTTTGGAAATTAATGGTTAGAATTTCTACGAAAAATTGCTTCCCTCCGGAAATTTATTTTTTATTTCTTTTGGAAATGGCTTCAGGAATGTCTTTGGAAATTGGTTTAGTAATTCCTTCGAAAGTTTTCAAGAAATTACTTCAGGAATTTCTTAAATATTTTTTCCAGTATTCTTATGAAATCTTTCGGAAACTCTGGGAAGAAATTGTAGGAGTTCTTCCAGGAATTCTCTCGATTGTTTTTATATTTCTTCGGATATTCCATAAAGATTTTTTTCTGGAATTACTTCTGAAATTCATTCAGAAACTTTTTTGGGATCATTCGGATATTACTTCAAAAGTTCTTTCGTAAATTTCATCTGGAAATTGCTTTGAAATTTTCTTTAGAAACTCTTCCAAAAATTTCTTTAGTATTTCCTATCTTATTCTTTAATAAATTCTCGAGAAAATCTTTCAACAAAATTTCCGACATAGTTCTTGTCGGAATTTCGAAATAAATTTCATATAAAACCAAGAAGAATTTCCTAAGGATTTTCTGGAGGAAGTTTCTAAAGTATTTCCAACGAAATTTTCAATGGAATTTAAAAGGTGTTTCCAAAGAAATTTCTAAAAGAATTCGTAAAATTTTCGAAATTTTCTTTGAATTGAATTTTCTGGAAAATCCCTAGACTAAATTCCGGAAAATTTTTTGGAGTAACGTCCGAAGAAATTCCTGGACAAACTTAATGTCGAAAATGCCTTCAAGAGTATCGTTGTTACTTCCGTTAGCAATTCGTTGGGAAACTCCTAAGGAAATTTCTGAAATTTTGTCCTAGATTTGTGGAAGCGAATTTTGCAGGAAATTATGGAGGAATTATTGGAGAATTTTCCCAAGGAATGAAATTTGCCATGGTATCCGAAAGAACACCTGAAATAATTTTTGAATTGGAAGCTTTTAAAAAATAATCCAAAGAATTTCTAGAGCACTTTCCAATAAATTAGACGTTTGCATTGCATTTTAGAGACGAAAAATGCAATAGAAATTTCGTAATATTTGAAACTTCCTGACATTTTTTTAATTAGTGATAAGTTAACTGATTAACGCCCCCAGTGATAAGTTAACTGATTAACGCCCCCAATTGTAGTTCTTACTAGGGATCCTATAATGAGAGATAAGCGAAAGCGGCCATTCCCAAGTAACATTTCAAGTTTTATTCCGCTCTAGAAATGGTTTTCAAGATCGAATTACAAGAACTGACAATAAAACCCATTACTACAGGATTACCTTCTGATGACCACTATAAGAGTAAGATATGTCCAAGTGGCCCTCTCTAGATTACCACTATAAACCTCTTATAAGAGTATTAAAAAATCCGTTTCAAGCCGCCCGCAAAAAAAGGGAATTTGGCTGCGGCAGCTGTCAAAAAATTGCTTTGAAAAAAGAGAAACAAAATCTTGCAAACAAATAATAACAAACTAAAGTGTTGATGAAAATCATGATGAGGATGACTACAAAATAATACTTTTTTAAGTTTTTTCTCCAATGTGCTTTCATGGAAACGAGGTGCGCGCTCGATTTCATGGTGAAAGCTAGTGCAAAAATGAGATTAAGCACTACGCGCCCGCAAAATAATATAGTTTTGGGCAATGAATTTAAAATTATTATAATATCAATAACGTAAATCTTCGCTAAACTAATTGATATTACACCCAGATATGTTTGTTTTTTATATCCTTTACCAAAAATGTGTCTTTTTGCGGCGAAAACACCGTCTAATCATAAATTCCAGTGATAAATTTCACTGACTTGAGGATGGTTCTCCATTTCCAATATGGCCATCATAGATTTCGATCAGAAAAATGTTGCTCTTATTAAACACCGTTATAAACCCTTTGCAATGTAAATATTCTTATTGGGGTTATTCATTTGACCACATTACGACCCAAAATTATGGCTTTGATCAAGCTTTGAAAATTAGACTTATTATGCTCTTCGTTACAACCGTTACAAGAGCTGCTAACAAGACCAGTCGGCATTTGACGTTTGAAGCTTTTCGAATAGATTTATTAGAGGTTTATTGATAGCAATAAGATCGCTAATAAATCTGAGCAACTAGCCATGGTGACTGCTGTCATAAATCCGCTATAAGAATTAAATAAATCTAACAAGCATGAAAATTGTTACTTGGGATTGTAAGCCAATCGTGCATAGAGAACTGTCAAGCCGTGAGCCAAATGAACGTTGTTATTGTTGCAGATTGAGAGGTATTGAGATTCTTATGGAATTGATTTTCAGAAAAGTTTCATCGAATAAACATTTTGTTTTACTTTTGCGAGTAGAAGTATATATGTATTGCACTTTTATTTGACAATGCTTATTTAAACACTATTAGTGCTTGTCATAAGACGAGTTTATACAATCCCATTGAATTCCACCACTTAATTGTATCTTGACAGATACGTATTTCGACCTCAACAGTAAGGCCGTCTTCAGTGCCTCGTACTTGACTCGACTTACGAGGCACTGAAGACGGCCTTACTGTTGAGGTCGAAATACGTATCTGTCAAGATACAATTAAGTGGTGGAATTCAATGGGATTGTATAAACTCGTCTTATGACAAGTGAAGACATCCCACTAAAAAGCTCAAAATAATTTTCTTATCACTATTAGTGGACAGACAAACATATTCCAAATTGTTATCAAATGCAAAGTCATATACAAGTTTCAACATTTTGCGCTGCGGTAAGTGCTGGAAGCGTTTGCCAACAAAAGTGACAGCGTTGCTAAATCGTCTAGAAAAGTATTTGCATATCTCTCATTATAGAATCCCTAGTTCATACTACTGACGCCAAATTATAAATAAAGTAATTACGTAAAAAATGCTGGAACCCCACCATTACCAGAGCTCTGGCACCGCCAGTGTTTTGTAGTTCCAGATATAAATCCTGCCTACTCTGATCGGTTTGGTCCGTTCGCAAAAATACCAGAGGAGTGTAGTTTTATCATGAGTGATATGAAAAACAAAGAGAACTGCATCTACCCAAGTTTGATGTTCCGTGAAAGAAGCCAAATTTGAGTTTCTCCATCATAGTATCGGTGTAGGTGGTAGAACGAAGTTAATCGAAGTCTAAAACAAGGTGATAGACTTTCGTGTCTAATATTTAACATTGCGCTAGAAGGTGTCATGCAGAGTGCCGAGGTACTATTTTCAACAGATCTAGCCAATTTGTTTGTTTCGCTGATGACATGGACATTGTCGGCCGAACATTTGCAAAGGTGGCAGAACTGTACACCCGCCTGAAACGTGAGGCAACAAAAATTAAACTGGTGGCGAATGCATCGAAGACAAAGTACTATAGTTGGTGGAACAGAGCGCGAACCCAATGAGTTTAGCACCGCCCAAACGTTGACCGATTTGACTGAAATTTTGTCCAAAGCATCGGGGCATTAAAAAGAACGAAATAAGAGGACGGCCCATCAAAAAATTGAAATAAGTTTTTTCCATATTTATTTGAGCCACCCTAATGCCCAGGGTGTCGAGAAAGGTTTCAACCCGAAAACATCCGAGACCGGATCAAGAATCAAATTCGCCATCGCCGGATTAGCAATCCTACGCCTTTGCTCGAAAGGCTACATAAGACTCGGCTGATAATAATGTTAATCGTGAAATACGAAGTCGAATCATTTGGGGAAGTCGGGCCTACTAAGGGCTCCAGAAAAAACTGCGGTCAAAAAAGATTCACACCCGCATCAAATGTTTTTTTTTTTTTTTTTTTTTTTTTCTTGAGCAAGGGTAAACGGAAATCTGCAACCAGACACCTGAGGAGGTACTCAGGTAGTGTGGGGATGGGTATGTCATGTAACTCTTACCCGACCCACTAAAACCAAAACCCTTTCGCCAGTCCGTACCCCCGGCCCGCAATTAAGCAATACATCAGGGGGACTATTGAGAACGCTCACGCCTATGCTAACGCACTTGACGTCAATACACACAACATCGACTTCAAGGGTGGCTACCTCACCACCCGTCGATCGCAAGCTATGATAGTACGAGCACCCCGACAACAACCACCGCGCGTGAACCGCAATGACCTCTATATCTACATACTGAGGTCCCCGCAGCCCACCCGCGACATGTTGGTTGTCGGGGTGAGCAAGGTGTTCACTGCATCACAGGTGCCCTTACTGCACTCGTTGGTTTTGTTCAAGACGCCACCACCGCTGCAGTTTCGACATGATCTGTTGAGATGCTGTGTTCACCGCATTCCATATAGCTTCTTCCCGGCACATCCTCTCGACGAGGTTGTCCGGGGTTGTATCCATACCACTAATAAGCAGCATGGTATTGCGTTCTACCTCGAATCGCGGGCATGCGAACATCACATGCTCTGCCGATTCTACCTCACCTACACATTCAGGACACTCCGCAGAATCTGCGAAGCCAAACCTGTGTAGGAATTTCTTAAAGCAGCCATGTTCAGACAACACCTGTGTTAGGTGGAAGTTGACTTGACCATGCTTCCTATCAACCCAGTTGGACACATCTGGAATCAGTCTGTGGGTCCAACGACCTTTGACTGCGGTGTCCCATGCTCTTTGCCATTTGAGCAACGAAGCTGCTCTCTTGACACGTCGCACTTGCACCGAGTCCCTTTCGTTGTAGCACTCCACATCCTCCTCTAGGAGTGTGTCAATCGGCATCATTCCAGCTATAACGCACACCGCCTCATATGATATGGTGCGATATGCGCTCGCGACACGTAAGCACATCAGCCGGTGTACTCTGATCAATTTCTTTACCTTGTACTCGGCTTTTAGTGCTACGGCCCATGCCGGCACGCCATAACGGATGATAGACAATGCTACGCCAGCTATCAGCCTACGCACTTGACTATGCACCGCCGATCTGTTGGACATCATTCGTGATAAAGATTTTATCGCCAATGAAGCCCGCTGACATGCATAATCGACGTGGCTCGTAAAATTGAGCTTATCATCGATCATCACGCCCAGATGCTTGAGAGACCTCACGGAGTTAACTGTGCAGGTCCCTACTCTTATCCTAGCCTGTTGCAACCCATGACGGTTATGCACTACCACGACTTCCGTCTTTTGGTGTGCAAGGGATAACCGTCTCGAGTTGAGCCATTCCTCCACTCTGCCAATCGCGTATGAAGCCTTCAGTTCGACTTCGTCGAGAGTGTCACCTGCTACTTCTAGCATTACGTCATCCGCGAAGCCTTCTATCTTTACTCCGGCCGGGAGACTTAAGCGCAATACTCCGTCGTACATAATATTCCACAGAACCGGTCCGAGGATCGATCCCTGTGGAACACCCGCGGACACTACGATCGACTTTTGACCAGCATCAGTGTCGTATAACAACACCCTATTCTGAAAATAGCTTTTCAGTATCCTGCACAGGTAATCCGGAACTCTCAATCGGTGCAGGGAGTCAGCAATTGCTGCCCAGCTAGCATTGTTAAACGCGTTTTTACATCAAGTGTAATCAACGCGCAGTACCTAATACCTCTTCTGTTTAAACCTCTCGCTATCTTTGCCGTATCCGTTACCGCTCGAATTGCTTCGATGGTAGAACGGCCCTTACGGAAGCCATACTGGTTGCTAGATAAGCCACCAGCACACTCTGTATAGGCCGACAATCTATTCAGAATGACCCTCTCTAGCAGCTTTCCAGCTGTGTCGAGTAGGCAAATTGGTCTGTATGCCGAAGGATCCCCGGCTGTTTGCCAGGCTTCGGTAATAGCACCAATTTCTGCCGTTTCCATCGATCTGGGAAGTTTCCTTCGTCCATGCATCTCTGGAGGCAGCTCCTGAACATATCTGGATTGGCAAGAATGGCGTGTTTAAGGGCCAGGTTTGGAATACCATCCGGGCCTGGCGCCTTATTGAGCTTAAGTTTTCTTGCTGCTACGATAAGCTCTTCGTTAGTCACTAGCGGTACCACGTCAACTGACTCGTAGGGAGTAGCGGGCCAGTTCGATGATTCATGCCTCGGAAACAACCTGTCTACTATTTTGGCCAACATCCCGGAGATTTCTCAGGTGGCGTGCTATTGGTCCTAGCCATCACCATCCTGTATGCATCTCCCCATGGATTGTCGTTTGCCATCCTGCACAGCCGCTCGAAGCAGGCTCTCTTACTACATTTGATCTCGTAGTTCAGAGCTCTGCTCGCTGTCTGGAACACCCTGCGTCTCTCGACCTTATCAGCGTCTGTTCTGGCACGTCGCAGCCTTCTCTTTGCTCGAAGACAGGTTCTACGAAGGTCTGCAATTGTGTCAGTCCACCAGTACACAGGTTGCCGGTTTCCGGGAGGTTTGGTCCTCCTAGGCATCGTCACATCGCATGCACGGGTTAGTACATCGATTAACTCGTCGCCACTTAATCCCGTTGTTCGCGTCTCCCATCGTAGTGATTCCTCCAAGAGTTCTGGGTTGAACTGCGAGGTGCGCCATCCTAGATCGGCTTTGCCGATCCGCCTTGTGGCTACGAGGGTATACCGGATCATAAAACGAATTTCCTGATGATCGCTGGAGGTATGCCCCTCATGAACCTCCCATTCTGGCTCCACCGTCCATCCCGCGCTGCAGAAGGTCACATCGATGCATGAATCACCGTTCGGTCCCCTGAACGTTGGCACTTGGCCTTCATTCAGCAGGACTACGTTTAGTACCGCTAGCGACTCTAGCAGGGTATGACCTCTGGCGTTTGTGGACCGGGATCCCCAGTCCACTGCCCACGCATTGAAGTCGCCTGCTACAACTAACGGTTTTAAGCCAGTTAGTCTTGCTGCAAGAATATCTACTACCCTAGTAAACTGCACTATACTCCACCTGGGAGGACAGTAGCAGCTACAAAAGTAAACACCGTTTACCTTTGCTATAACGAAACCCTCATCGTCAGGTGATGATATTATCTCCTGAATGGGATATCGCCCGCAAGTCCAGATGGCCACCATCTGGGACTTATCCGCAATCCAACTACCGTTACCGGCAGGGATGCGATAAGGATCGGACAGCAAGGCTACATCAGCTTTACACTCAGTAACCGACTGTTGTAGCAGCAATTGAGCCGCCTCGCAGTGGTTCAGGTTAAGCTGTGTTACCTGCGTGTCTGGGTCCTTCTAGAGGCCGGACAAGCCTGGACACCGGTGAGGTGTCTGTTGTCTGTACCCGGGGGACAGATCAGACACCTTGGTGCAGCCTGACAGGTGCGAGCTTGGTGGCCTTCAGCTCCACACCTACGGCATAGCTTACTGCGATCAGGTCCTTTACAGTCATAAGACTTATGACCGTTGCCAAGACACCTGAAACAGGTCTGAAGTGGTTGGCTTATACTTAGCGGACATACCGACCAACCCACTTTCAGTTTAGCCTTATCCATTACCTTTTGGCCTCAGCCTGAGGTACTTGGAATGAGGCAACCTGCATTCCATGAAGCTTTTGCGTAACCGAACCGTAGATTCCTGGATCTCGACATTGCACTGATCTCTCAGTGCGTCGACCAGGTCTCGAGCCTCGGTTACTTCCATCCAGGCCCTTGCACTGGATGTTCGAAACTGGACATAGGGCTCTTACTTGAACCCCATCGCCCAGGACTTCCTCTGTCAACTTTTTGTACTCAGAACTCTTCTGAGCAGCATCCCGCTTCAAGACGAGAATCATCTCGCCTCTCCGCGTCCTTCGGATGCAGTTGACATCCTCTCCTAGGCCAGCGAGTTTGTCATTAACTCTCATGGCCTTCAAGACTTCGGCGTAGCTCTTATCGTCAGTACTGACGATAATCGCCTCACCTCTATCTTTACGCTTACCACTGACATTGGAAGGTTCACCCGTCGTCTTCTGGGCTCTACCCTTCTTAACAGTGGCGCGTATCGCTCCGCCTGCCGCTTTCTCTGCGGTCTGCTGTCGTTGTCGTCTCGCCTTCTTGGGGTTCACGACTTCCCTCCAGGGTAGGTCTTCCTCCCGGCGAGCTTCAGTGGTCCTCACTGGTGGAGGCACTGGGTTCAACGGCTTGGGATGGCCATCCTTCTGCTCGACCTTCTTCCTTTTCGCTGACTTCGGGGCTGCGGAATTCTCGACAGCTGTTTTCAGGTTCGCCTCCTGCGTAACCTTACTCAGCTTCGGAGTCGCTCCCGTTACAGCCATCCTTTTGCGGAGTTCCTCGACCTGGCTCTCCGCCAGTCGTTTGCCCTCGGACAAGAGACGAATTTTCAATTCCGCCTCCTCTTTGTCCTTATCCGCCTGCTTCCGCTCCTTGACGAGTTTGCGGAGCTCTTTCTCTGCACTCTTACTGGCCTCTAGTAGGGACCTCCACGCCGTTTTGGCCTCAACTACTAGGGCACAGAGTGCCTGTACAGCAAGTTTCAAGTCCTTGCTGTAGTTAACCCGGTTGTCTAGGAAGGACATAATCACGTCGGATACTTCCGTGACTACTTCCATCGTGTGACCACCGCGTTCTTCGTGGTTCGCCATCACAGATTTGATGACGCGGGTCAGGGTAGGGCCGTCCATCTTTACTTCAACCGGCACCTCCTCAGACCCTCCACGGGCTTCACCATCGCCTTCCCCGGCGATCTTTGGGGAGACCTTTCCAGGCCGCTGCGTCTGGTGAAAGGGTTCTCCTTACCACCATTCGCTTCACCTCCTTCCTTCGTCGTTTTTGTTTAATGGGATTACTCATGTCTGATGGGTCCCCTTGCGGCTGCTGTCGAATCCTGCTGGTGTAGTCGCCTTCACGATCCCATGGTTATCTATACATACCTTGCGGCATGCAGGAGGCCATGCGAGGGTTGACACTTTCGTGTTCAGAGCCAGATCAGCGCTAGTCAGGGAAAAGCATCTGAGCCTACTCCCACTCAGCTGCCAGCTGAGCGACAGAATTGTACCGCGTGCTGCAAGGCCCGCCACGGTTTTAGGGGACGGAAGACAGCCTGGCCATTAGCCCATTCGCCGTTTCAGGTCGGTGTCACCCGGCCTTACTAAGAGAATAGAATAACCAGACTACCAGCCCTCGCGTTCACAATATCTCAATATCCAAAACAAGACCAATAACATACAACCAGTATACCATAATCAGGATCTTACTGGAATCAATCCTGATGTGCCAATGGCACTCCCTGGGCTTGTGCTTTTGAAGCGGCACACAGTCGCTTTGATAGAGTCTGCTTACGGGCACTTGTGGTTTTTTGGGAGGGATTTTAACAGAGCCCACTGCTAAATCCCACCACGCCCTAGGCAGTTCTCCCTGACTCACAGACACCCGCACCAAATGTGTCATGTACAAAACGCTCATAAGAGCGATAGTCCTCTCCACGGACATGAAACATGGACATGGAGGACGAGGAGGACTGGCAAGCACTCGGAGTATTCGAGAGATGACTGCTTAGGACCATCCATCTGTAAGAAGACGGTGTGTGGCGGCCAAGGATGAACCTTAAGCTCCCCAGCTCTACGGCGAACCCAGTACCCAGATAAAGCCGGAAGGGTACGATGGGCAGGGCATGTTGCAAGAATTCCGGACAGCAACCCGCTGTTCATGTCCGATTCTGCAGTTACAAGAATTTTTTTTTTTTTTTGTCTTTGTTATCGAGACTTTCAGCCCGAGGCTGGCTCGTCTCGAAGTTACAAGATGGTGAAGAGCGCAGCGAGCGAGATACCAGGTACAGAACGACTTGACAAGCGCGGAGCATAATCGATGATAGAGAGATATAACCTTGAATCGTTTATTGTGGCGTCAAATTGTTGATTCATTGTTATCTGTTTAGATGTAAGCCAAATAAATGAAATTAATGTTCATGATTAATGTTCATGTTGGTAGAGTCAATGGTTAATCCACACTATCACTTAAGTGGGACAAAAACCTCCACTACTGCCCGCGATCGATTCCATTAAGATCGATGTCGTCCGCAAAGCACAGGAGCATACCGTTTTGACTCAATTGACTCAATTTCAAACATGACTCATATTTCAAACAATGGCGTTTTGGTGTACTTATACTAAAAATTACATCGGTTATCCGTACTAATGATCAAGATTATAAACGAGTTCAAGAGTATATGGAAAAAAAATACACAAATGTAGCTAAAATGGCCATCTTAAAGCGAGTGTTTGGAATATCAGTCATTTGAGGCAGTCCTACATCCTCCTCTATTTTTTCAATAATGTGGTCGGCGGATTGATGCAGCTGCTCACTATCTAATTTGAGAAGCTCTACCGGGATCTCATTCTTCCCAGCAGCATGACTGTTTGTCAACTCACTTAGATCATTTTTCACCTCATCCAGTGTTGATAATTTCTCATCCTGCACATGGCGGGTACTGGCGCAGTCTTATTCCGCGCGTCATTGACTGTCGCGTTAAACCTCCGCATGTCGTTTCAATCTATGTTCTTCTGTGCTGCAGCTGTCTTCGAGCTGCCTTTCTTTCTGCTGTGGGTTCGTTTCTCATCTGCCCGTGCTACACTCTACTGTTCTCTATTGTCAACTGAGCCGTTGGATATTGAAACGCATCGTTCTATGTCATATTTCTGGAATTCTTGACTTGAATTTTTGTTTGTGTGGGATTTATCGACTAAATTTATGGAAAATGTGTGGTTTCACTTTTAAAACACCGAAGAATTGTATAATAAATAGCGCGGTATTTAATTTGAAATAGATAAAATAGGTTTAAAATCGCCATGCGAAGCATTTGGCCCGACTTTCAAATAATTCATTCGGAAGTGACGATGAAGGTCGGATAATAAAAACGTCCAAAAAGTCTCTTATAAGTTTCCGTTTTCTTGTCCTCGATTAAATCTTTTCTACAAGCATTCCATGTAGTTGCAATAACAGTGACTTATTGTCAACCCGACGGCGGTAATTGAATAGGGCTCTGGTTCGAAGCACAGTTTCTTGGCCTAGCTACTTCATTCGCTCGATCATTTCGCTAGAAGATCGACTGGAACGCAAAAATACGCGATTAGAGTGTTTGTACTTACGTTTGAAGTTTGTTTGGAGAATACATTAGATATGAAAAGCCTCTTCTTTTGAGAAAATCTTTGTAATGATTAATCCAAATATACAAACATACAGACACCAGCGCAGTTCATCGAGATGTTATATACTATTGGCCACCTCTTCGTTTCGTTAATTAATGTCCGGACCGGAGCCGGAGCCATCCGCGTACGCTTGACGTCCATTGCAAAGTGTGAACACGGTCCAAACCGGAGCCGGGTCGCTTTAATGACATCTATTCCATCGAAGTGCCTTGCGAAGCCCAAAGTAATACGTCTCCGAATTTTTCCGCTGGCATAGTTTTCTGTGGTCCCCAAACACGTGAAGTCATCAGTAACAGAGATTACAGCACCAAAGCCCCAAAGAACAACAACAATTGAGAATTTTTTCATGAGTAAAAACGCTTTAATCGTTTAAAGACGTTCATCCGATTAAACTCAAGTTCCGCATAAAGTAATATTTCTGGCAAAAGAAATATATTAGCAATGCAGTTTTTTTGAAAACCGATGAAAATGAAATGAAAATCTATACAATATTAAGTCATTAGCATTCAAAAATTGGATCACATTAAAAATAATAGCAGCGCTCAAGGTTCTATTAGTAACATTTCATGCTCTAGTATTAAATCATCTACAAAGTTGCTATCAAACGGAAACATTTTCAGTGCTACCATTGTTTCATGTTTGGCTATGCAATGCATCCTACTACGACGTCACACTCCGATGAATAATGACGAGCCTCAAAATTCATAGACATTTTGACGATGATCATATATTCTAGGCTGGGGATCTCTTCATGGGTTATCCACGAAAAGAAGGTCACGTTTAGTAATCTTTCCGCGCCTTTCGATTACGATGAATTTCAGCTACACCACGACAGTTTAACGCGCAGACACACGGGAAGCGGCACGGTAGAAAGTGCATTAACGGACATCCATCAGCGTGCCGAAACAGAACAACGCATCGCGTGAAACTTTACGATCGATGCCCTTTGAATCAATTAAAGCTTTCCGAGTTGCATTGTTCAACAGGCGGTTTACTCACAGGCATGCAGCAGAGCTGGTGACAGTTGGACGATAAACAACTCGATCTAAAACACACGACCAACGCCAGCCAACCGAAATGCAATCACGTTTTCTTTCAATTTCCCGCTTTTTTCCCGGTATGGAGTCCGGATGATGGACAACTTTCTGTACGCGTTTCAGCCGCGGGTGTTCCTGACAGCATTTTCTCCGCGATCCGATAAGTGAAGATTCGCTTCTATTGCTATATCGATCGCACTTTATAGGTTTCCTTTATCCGGCTTCCCGTGGGGTCACATTAGCTTTCATGGGTGTAGTAGTCATGGGTGGCAGAAAAAGAAAGTTTGCAAACAGGCCCATACTAAGAGTTAATACTATTTTATTTTAATTCGTGACCCGACTTAACTTAAGTACGATATACTTGAATCATCCTCACTGATGAGGTCAAAATACATATCTGTAAAGTTATAATCAAGTAGTCGAGATTCATATAATAATACTTAGAAAAGGGATATATTTGGGAAGCACTTCTATTCTCATATCCAAGTTTTATCACTCAATCCCACTCTATCCAAGAGATGTAACTTTTAGTGCACGGTTAGTGTCTGTTAATTTCTAATGATGTATAAAAAATCAAAGTTATTTGGTTGGAATACCCTTGAAATATATTTGTTCATTGTTTAGGAAAGACTACAAAATTCCATAAATTTATAATATTGAAATCACCCCTTCATAATCCAATCTCATCATACCTATGCCAGCGATTTAAGTATAAACGGAGATTTGATTCCAGTTGAACTTGCGCTCATGCTCGTCGCGCCTTCTCCGAAACCGGCGTGGTGGGTGCACGCTGCATCGTTGATGATGTCGCGAATCGGAGCTAATTTCAGTTGACGGTTTTGACTCATCGTCACTCGACTCAAGAAAAGTGCCAGGAAGCTTGACGGACAACGTGGAGAAATGGTTAACCCTAAATGGAAGCGGTAAGTTTCACGTCCGTCCACTTTACCGCGTAGTTTATCGATGCAGTTTCCTACGCATACTGTCGCGATGCCAATGATATGTATCCGTTATGGTTGCAGCGACGGATCGATATAATCTAAAGCTGGGGAAGAGTGACACTGATTGAAGCTGTTTATGAACAAAGATAGTCAGTAAATGTCACTTCCTCAAGGCAAAATTGTGCAATCAGAGTAAAATTTGATGGAAAATAACTTTTCACTTCCACTAACTACCTACTTTCTATCCTTTGCCAATATGGACGCAAAAGTCTTCACTTGTTAATATTGTTCAGTTCAAGCTTCATGGATTACATCTGCAACAATTTCTTCCTCTAAAAAAGCCATGTCGAAAACCAAAATTGTGCATCGCAAATTACACAATAGGTATTATAATACAGCAGAAATATTCACAAGAAATATTCAAATATTTCAAATTTAGCAAAACAACGCTATATTTTTGAGACGCAAATAGATGAAAGGGACCTACGTAACGACCGGATTCTTGATTCGTATCAATTAGGCGTATTTAGGCGTCGAAAGGTAGCCATCGATGCTGCCGATTAATCACTCAGCGTATCTCTCAAGGTGGATACGGATGCATTGAGTGCTTTATCATAACGCTCCTCTACGCCATCATCATGGCATGCCGGGCAGAAGCCATAAATAGAATAACAAAACATGATATGGTAATGTGACCAGACCAGGCTGTAATTTTCAACTTCGTTTTACAAATTTATTACAATTCATACAACCTCACAACATTTTTTCCAATTTTTTGTTTTTGGCCACTTTTGGCCACTTTTGGTGGATCCATTTCCAGTGACGCAATCCAGATAGGCGTCCCGCGTACCGGCGTCCCGCATAGGACGCTTGCTGGCCACATTATGATATGAACTAAATGGCACGGCAAATGCTGGGTAAAGCGTACCATTGGTACTTCGCATATCTGAAGGAATAAAATAGACTCTATTTCGCGGTCATTAGCCTCTTACCCAGCAACTCCTATCCCTACCTCCTCGTGGCGCTGTCCGGGATACGAGCAAACCTTAGAGAAGATCGGGTAATCAACCCCGGTGGGATCTATGGTCGTATGCTGACAGGGAAGGGGGGTTTGCTCCTCCCCGGAGGTGCAAATCTTACTGAGCGTCTGTTACGAGCGGCTCACAACAGCGCCTGTTCCCATGTTAGGGGCGACTGATCATCGTCCGAGTTCCAGCGAGGGACTCTAAACTAAACTGTGCACACCATGTTGCATCGTGTCAGCATCGAGAAGGCAGCCCCTTCAACGCGATGTAGGTAGCGCAACCCTCGTGAGGTAGCCTACCGAAGATTCTACAGTTACCAAGAAAGGCAAAAGTAGAGCCAACGGATTGATTCAACGGCAACGAATAAATGACAACGATTGGAAAGTCGAATCTTGGAACGTGAAAGCTTTGAATGAACCCGCACGTGTTGTGCTCCTGGCTCGTGAGCTGCAGAAGGTCGGCGTGAGTGTGGCAGCAATCCTGGAAATACGGTGGCCCAGAATTGGATAACGTGAATTCCGGGCGGTGGATCCCATAGCGAACACTTCATATAGCGGCGGTGACAGATCAGAACGAGGAGTTGGCTTCATGGTGATCGGGAAGCAGATGAAGCGTGTTATCCGGTGGAAGCCGATAAGCGACCGCATTTGCGTATTGAGAATGAAGGGCAAATTTTTCAACAATGGCCTGATCAGTATCTATGCCCCAACCAACGATAAACCTGCTGACGTGAAGGATGAGTTCTATGAGAGCCTTGATAAGGCCTACGGAGAGTTCCCAACACATGATGTAAAGATTGTCATCGGGGATGCAAATGCGCAGACCGGAAGAATTTTTTTTTTCGCCCTGTACTGGAAGCCTTCATTCCGCTAGCAACGATAATGGTCTGCGACTTGTAACCAGTGCCAGCTAGTGACGGACGAGAAAAATGTTGCTAGGAGTCGAATGCTAGTGACTCGTACCCGTTCCAGGTTAAGAAGGCTCTAAACGAGCGGAAAAACAGTAAAGCTGCTGGGGAGGACGAGATCCCGGTTGAGCTTCTTAAACACGGAAGTGAGCAGCTGCATCAATCAATCCACCACATTATCCAGAAAATATGGGAGGATGAAGAACTGCCTGCCGGCTGGTTGGATGGCCTCATATGCCCAATCTATAAGAAAGGGCACATACTAGAGTGTGCCAATTACAGAGGGATCACCCTTCTGAACTCGGCGTACAAAATCCTGTCGCGTATCCTGTTTAACAGACTGAGACCGCTTGAGGAGTCCTTCGTCGGCGAATACCAGGCAGGTTTTCGTGAGGGCCGATCAACGACGGATCAGATGTTTAGCCTGCGGATGATCCTTGATAAATTCCGGGAGTACAACTTGCAGACTCACCATCTGTTCATTGATTTCAAAGCAGCGTACGATTCAGTGAAAAGAAATGAGCTGTGGCAGATAATGTCCGAACATGGTTCTCCGGCTAAACTGATTAGACTGATACGTGCAACGCTGGCGGCTGGATGGCTCGAAATCAAGTGTCCGGATTGTAGACGAAGTGTCAACCTCGTTTGTGACCTTAGACGGATTGCAGCAGGGTAATAAACTTTCGAATCTATTGTTCAACATTGCATTCGAAGGCGCTATCAAGGGATCAGACGTGCAGAGGAACGGCACTATCATCACACGGTCGCATATGCTCCTGGCCTTTGTGGATGACATCGACCTCTTTATAATTGATCACAGAGCAGTAGTGGAGGCTTTTGTCACACTGAAGAGGGAGACAGCGAGGATAGGCTTAACCATTAACTCTACCAAGACAAAGTACATGGTGGCAGGTAGAGGTAGAGGAAGTCCTAGTGGTGTTGCTGCTGAGGTAGTGCTTGATGGGGATGTGTTTGAAGTAGTTGAAGAATTTGTTTACCTTGGAACTCTTGTGATATGTGACAATGACGTTTCCCGTGAAGTGAATAGACGTATTGCTGCTGCAAAAAGGGCCTTTTACGGATTACGTAACCAGCTTAGGTTCCGCAACATGCAGACGGAAACGTAATTTGCATTATACAAAACCAGTGGCAATTTATGGACATGAAGCATGGACATTAAAAGATCTTTCGGGGATTCCGAGCAAAAAGTGCTGTGTAAAATACTCGGAGGGAAACTAGAAAATGGTGTGTGGCGCAGACGCATGAATCATGAGCTGTATCAAGTATACAAAAAAGAAAATATTGTGAATCGTATAAAATACGGCAGACTTCAGTGGGCTGGTCACTTAGTGCGAATGTCGGAAGAAAGAATAGCGAAAACAATATTCAACAGAGAACCAGATAGGGGCCGGCGACTTCGTGGAAGGCCACGAACACGCTGGCTGCACGCGGTGGAATCGGACCTGGGGACCCTGAACGTTCGGGGAAACTGGAGGAACATCGCCCAAGATCGACGATTATGGAGCTCTACAATACGCCAGGCATAGGTGTATCGACACTGTAGCCAACCAGGTATCCAGGTAAGACTAAAATGATATAAGAGATAAAGTAACAGGCAACAATATGAAATATCATTTGTGCTGAAATATAATTAAAATATCAAGATATGCTACGAATAAGAACAAACTAATGGCACATGATATTGATCACTTCTTACAAATAGCATAACATGATCTTCTCATGATATTTTAGTGCAACATATAGATATTGTCGTCTGTCTCTTATATCAATCATGTCCATATCACATTTTGCTCTCTAATCAACATTTGATATTATTGAGCTATTATATTCTACTCGGGATGGATCCCTTCTCAATAAATAAAATCTCAAATTCTCAAATCTCATCGGCTATTCAAATCATGCATGAGTCAAATCCCATCAGAATCATGACCCAGAGAATCGCTCATGATTCGAATTGAGATTTGCATCATTGCTTTTTGGACAAACTTGCAAAAAAAACAGATGATTTTGGCAAGTTATATGCAGCTGTGAAGCAAAGACCTAAGTGTTTGTGACGAACAGGGCCGGATTTATGGGGGGGCCGGGGGGGCCGTGGCCCCGGGCCCCCACAAATCTTATGTACCAAAACCAACCTTTTTTGTACATTTTTGGGCCCCCACATACCGTCGGCCCCGGGGCCCCCTTCCGGTTAAATCCGGCCCTGGTGACGAATAAGACGATGGACTCGAAGCTGTACAAAGAGGAATGTCTCAAAAACCGCGGTCTACCTTCCATAAAGCCCATAAAGGTCCCGTGAAGTTTTGGCCAGATTTGGCGAGTTGCCACTACAGCCGGGAAGTCATCCAGTGGTACCGCGATAATAACGAAGATTTCATCGATGAGATATATCCACGCAACTGCCCATAAATAAATCCACGCAACTGCCCACAGCTCCGGCCCATCGAGACATTTTGGGCAGTAATGAAACGGAAGCTTAAGAAAAAAGGAAAAACATCTCGGAACGCGACCCAGATGACCAAAATGTGGAACAAATGTGCCAAGGAAGTTGACTTCGGAGGTGTGCAACTTTTGATGAGAGGAATAAAGAAGAAGGTGCGAATTTTCACTATAAACAAAAAGAAATGATTTGTATCATAATTGTTTCCTTAAAGTACAGTAAATTACCTTTGTTTTGATATGTTAACCTTATTTGTACGTCAATCGGTTACCGAGATACAGATGATTTTATTATTCCGGATTCTAAGGGCCGATGCTCACGTAGCGTTTTTTCAACCCTGCGTGCACGTGGCGTTGAAAAAACGCAGGTGTGCATCGGTGCGGTGACGCGTCCTTTTAACGCCGTGTGCACGCAGCGTTGAAAAGACGCTACGTGGACATCGGGCCTAAATGGACATAGCTTCACAAAATACATAATCATGCAATGGTTGTATTAAAATCTTCTTCAATTGTATATGCCAACATTTTACACAGTTCCCGTAAGGTTCTAATGCAGAACTGTATTCAGGACAAGCCTCCTGGAATCCAGAACTAAATTCACTCGCGTATTTAAGGGTGCACCACTCAATATGGAAGCAACGCACAACTGTCATTTTCATTATTCGACGCATGCTGCGACGTAGCAAACCTGGAATAATAAAAATGACATTTGTGCAGTGCTTTCGTATTAAGCCCCCTTGAAAACGCGAGTGAATTCAGTTTTGGATTCCAGTAGGCTTGTCCTTAAAATCTGTCACCTGCTGATTGCGAGTGAAAATCTAAAAAAAAATCTGCTCATCGTATTACGGTAGTATACTCAGACACAGACAGGTAATACCGTTACCTGGCCGTAACCCACAAAGTTATTCAAGGAATAAAACTATGTGTATAGTCGTATAGTTTTCGAAATCCGACCAACGCTCATTATCCCATCCTTCGTCGCCTTTACTAATCGTGTCAGTTAGTCCACTATCTTTATCTATAACTGATTTATTAGTTGAATGGTTAGAAAAAAAAAAGATAGGGGATGAGTAGGACGGACTTGTTATCACCTGTTAAACAAACGGTTATACACACCTACTGATCTGAAATAGTATAGAAGAATTATGTCATCCGGATTATCAAGTTTCCGTTGGCAAATACCCAAATGAACGAACTATCTCAATAATGTCAGTATCATGTTTGCACCCACATGTGATACAGTTGAAATCGGCATGCTTCCAAACCAGTACGATAGTTCTCAGCTACAACAGCAGCAATTCAATTAACATTAATCTCCACGAAAAACAATAAATAAACATATTTTCATTTCACGGAACATTCAGTAAAACTGTTCATTAACTCATTCTGTTAAGGCGCACGAAGAAGCTAGCAAATACGAAAAGAGTACCAGACCAGTAAGTGCGACGAGTGGGTTGTCGAAACGGGACGAAGAAATGCAAACAGGTCATCTTTCAGCATGGTTTGCTTTGGTTATGATGCGATACGAAGAGAAACTCCCGGAATATCCGCCACTGACTATCAGCAAGAGCATTCGGAAAGAACAAAGTGCATGCATGCACCAAATTATGCGCTACCACCTCAAACTCACATGCCCCCACGTACCTTCCCTGTGACATGTATTTTTTCGCCAGCGATGAAGCAACTGCAATGCCAACACTCAGCGAGAGTGCCATTATAAATTAGTGCCGTGCGGTTGCGAAGGCATACCTAGATCATTTTCTGTTTCGCTACAATCTCCAATTGGGCACCGTAACCGGTACGGGTGAGGCGGTGGCAGATCTCGTTGAGACCCCGCAAAGGGCGGGCGCGAAGTGCAATGTCAATGCCGCAACAAGTCGTGCCAATTTTATGCTGTCGCGCGTCGATTGGACGAAGCGGGGAAGGTTGTAAGAGCAGGGAAGGGCAGGCTATACGCTGCCGGCTGGTGTCGACGATGCCGGTATCGAAGAAATTCAAAACAATAAATAATAAGAAAACATTCACAACGGAACAATAAAATGACCACACCAGATTAAATCGTGTTTTGCCTCACAAGAGGATTCGTTTACTAAAGGGTCACAGTGGGTCATGGCTGTTGAATAGAGCCCTTGAATGGACAAAGTTCTATGATCAATTGATTCAGCTATAGTAAAGTAACTAATATTTGAGAGGTTCTCCGCGCTAGCGTCCTATTAGTATCATCTCTTGAAGATATTTCTATTTCATTCATTTTACAGCTATGCACAGTTTCATTTATATGTATCGTTAATTCTCGAGTGAACGCATGAAATGCGATTAAATTTTGTTTAATTAGATTGATTAGCTTGGGAGTATGTAAACAATTATGATGGCAACAAAACTTCTCGATGTGCGTTCACCCAATTTTTTTTCATGAATTAATTTGAATACTGCAATCAATAGCTTTCATGTTGTTCTGTTGATTGCGCTATTCAAAGTAATTCATGAAAAAAATGTTACTTAGGACCTTTTGAAACGTTAAGCGAGAATCCTATGAAACATGTTGATACACTCGTGTCTGGATTCTCAGCATACCTTTTCATAAGTCACACGTCTGAAAATCCTGCTTACTATTTATACATTTTATCATTTTATGAAGATGTAAAAATAGTAGTTTGTGCAACAAGTTGCAAAAAGACGATTTTTTCAGCACGAGTTGTACGTTTATCCAACGAGGCTTGCCGAGTTGGATAAATACTACGAGTGCTGAAAAAATCGAGTTTTGCAACGCGTTGCACACGCTATTTTTTGCAATGACGAAAAATGGACTTGAATTTGATAAATTTGTACCAAAGTTGTACAGTCTAATTTACTCCACATGATCGTTCTTGCCAATAAATTATGTTGCTGCAGAGAACAATCAGATTCCATGTTACCGTGTCACATTGCATAGTTCGATAAGCCGTGAAGCGATAGATGTATTTGCCTTTGGAAATTTTTGATGTCATGTCCATCAAACTATTTCATGTTTTACTCGACGCAGAGAATACACTATTTGAACACTTACCCAAGCTCATTCGGCAAAATGTAGTCATGTAACTAGTGTTCTGATGTTGGTTTTCCATTATAGCACCCAAATGAGTGTTATAATGAATATTATGCAACCCATTTGAGTTGCATAATGTTCATTAAAGCACCCATTTCGTTGGTATGGAAAAGTAGGCCGTTTTATCACTCAAAGACAAACTGTAAACCAGATATTATGATCAGAAATTGCAAAAAATATTTTATTGATTTTTTCAAGAACAAAATGACAAATCGATTGATGGGAAAACTAATTCACACAATTCCGAACGCCCGAAGCACAACGATCGGTGATATATCCCATCGTAGGGGGGTGTGATCTTCTGGCGATCGGTACAAACAAGGCAATGCCAGTGTCGAACATAGCAACATAAAGCAACGTGTGTCAGGGAAATTGCATAATGACCACGGCGTGCATCGACGAAGACGACAGCGAAGACGCACAAAGGAAGATGTGTCGATATTTTCCCTTCTTCTCGCTTACTAACGAAGCGCGGTAATCGCGCTCAGCCAGCGCATATGATGCTCGCCGCTTGCGAACATCTTTTGCGGTTCACGTTCCCTTGCCCTCAAGGCAAATCGGAACGTCAACGGATTACAGGAGAATAAACATGCTTATTGTTTTGTGCATACCTCCGTCAGTATCAATGGCGGCACAGCAATTGCAGTACCTAGTCGGGAATTAATCAAGAGTGCATTTTCCGATTTCTGCAACCACCGCAAGTCATACTTCATTAACAGTGACTGGACTACAGGCAGTACTGTCTGCATACTAATGTGTCGGCTTCCTGTGTGAGTTCCGATGTTCGGTGGATTTAGAATCCAATGAAATATGTTTGCACCAACCTATATGGAATTGATTTCCCCTCGAAGTAATATGTACTTCGTCGGTACCACTACTCTTTAGAATTAGAATTTTTTCCAAAGGTTTGCTCGAAAATTGATTGAAAAAAATCATCAGTTTCCATAATTAATTCCCCCTGAAAGCTTAGATTTTTCTTCCATTTCTTCTTCTATGGCTCTACGTTCCAACTGGAACTTGGCCTGCTTTTTTTTTTGTCAAAATTGAGTGGACAACAGCAAAGATTCTTTGGTTCTCGAGCTTTGCGGCGATATCTTGATATAGTTTGTACCATGTTTATAAAAAATGTGAAAATTCACAGAAAAATAGTAATTTTTTGAACTTCTATACAATTTGTAAGAGGTGAAAAAATATTGAAAAATTTTGCACCAATTTTTCTCAAAACCAATTTTTTGTCACTTACACCCGTTTACGTTTGACCCCCTTACTTAGTATTCTATTAGCATTTCTTCAGTTATTAATTGAAAGCTTTCTTTGTCCGCCATTGCATTGCATGAGTATGTATCTTGTGTGGCAAGTACAACGGATACACTATGCCCAGGGAGTCGCGAATGTTTCCCACCCGAAAACATCTTAGACCGGACCGAGAATCGTATTCGCCATCTCCGGAGTGGCAATCCTACGCCTCTGCACGAAAGGCTACACTACAAAAAATCCACACATATTTATTGGCAAAAATCCATAAAATTAACTTATGATGTATATCAGCGCACACATAACCATTCTCCACGCGAACTACTAATAAAATATATATCCAAATAAACTTTATGTGTGGTCTCGAATTAGCAATTATTTAATGTATGTGTGGTTCTATATCGATTATATTAGGGTGGAGCTCTTGCAAAAATCTATAACGGCGATACATATATCTTATGCAACGTACACACCAGTCAAGCAGTTTGACGAACATTGACTCCGCCCCCAAGAAAACGCTTCGGTTGCTGCTTTGTTTGAGCGTGTGTGAAGTTGTTCGAACAACCATTTGACAGTTGGCGGCTCGGTTGGAAAAAATTAAAACGGTTTGATTTTGGTTTGAGTTGTCGGGGTGGAGTCAAGGTTCGCCGAACATGTTTGAGCATTTGTAGTGAAGATGCACAAACCGCCATATATTTTTGATGGTTGGTGCTCGAGTTGGTGCTTCAGTCGTTCGTGTGTGATATTGTTGGTCGAATAAATTGATTGTTCGTGTCGCTGTTGGTAAAACTTTATGGATGTTTGAATAAACGAGAGGTGGAGTCAATGTTGGTCAAACGGCTTGACCGTGTGTACGTTCCATTATATAGATATTTTTGGCAGTGTACTGGATACCCACAGTTTAGATTTTTATTTACCCTGAATTGCCCATTGAATTAATGTGGCGGGAGCATCATCATCAATAATTAAATTTCGCTTTTATGCGTAATGGAACGTACACACGGTCAAGCAGTTTGACCAACATTGACTCCACCTCTCGTTTATTCAAACATCCATCCAGTGTTACCAACAGCGGCACGAACAATCAATTTATTCGACCAACAATATTACACACGAACGACCGGAGCGCCAATTTGAATACCAACCATCAACAAATATATGGGGGTTTGTGCAACTTCACTACAAATGCTCAAACATGTTCGGCGAACCTTGACTCCGCCCCCGACAACTCAAACCAATATCAAACCGTTTTTATTTTTCCAACCGAGCCACCAGCTGTCGAATGGTTGTTCGAACAACTTCACACACGTTCAAACAAAGCAGCAACCGAAGAGTTTCTTTTGGGGCGGAGTCAATGTTCGTCAAACTGCTTGACTGATGTGTACGTTGCATAAAATATAAATCACGGCAAGCGATGGAGCAAACTTTAAGACAGAATGAGGGAGCAATCAAATTTCATTACAGTCGATGTGCATATGTTTATTGCGGGAAGAATTAAATTTCGCTACGAAATTTTAAAGAGAGAGGAGACAGGAAGGAAGAAAAATTAATTTGTTTTCGCCTTAAAGATTCTGCTGAGGAACTTTTTTTTTCGAATTTCGAGAAGCTCTATCAATATGCGCCATTTTGTTGAATTCAAATTGTTCACTGGCAGTGTCCTGTATTCGACGGGCTTGGGCTTCATACGCAGGAGGTCGTGGGTTCAGTTGTATCTTTTAGTATATTTGTCATGTTGTAGCAATCGCTAGAACCGGAAATGGACTTCATACCGTTTCCTTCTCTCTATCCTATATCTTCAGCTAGCCTATTCAAGGCCGTCTGCAAAATGATTCGACACCTGTCAAAAGTAATCTTGCTCTGCGAGCAAGGTTATTCGATAATTATTGAAATGTCACTTTTAAGTTAAATTCAGTTTAATTCTCCAAATGAGACAGACCCTAAGTATATGTAAAGGCTATGATCACTCCAAAACTAAACAGTATGAGCTTAAAGCAATCATGAGTAAAGAACTTTCAGCAATTTTAATGATCTTTCACACTATTCTGGATTTTTTTGCAAATTCCATGCGAATATCTTGAAATGCCCACGACTCTGCAAGGTTCCCTAAATATTGTGCAAAAAGTCAAAGAATATCATTAAATTTAAATCCTGGGGGCTATTTGGGTATTTATCCAATTAGCCGAATATTGATTGTTGTGTGGAATAACTTCAATCCTCTGAACTTTTGAATCTTACTTCTAGGTTAAGTTTTGAATTGTTGTAAGAAAGTAAAATGTTGCATTTTGTTTATTTATTTATTGTCGTCAATCATGTTTGTAGACCGTTTGATTCAAATTTGATCTTATAATATAGTTCACCGTTACTAAATTACTAAACACAACTTTTATCCGATATGAAGGTTAGACACATCAAGCATTTACTGAGTACGAAAGTATTGTTTCAATTTAGTCTTAGATGTAGTGAAATCAATAGCATTACAATGTTTATTATAAGCAGCCATCATTTGATTTAAGGGTCCGAATTTCGCATAGTTTGTACGATGACTACTACAGGCAAATAAAGTTCGATTTCGCAAAGGTCTTGATGGGATATAAAAATTTAATTTAGATAATATTGCATTTGAGTCGACCTTCTTCTTCTTCATTGGCATTACATCCCCCACTGGGACATTGCCGCCTCGCAGCTTAGTATTCAATTAGCACTTTCACAGTTATTAACTGCGAGGTTTCTAAGCCAAGTTACCATTTCTGTATTTGTATATCATGAGGCTAACACAATGATACTTTTATGCCCAAGGAAGTCGAGACAATTTCCAATCCGAAAATTTTCTAGACCGGCACCGGGAATCGAACCCAGCCACCCTCAGCATGGTCTTGCTTTGTAGCCGCGCGTCTTACCGCACGGCTAAGGAGGGCCCTTGAGTCGACCTTGTTCAAGATAATATCATTATTGAAAGATACCATCGCATATTCCCGTCGTTCCTTCAATGTTTGTATACTAATTAGCATTCATCGTGCTTTATAAGCCGGGAGTGGATGTTGAGTCCACACTAACTTGCGTAGTGCAAATAATAAAAATTACTTTTATACCGATTCAATTCTTGTGTCATGCGTGACTGTGTAAGGTGACCAAACTATGCTGCAATATTCAAGTATCGATCTGACATAAGCAATATATAATGTTTTTATACTCAGGTAACCAGTAAGCACTATGTAAAGCATTTAAGTAGCATTATATGCGCCTTTACTGCAAAACATTAAATGCCAATAAGCCATATAGTCGCCTTTAATGCTATTTTAATGCAGGTTTTGGCCCAATATATGGCTTCTTAAGTGCTTAATCCTACTTTATCGATAAAGATGAAATTCTGCTGAGTAGCATTTATTCAGCATCCGAAATGCTGAATAAATGCTTAATTTTAAACACAGGAAAAAAGGTTTTTTAACGTCATTTTGTTTCTAATTCCTTTTTTACATAGTTTTTTTTCCATATTATATCGTTATTGTATTTTCATATTTGAAATGGAACATATTTTTTTTAACGGGATTCGAACTCGCGCTCTTGCCAACCGGCTGTAGTTGGCATCGCCCTTACCAGCAGACCCGTAAGAGAGAGATGGCAGTGGGAATAATTTTGCCCAAAAATAAACATTACGGCCCTTCAGGAACATTGAAACTTAAACTCATCTCAGAATGCAACCGTCACAAGTTGCAATGAAACAGCTACAGTAATGCATCCATCGAAAATAGTGCAATGAAATAATAAAATGTAGCTAAACTATGTAATTAGTGATAGGGTTAGGTTAACGACAAGTACTCCTGTCATCAGCGCCGTAGCGTGCGGTTGGCCAGGTTGGCCCCCGCCAAGGGCGCCAGCCTTCAGGGGGCACCAAAATCACTATTTGCTCTAATATAAATAGAACAGTTGTATTACTTTATTACTTAAAGGCCATGTAATAACCAAACCAACTATCGGTTGGTCCAAAGACCTATAGGTATATGGTAGATGCGTAATCTAGGGGCCCTCTAGGGGCCCTCCTTAACCGTGTGGTAATACGCGCGGCTACAAAGCAAGACCATGCTGAGGGTGGCTGGGTTCGATTCCCGGTGCCGGTCTAGGCAATTTTCGGATTGGAAATTGTCTCGACTTCCCTGGGCATAAAAGTATCATCGTGCTAGCCTCATGATATACAAATGCAAAAATGGTAACCTGGATTAGAAACCTCGCAGTTAATAACTGTGGAAGTGCTTAATGAACACTAAGCTGCGAGGCGGCTATGTCCCAGTGTGGGGATGTAATACCGATAAGAAGAAGAAGAAGAAGAAGCGTAATCTAGATGGAGCAAACAAAGAATATTTTTCATTATTTCACATCTACATGTTAAATGGATTGGTTTTAGCTTTGACTGCTATTCAGGATTCTCGGGGATCTCTGGGACCGGGTTGAAGGAGCCAATTGAATAAGAAAAAATCTGAGAGTATCTTTTTAAGTTATTTGAAAATCAATATGTTTGATATCCACATTGCGATTGGTAAAATTTTTGGTCACTATTATGGCCACCGAGAGTTTTTCGGAACCGTAATGTTTCAGCATTGTGGAGTGAATAGTGAAGAAATGATTCAGTTTTTCCATGTGGGTTCCTTCAAATGAATACGTCCACAAATAAGCGATTGACCAAATTCTGAGGGCCCTTTTGCTCCTATGATTGATACCAGGAATCCTCCAGGAATTCTTCCTACAGTTCCTCTGGTAGTTCCTCCAAGAATTCCTTTGTTAGTTCCTCCAGAAGCTACTACAGGAATTTCTCCGAATGTTCCTCCAAGAATTTCTTTGAAAGCTTCTGCAAGAATTTCTCCAGAAGTTTCTCCAGGAATTCATTTGGAATTTTATCAAGTTATTCCTCCGGAAGTTCCTTTAGCAATTCCTCAGAAAGTTCCTCGAGGAATTCTTCCAAAAGTTCCTCAGGAATTCCTCCGGAAGTTCATCCAAAAATATATCTGATAATTTCTTCAAGAATTCCTAAAAAAGGTACTTAAGAAATTTCTCCGGATTTTATTGCAGGATTTCATCCAGAAATTTGTTCAGACTTAATTTCCGGAAGTTTATCCCCCAATTCCTCTGGAAGATCGTCCAGTATTTTAGTAGAATTTCCTCAGGAAATCTTTCAGAAGCTCCGCCAGGAGTTCCACTAGGAGCTACTCCAGATATTCACATGAGAATTCCATTAGATTATTTCACAGGTACAAGAACTT
Source organism: Armigeres subalbatus (assembly GCF_024139115.2). Lineage (NCBI taxonomy): Eukaryota > Metazoa > Arthropoda > Insecta > Diptera > Culicidae > Armigeres > Armigeres subalbatus. Next base: position 53,239,673 of record NC_085140.1, read on the forward strand.
TCAATATATTACTTCGAGAATTCTCCTGATATTCCCTTTGAATTCCTTTCGAAATTCACTTATTTAGAATTTATTTATTTACATGGGTACCATCCAGCTTTTGAGAATTCTACTGAAAATTCCTCCAGGTATTTCCGCCAAAAAAATCAAGAACTCTACTTGAAAACGTTTAGAAATGCTCAAAAAGTTCCTTAAGGATTTATTCTACAAAATTCAGAAATCCAGGGGGTTATTCCTACAGAAAATGCTACAAAAAATTTTTCGAAAATTTCTATGAAAACGTCTTTGGATATTCTTATGAGAATCCATCCGGAAATTTCTCATCAAATCCGGCTAATCAAAATGTCGGAGCAAAAATCGTATTTATTAATACTTATTAAAACTGCTTTCGCCGGAAGACTCCAATCTTAAAAGAACTACTTCAGTCATTAGCTCTTATATGGAAAATTACTAGGTTCCCATATCCAAACTTTACTGCCGTAATTCCTTTAAAAAGTTCTCCAGGTAATCCCCAACAGTTTGCCAAGAATTCAACCAGACACCTTTCTGGATTTTTTCCGCTAAATTCCTCCTGGAACTCACCCCAGAATATCCTAAAGAATTTACCCTGGAAATTCTCCCAATTTTTCTTCCACGAGGTCTTCAAAGAGTTCTCTCAAAAAAAAATATCCAGTTATATCAGCGAATTTACTTCTAAATTCTTTTTAGAAATTCCTCCATGAATTCTCCCAGAAACTCCTTAAGGTATTCATTAGAAAATTTCATAAATGGCGCCGGAATTTTTTTTTTTTTTCAAAGAAGAATTCATTTGTTAAATAAAAATCGAATAAAACTCAATGCCATCTTCTTCTTAGGGTATCCAATCATGGTTTGAGCATATTTAGGTATACTGGAAGTGATAGAGTTTATTTAAACATTCGTACACAATTAAATCATTTCACAGATTTCGGTGAATTTTGCTTCAATTCACCGAAATCTCAACAGCAGATTTGTTCGGTAATTATTTTCACCGATTTTCTGCGGTATTTTCCTTTGTTCAACTGTCAAAACTACCAAAAAATCTGTAAATTTTTTACCGAACAGTTTTGCTGTTGAGATTTTCGTGAAATTTACAGAAATCTGCGATTTATTTTAAGTGTGTACACTGTTTATGTAATAAAATGGAGCGATTTAAAAACGTCCTGAATTTGCGCTAAATCCTAAAATAAAGTAGTTCTAAATAAAGTAGTTCAAACCATAGTACGAATTTAGTTCAAACCATGAACAGTGTAGTTCAAACCATGGTACGAATTAAAGTTATGTAATTATTAAGTTTTTTCAATGAAACTAAGCATAAATATATGCACCCAGGATGTTTTTAGAAATATAAGGAACTAAGCTTCCATATAAACTAGAAATCGCAGTTGTAACATGTCCCTTTAATGAAATAAATCAACTTTGTTTTGACGGCTCATCTGAAACCCGCAATTTGATTCAAACCATGATTGGATACCCTAATATACTTAAGAGATGGCCGTAAAAAGTTTCAGCAATTTTAATGAGATTCTAACCCGACTCTACAAGTTTGCTTATTTGCATCATTCTCGTCAATCCTTCTATGTGTATTTCAGGTTCCACTACATCTCTGAATATTGAACGCTATTTAAAGCATGTTTGATTAAACTTTTTTTGTTGGTATGAGATTCAAATTGCTTTCCAAATGTAAAATTTTAGCATTTGATTTCTCTTAGTAGAAGAGGGGCGCCCAACAAACGATTCGCCAAGGGCGCTGGGAGTCTACGCTACGGCTCTGCCTGTCATTGGTCGAAATGGAAAAAACATTCTGCACGTACCGATTTCTATTCTCAAATGTAAGCTCGTTGGACAAATAGTCCCTGCTATATGGTCCCATATTGGAAAACGTTTGACGTATGAACACTACAGGCCTTGAAGTGGCACTAATGTAGCTGTTCCATTGCCCTTAACGAAAAACAACATTGTGCATTCAAAATGCTATTATAAGACTATGCCTCTCATGATTGCTTTGAGAATGCTTATTTAGAACAGCCAGGTTTTCGAAATGCTTATATACAGCATGGAGCATATGCAATACCAGTAAAATGCTACTATAGTGCTTACTTTAATGCTTATTGGTTACCTGGGTAGTGTATGGATCGTGGAAGTTATAGCCAAACCTTTTTATGAATCCTAACATATTATTAGCTTTGTTTATAATAGTATTATAATGGTCAATGAACGTAAGCTTAGAGTCTATAATTATGCCAAGATCCCTAACTCTATCACATCTTGTTACCTTTTGGCTACCTAAAGTGATTGTCATATTTGGAATATTTCGTTTTCTGCTTAACCTTCCTAGTGCATTGGGGTCTATTTTGGCCCAGAGATGATTTAAAAACGTTGTAGCTTTGTAATCAAATGAGATAGGGCGTTGAAATTTTCTGACTTTTCCTAACTTTTGGAAATGAAAGTTTTGGGGTGATAACCAGCTATCAGCGACCTCTAGGAACGCCACAACAAAAAAAGTGACACATTGTGCATTAGCGGGTCAAAAATGACCCCAAATTGAATTCGCTCCCAAAAGTTCATTTTCGAACCGATTCTCAATCTTTTGGAACCAAATTGAAGGTATGGAATCCACGGATGTCGCTACGGGCAGATTTTTGCAATTTGGCCATTCTGGTTCCCAGGAATCGATGTTGAAGGAACATAGATTCTTAGGCCAATTTTTGGCGTGATTTCTTGCCTCTCGAAGGGTGATTTTGGAAATGCTCATTAATTTGCATAGCAATAATTCTATCAGAATGTAGCCATTGTCCATTTCCATGGATCAACACAATTCCTGGTTATTTCACGGTCCGGTGTCCCTCCGGAAGATCCGGAACATCCGTAGAAGTGGTCAATTTATTGAACTCATCCTAGAAGAGCGCGGTTTTTTTCAAAGCTTTTCATTATCGAACGCTGAGTAACAAATGATTGTGATGACCCATTGTGATAGACCTGAGTGGCCACCGGAGTTCCTTTAGAAGATCCGGAACATCCGTAAAAAAGGTCAATTCATAGAACTCATCCTAGAAGTGCCCCTTTTTTTCCAAAGCTTTTCATTATCGTACTTTGAGTAACAAATGATTGTAGTGACCCAATTTGGTGGACCTGGGTGGCCACCGGAAGTCCTCCAGTAGATCCGGAACGTCCGTAAAAATGGCCAATTCATGAAACTTATTATAAAAAAGTGCGGTTTTTTCCAAAGCTTTTCCTCATAGTACTTTGAGTAACAAATGATTGTGGTGACCCATTTTGGTGGACCTGGGTGGCCACCGGAGGTCCTCCAGTAGATCCGGAACGTCCGTAAAAATTGCCAATTCATGAAACTTATCATAAAGGGTGCGGTTTTTTCCAAATCTTTTCCTCATAGTACTTTGAGTAACAAATGATTGTGAGGACCTATTTTGGTGGACCTGGGTGGCCACCGGAGGTGCTCCAGAAGATCCGGAACGTTCGTAAAAATTGCCAATTCATGAAACTTACCATAAAAGGGTGCGGTTTTTTCCAAAGCTTTTCCTTATAGAGTAACAAATGATTGTGGTGACCCATTTTGGTGGACCTGGGTGGCCACCGGAGGTCCTCCAATAGATCCGGAACGTCCGTAAAAATGGCCTATTCATGAAACTTATCATAAAAGGGTGCGGCTTTTTCCAAAGCTTTTCCTTATAGTACTTTGAGTAACAAATGATTGTGAGGACCTATTTTGGTGGACCTGGGTGGCCACCGGAGGTGCTCCAGAAGATCCGGAACGTTCGTAAAAATTTGCCAATTCATGAAACTTATCATAAAAGGGTGCGGTTTTTTCCAAAGCTTTTCCTTATAGTATTTTGAGTAACAAATGATTGTGGGGACCTATTTTGGTGGACCACCGGAGGTGCTCCAGAAGATCCGGAACGTCCGTAAAAATGGCCAATTCATGAAACTTATCATAAAAGGGTGCGGTTTTTTCCAAAGCTTTTCCTCATAGTACTTTGAGTAACAAATGATTGTGGGGACCTATTTTGGTGGACCTGGGTGGCCACCGGAGGTGCTCCAGAAGATCCGGAACGTCCGTAAAAATTGTCAATTCATGGAATTCGGCTTTGGGACAGTTCGTCGAATGACATTTCGTCGAATGACGTTTAGTTGAATGACATTTGGTCGAAAGGACATTTGGTCGAAGGAACATTTAGTCGAATGGACGTTTGGTCGAATGGACATTTAGTCGAATGAACATTTAGTCGAATGGATATTTGGTCGAATGGACATTTAGTCGAAAGGAGATTTAGACATTTCTGGTTAAATAATCCAAAAGATACATGAATAAGCTGGTTGGAGGAATTCAGTGGACATGAGGAATTTCAATCAGCAGCTGAAGAAGCGAATAAGGATTTGAGGATTTTTCATCTGAGCAATGAGGATTTTTCATCTGAGCTAACAGAAACTTCTGGAGACCTGGTGGATTATTGAAAAATTGAAAACCTTCAGAAGTAGCAAAATATATACTGCCGCTAACCGCAAGTCGAGCACATCTGTATATGGGGCTCCATGTACAGATATGCTTGACTTGCGGTTAGCGGCAGTATACCCTCTATTCTATTTTCGGCACATGCACAGATAAAAATATGTTGTGATTTTAAATGTATTTTCATGCACATATTTGGAGCATGCAAATAAACGTAATATTCAATCGATCTCACTATTCTTTTAAATCGAAATAAATGTAAACGGTGCTTGTCTGTAAAATTCAATCATATTTAATAGAATATCGAATGTTAATTCGTTTGATGGGATAAGCTGCAATTTTACACGTCGTTGAATTTTCAAAATTATTTGCTGTGTGGTCTAAAACCAATGATATCAATGTTATTTTGCTAATACTTCATCGCAGTCGGCTTTGGAACATTTCGTTGATTGACATTTGGTCGAATGGAAATGGTTTTTTATTCTTTTCATTGATACTCTTTCTTCCACTCAATATGTATACAATAATTAGTTCAGTATAAAATGGTCTTTCAACCATAATTCGTTAGTTATTGGCCGAAAACTTAATTTCGACCAAATGATCATATGACCTAATCTGCCATCACACGCATATTCGTCCCATATTTGCTGGATGTGGACAGTTATGCGTGTAACGGTAGTAATGTCTATTCAGCGTCATTTGTAATGACGAAACACCATTCGACTACATTTCTTTTGACCAGATGGTATAGATTCAATGTAGTCGGTTAGAGGGGTTCGCGGAAGTCAATATCCAGTCGAGAATAATATCGCAATATTCACCGTTTTCGTATTATTTATTCTTTTTATCAGCCCATCATTCTTTGGACAATCTTGGAACAATAATTATATGACTTTTAGGAATACCGCAATAAATAATTTATTTTTAATTGATTAATTATTTTTAGAGAGTCTTTTAACCTTATTTTTAATTGTTATTGGCTTAAGTTCTTTTTGCCTTTCTCGTACAACAAAGTTGTACCAGAAGGCTATAATTTCACTCCAAAAGCCAAATTTTGATAGAAGGCTCGGAGACCCATAGTGTTATATACCAATCGACTCAGCTCGAAAAACTGAGCACATGTCTGACTGTGTGTGTGTGTGTGTGTGTGTGTGTAGCCCCAGGAATTTTTTATTGTTAAACACGTTTCATATAGAAGGACTTGACCGATTCGGGTGCAACTAGTTTCATTCGACGGAGAAACTTTCCTAGTTGGACACTATTGTTTTTGTTTGCTAATATCTCATGCGGTTTGAATAATATTTCTATTTTTCTTTTATCAAATACGATGTGTACATGCACATTTTAAATCATTAATCAATTTAGCCGTGACGCAATCCATTACTCTCATAGTTGAGTTATTTTTAAGCAGCGTGATATAATCGCATCAAAGCTATGAACCGCCTAAATGTAGGCAATTTACGTTGCATTTACCATACTAATTCGAATTCAACACGTTGAGAAAGGCATAATCACCACTGGTGGATAAATTTGGGTTTTTTTTCAAATATCCATTAGACGGAACGTCATTAGACTAAATGTACCAAGATTATCAATTCGAAAATCCACTTTCGACCAAACGTCATATAACCAAATGCACCAAGATTCTTCCAGAAAACTGATTTCGACTAAATGTCAATTCGACGTAGTGTCCTTTCGACCAAACGTCATTCGATCAAATGTCCTACGTCTCTAGTGGGTTAAAAAATCATTTTCGACTAAATGTCCTTTCGATCAAACGTCCATTCGACGTAATGTCCTTTCGACCAAATGTCATTCGACTAAATGTCATTCGACGAAATGTCTTTCGACGAAATGGTATAGATTCATGGAATTCATCCTAGAAGTGCGCGTTTTTTCCAAAGCTTTTCATTATCGTACTTTGAGTAACAAATGATTGTGGTGACCCAATTTGGTGAACCTGGGTGGCCACCGGAGGTCCTCCAGTAGATCCGGAACGTCCGTAAAAATGGCCAATTCATAAAACTTATCATAAAAGGGTGCGGTTTTTCCAAAGCTTTTCATTATCGAACACTGAGTAAAAAATGATTATGGTGGCCACCGGAGTTCCTCCAGAAGATCTAGAACATCCGTAGAAGTGGTCAATTCATAAAACTCACCATGGAATAACTGAATCACCGAACGCTGAGTAATAAATGATTATGATGACCCTTTTTGAAGGACCTGGGTGGCTACCGAGGTCTTCCGAAAGATTTGGAACAACCGTTAAAGTGGTCAATTCGTGGTGAATGGTGAATATCGATCATGGAAGCAAATTATGCCATACTTGAAAATATTTTCTGGGTTAATGTGATTGTCCTTTCAAAAAAAAATAGTGTCATCATCTTAATTTTTATGAATTGACTATAATTACAGATTTTTTGATCTTGCGGAGTTTCATTCGTGACTACACACGTTCCTGAGAATGGGTTACAACGATCATCCATTACTCAGGATACGAAAATAGGAAAACTATGACAAGTTTCATGAATTGACCGATTTTACGGATGATCTGAATGTACCTGAAGACATACAGTGGGCAATCCATGCGAATTGGTTACGATCATTTGTTTCTAAAATTAGGAAAATAAAAAGGTTTAGAAGAATAGTGTGCTTCATCTTCTATGGCAAACACGCCATTTCTAAGGTGGGTTTTATGAATTGATCTCTTTTACGTATGATACGGACATTCCGGAGGGCCTTTGGTTGCTACTCACTTGGTAAATAAGAACGGGTCACGACATTCCTTCGTATCTTGCTCAGAGTTCGATAATAGAAAGATTTTTTTTTAAAGTTCGATAATGAAAAGCTTTAGAAAAAACCGTGCTCTTTTATGATAAGTTTCATGAATTGACCATTTTTACGGACGTTCTGGATCTTCTGGAGCACTTCCGGTGGCCACCCAGATCCACCAAAATAGGTCACCACAATCATTTGCTACTCAAAGTACTATGAGGAAAAGCTTTGGAAAAAACCGCGCTCTTCTATGATGTGTTTCATAAATTGACCACTTTTACGGACGTTCCGGTTCTTCTGGAGCAGCTCCGGTGGCCACCCAGATCCATCCAAATAGGTCACCACAATCATTTGCTACTCAAAGTATTATAAGGAAAAGCTTTGAAAAAAACCGCGCTCTTCTATTATGTATTTCATGAATTGACCACTTTTACGGACGTTCCGGATCTTCTGAAGGACCTTCGGCCATACAGGTCCATCCAAATGGGTCACCACAATCATTTGTTACTCGTAGTTCGATAATGAAAAGCTTTGGAAAAAATCGCGCTCTTATATGATAAGTTTCATTAATTGACCATTTTTACGGATGTTCCGGATCTTCCGGAAAACTCCGGTGGCCAACCAAGTCCAACAAAATGAGTAACCACAATGAGTAACCACACATCATTTGTTACTCAGCGTTCGATAATTAAAAGCTTTGGAAAAAACCGCGCTCTTCTAGGATGAGTTCAATGAATTGACCACTTCTACGGATGTTCCGGATCTTCCGGAGGGACACCGGACCGTGAAATAACCAGGAATTGTGTTGATCCATGGAAATGGACAATGGCTACATTCTAATAGAATTATTGCTACGCAAATTAATGAGCATTTCCAAAATCACCCTTCGAGAGGCAAGAAATCACGCCAAAAATTGGCCTAAGAATCTATGTTCCTTCAACATCGATTCCTGGGAACCAGAATGGCCAAATTGCAAAAATCTGCCCGTAGCGACATCCGTGGATTCCATACCTTCAATTTGGTTCCAAAAGATTGAGAATCGGTTCGAAAATGAACTTTTGGGAGCGAATTCAATTTGGGGTCATTTTTGACCCGCTAATGCACAATGTGTAACTTTTTTTAATACACTAGGAAGGTTAAAGTAATTAAGTTACATTTCTTTATATTGAGGTGTAACAAATTTTTTATACACCAGTTATGAAATATCTGGATCTCATATTTAAATATGTTCATGTCTTCAGCGTCTTTGATTTCAATAAAAAGTTTCATATCGTCAGCGTAAATCAATACTTTTAGATGTTTTAGAATGAAGGACACGCCGTTTACAAACAAAATAAACAGTTGCGGACCTAAATGAGAGCTTTGCGGGACTCCCGATGTGATATGAATAGCTACAGTTTGCTTTCCTTTGAACCTAACTATGTGATTGCGACTGGTCCGATATGCTTCAAGCCATTTAAGGAGTCCATACTGGATTCCCATTTTTTGAAGTTTAAAGAGAAGCATTGCACTATGGTCCAGGATACAGATTTACGCGGAAAGATGAATTTTACGCCAAAACTATATTTTTTAGAAAAAACTGTTGTTCTACAAAATTGTTCGAAATAGTAAGGCCATCATTATGGTGCAACCAAAAAATAAGGTGGCCCATCATATAAAAAAAATAGAAAATATTTTTTTTATTTTTCGGAATATTGACATGATATGTTCTACAAAGTTGTAGCGCAGCTTATTCTTATCAATTTTGCTAAAAAAACTATTTCTGTAGCTCTTAAGTTGGCTGATTTAGAGCAATTTTACTCAATTGGATTGGGGTGTACCTCACAAAAACAGTATTTTTGATCTACTTTTTTTGTTTTAGATTTCTCGAAAAAGTCGTCTTCAGGTGACTTTTAGAGCTTAAAAAATGCAACTTTTGATGGGTGAATATGCTCAATGTCTTTTACCGATCAAAAGTTATAATCATTTTTCTGTCAAAATTACATTTTTTTCATAAGTTGATATCTCCGGTTAGGGCAGACCAAAAAAATATTTTTACACGGCATTTGGAAGAGAAATTCATATTCCTTATTATGTTAAAAAATTGGAGATATGTTATTTTTTTATCTCAAGTTTTACCAATTTAACTAAAACCATGTTTTATCAAAAAAATTGATATAACTCGGCAATGGAAGAAGATACAGACGATATTCTTATAGCAAAACACGCGTTTTGGAAAGCCCCAAAAGTCTTCAGAAGGTGACATTTGTGAAAAATGAAAAATAAAAAATCTACAGCTTTAACACTTTTTATAAGTTTTATCATTATCATCGTATTGAAAGATTTACGAGAAAAGATGCATTTTCGGCCTAAAGCATAATTTTAAGAAAAAAAAATTGTTCTACAAAGTTGTTCTGGATAGGGTGGGCCATTTTATAAAAAAGTGAAATTTTTATTTTGCGGAATATTGACATAAAATGTTCTACAAAGTTGTAGCGCAGCTTTTTCCAATCAACTTTGCTATATAAACTTTATGTGTAGCTCTTAAGCTCACTTGTTTAGAGTAATTTTACTTACCAGAATTAGGGTGACCCTCAAAAAACAATATTTATGATCTGCTCATTTCATTTTTTATTTTTCACGGATGTCACCTTCTGAAGACTTTTGGGGCTTTCCAAAACGCGTGTTTTGCTATAAGAATATCGTCTGTATCTTCTTCCATTGTCAAGTTATATCAATTTATTTGAAAAAACATGATTTTAGTAAAATTAGTAAAACTTGAGATAAAAAAATAACATATCTCCAATTTTTTGACATAATAAAGAATATGAATTTCTCTTTCAAATGCCGTGTAAACATATTTTTTTGGTCTGCCCTAACCGGAGATATCAACTTATGAAAAAAATGTAATTTTGACAGAAAAACGATTATAACTTTTGATCGGTAGAAGATATTGAGCATATTCACCCATCAAAAGTTGCATTTTTTTGAGCTCTAAAAGTCACCTGAAGACGACTTTTTCGAGAAATCCAAAATTAAAAAAATAGATTAAAAATACTGTTTTTTTGAGGTACACCCTAATCCAATTAGGTAAAATTGCTCTAAATCAGCCAACTTAAGAGCTACAGAAAAAGTTTTTATAGCAAAATTGATTGGAATAAGCTGCGCTACAACTTTGTAGAACATAACATGTCAATATTTCAAAAAATAAAAAAATATTTTCTAATTTTTTTTATATGATGGGCCACCCTATTTTTTGGTTGCACCATAATGATGGCCTTACTATTTCGAACAATTTTGTAGAACAACAGTTTTTTTTTTTTTAAATATAGTTTTGGCGTAAAATTCATCTTTCCGCGTAAATCTGTATCCTGGACCATAGTGCATTGGTATATCGACTATATCGAACACTTTACTAAAATCCGTATATAAAACTTCAACGTGATTTCCTCTGTCCAAGAGAATAATTCACAAATTCCAGTAAGTCCGTAGCTGTCGACCGACCTTCAAAGAATTCGTGCTGCATTGTAGTAATCCTATTTTTTATTTGGTTGAATATTTTCTCATTGACAATTGCTTCGAATAATTTTGGAATGGTGGAGTGAAGAGCGATTCCGCGGTAACTGCGGATGTCGGATTTTTTACCAGACTTGAAAATCGGCACCAGAAATGAAGTTTTCCACAGTTTAGGAAATTCTCCAGATTTTAATGACATATTGAAAAGCCAAAACAAAGGAGCAGTGAGCTCAGCTGTCATAGTTTTCAAAAATACGGGGGGAATACCTTCTGGACCGGTATTCTTTGTTACGTCCAATCGTTTTAACGCGTCCAAGATGTCAAGAACATTAATTTGGTCGACGCTTATATCGCTTGAGAACTCAGGATAGAAATAAAAAAACGCGCGATCACGGTCCTCCTCTGAGTGTTCAACGTAAATTTTACGGAAATAATCAGCAAACAAATTGCAAATCTCATCAGAATCAGTACCCACTTTGTTGTCTATGTACATTATTGAGGGAAAATCGTCATATTGTTTGGTGTTTACACATTGGAAAAAAAATTTGGGACGAGATTTAATTTTCGCTTCAGTTTTTGCATTATACTCATCAAATGCTGTGTGCATTAGGGTGGCTCAAAAAACACTTTTTCAAATTTTTTGATGGGCCGCCCTCTTATTCGGTTCTATTTGATGCCCTGATGCTCTGGACAAAATTTCAGCCAAATCGGTCAACGTTTGAGCGGTGCTAAAGTCGTTGGAAGTTTATATGGAAAAATGTATGCAGAAATATCCAAAAACAGTGATTTGCAGTTAGACGGTACAATTTACGATCAAGAACCATGATACTCATTCAGTTCTTGTAGATTAAATACAGAATGTTATGTTGAAAACCGCGAGAAGATTAGAGTTTTTAGGCAAAGATATTAGTATTTTACTGGAGTGTTGTAGGGATGAATTTATTTCTTTTCAATGGTAAAAGAAACGAAATTTGCTCAAACCCCACTTCAGAGAAATGCTAATAACTTAGCCGGGCAAACTCTAATCTTCTCGCGGTTTTCTGCATAGCATTCTGTATTAAATTCTTCAAGATCTGAGTGAGTATCATAGTTCTTCATCGAAAGTTGTGCCGTCCAACTGCAATTCACTGTTTTGGGATATTTCTGCATACATTTTTGCATATAAACTTCCAACGAGTTTAGCACTGCCCAAACGTTGACCGATTTGGCTGAAATTTTGTCCAGAGCATCAGGGCATCAAATAGAACCGAATAAGAGGGCGGCCCATCAAAAAAATTGAAAAAAGTTTTTCCCATACTAATTTGAGCCACCCTAGTGTGCATAGCCATATTAAGTTGATCGCAAATGTACAAATAATTATTAATTATTATTATTATTCCTTTCTTTATTTGTTAGGCACTCTGTGTTACTTAACCGCTACTGTGCCGAGATCTACTGTGGTATTCTGCTGTACAGAATCCACACAGAATCTATTTTTAGATTTTCCATTACCATTATTGTTGTCGTTGCCAGTCCATCTCATCGTGAGTCCATTGTGTCCATTTGTCCGTGTCGTGGATCCAATGATCGTTGCGCATTGTTTGGTTGCCATTTATCCGGGTACGTTGGAGGAATGCCTCCGAGAAGAACAATTTGTCAGTCGTCATCAGGCAGTCGCAACGGTAAGGGCGCTCCCCAATACGCCACCATGTGGGCTGCGCATCCGGCGACCGACGAGGATTTGGTGGAGGGGCTGGGAATCGAACCCATGACCATTCGCTTGTAAGGCGAACGTGTAGCCAACTACGCTACGGGACCCCCCCATTAATTATTATTATAATAAATAATTATTCACTTGTCATAAGACGAGTTTATATCATCCCATTGAATTCCACCACTTAATTGTATCTTGACAGATACGTATTCAAGCTCAAAATAATTTTCTTATCAAAATAATTATTATTGAATTATTAATTTTATGTGATTTCTATGCGCTGAGTATAGCGAAAATATGATTCTCATTTGCCATTTGAACTTTCATCCACACGTGCTCGAATTCTTTTAATTTCCTTACTGCAATGATTTCTGAATTATATCTTGTGGAAACTGCCACCAGAACTCCACCACCTGATTTCTTTTCGGACCATTCGAAATCTCTTTCATCTCTTTCATCATAAACGCAACTGTTACCAAAAGCTTCCTCACTTCTAACACTCACATCCCAGCTTGTCGCGTTTGGTAGAATGGCAGAGTAAGAGCAGCTCAAAATATTATTTTGTAATTCCCTAATTTTAAAAGCACTTCGCATGCGATTAAAGTTTTGAAAATAGATTGATATTTTTTGTTGCATGCAAATTTTGCGAAGAACTATTGGTTATGATTCAATTGAGCTAAAACATGGAGAAACTCATTTCTAGTCGCAATAATTAAATCAGGTACAAAATCAAACGCCCTTGTACACAGATCTCAGTAAAGCATTCGATCACGTTGATATACCCATGCTTCTGATCAAATTGCAGAAGATGGGAATTCAACCAAAACTTCTTCAATGGCTTCAAACGTCGTGTTCAAAAGTTCAAACATTAGATTGCATCAAGTGAATCATGTTAGAAATCATAACAATTGTTACCTAGACTTATTCAATTTCAGTCAAAAGCGGACTATGAGTAGTCCTGCTTTTAATGAGAATTGAGGCAATACAATTTTACTCAGTCTCTGAGTAGATGAAAATTAGAGTGAATTGAATACTCCATTTTCATCCACATTCGATGACAATTTATCCGAAACCTTTCTCGATTTTAGGAATGCAAACTACGAGCTTAAAACAATAACTTGAATTGTATTGATTAATAAACCCTCACCGGGAACTTAAATCCTGATCAAGCCGAAAATGTATTCTATCAAAAAATGTGCGATGTATTAATGATGACACATATAAAGCAAAACAAATAATGTAAAAATAAAATTCCAGCATGGTACAATCAATGTAATCAATCTCAAAAATAGAAAACAAAAAGCGCATAAAACGTATAAGCATAATAGGAGCGATTCAAATTCAGCATATTATTTGTGATTATGTGATGAGTTGAATTTAGGCATAAAAAAGGCACATGATGATTAAAATAATAAGATTGAACGCAATATTATATCAGACCCAAAATCTTTTTCCAACTATATCCTTATCTTGGAATCAAAAATCCAGTAGTCTTCGAACATAAATGCAACTTGACAATAAGATTAAGAATGATCTATTTGAGGTCAGTAACTTATTTGCTGATTTTTTCAAGACGTTTACACAACACATGATGACTGTGACCGTGATCACTTTTACTTCTTTTAGCTTCCTGAGTTAGCAAATGATGTTGCAGTCGATAACATATATCCAAACCAAATACTACATGCCCTCAAATCTTTAGGCTCTTCGAAGCGTGTTGGCCCTAACCTCCTACCACCTATACTGTTAAAATCGCTTCCAAATGAGTTTGTCAAACCTTTATTTTGATTATTTAATTTATTTTGGTTATTTAATTCATCTCTGAAACACAATACGTTTCCTCCTATTTGGAATCAATCGTTTTTTGTACCAGATTTGGTATACATATTTCAGTAAAGCGTTTGACGAAGTTGATATTCCTCTCTTACTTTTCAAATTATCCAAGCTAGGCCTTAATCTCAGGGTAATAGAATGAATTGAATCATATTTGACTGGCAAAACAAGTCAAGGTTACATCTGAAGTAACACAAGGATCCCACCTTGCTCCATTGTTATTCATCTTGTTCGTAAACGATGTAGATCATATTCTGAATTACCCAAATATTTCAATTTACGCAGATGACATGAAACTCTTCTTGGAAATACTTAAGCAATCTGATCTAGATATGTTTGAAAATGATATCAACGATTTTTTTTAAATGGTGGTGATTCTGAATGTAAAATTCAATCTCGTTTACAAGAAAAATCAATACGGCAAAGAGCAAATATATATAGGCCAGAAAACAGTTGAAAGGTGCAAACTGATTATAGATTTAGGAATAATTCTGGACTCTTGTCGTTCATAGATCATCATAATCATATTACTTATAAGGCAAGATGATTGACGACACAATAAGATTCAGTTATAATTTTAATGATCCTTATACAATCAAAACTTTGTACGTTGCACATGTTAGGTCTCTCTGGAAAATATTCATTTTTATACGCTCCTATCCGTCCACTTAGAAGAAGAAGTCTATTTTATAATAATAATCAAAGAACAAACTATGGCAGAAATGGCCCAAAAAATAGAATGAGGTCATGTTATAATAAGCATTGTGAAACAATCGATGTAACGATGAGTAAAACGGCTCTAAAAAAAGGGTTCTTTTCTAGACAATTTAGGCAATTGCTGAACTATACAAAGACTAGGTAATAAGTATTTATTGTACTAAGTATAATTGATCTACATTTGATTGACGACAAATAAGTTAATAAATAATAATTTGAAGGAAAAGATTCTTTCTAAACCTCTTCTGCAGCTCCCCAAGGTTCTTTTTTAAGGACCATCACTTTTCATCATGTTTGTGAATGATCTCCCCTTTGTTCTTAATAAATTGAAGGTCTTATTTTACACAGATGACATGACACTGTTTTAGGAAATTAAATTCAAAGAAGAAATATTGGTATTCCATAAATAATGTAATCAAATATTATATTAATTAGTTTGCTATCTTTGGTGTAATGAAAGCCTTCTATAGTTAAATATGAAAAAATGCTATTTAATTGCCTTTGGCAGAAAACGAAATATACCTAGCGTAAATATTAGTTTTTACAATCAAAGTGTGATAAGGCGTGATAGAGAGTAAGAGACTTAAGAGTAATATTGGATTCAAAACTCACTTTCATTGATAATTATAACACAATTGTAAGCAAACCCAGTAACATGTTAAGTATTATAAAACGATTTTGTTACAATTCCCAGGACCCATACACCATAAAAACATTATATACTATTTACATAAAGGTCAATTTTAGAATATTGTAGTATAGTTTGGTCCCTCTTCTGAATTACACATGCAGATAGAATAGAATCAGTTCAAACACAAATTTTATTATATGCGCTTTGCATGTTAGGTTGGGTCGTATTTCCATTTCTACCATATGTATATAGTTCGTTGCAGGCTAATTAATATCCAAAAGTACGTCGTGAATTTGCTATGGTATATTTTATAAACAATATTGTCTCCCATTGAAATGACTCCCCGCAGATGCTTTGCGGCATCGACAAATATTCTCCGTAATCTATCATCGAACAAACTATTCAAAATATGTACCTTTGAATCAGATGACGCTCACTCTTAATAGATATTGTGACAATATTGACCTAACGACCTAACGATGTCCAAAATACAGCTAAAACGGTTCTTTACACGCATTATATGTTGATTGCATTATGTTACATTACAATATGTCTAATCATGAGCATTATTTAATTATTAGACTACAAATTAAAGGCAAGGTTTTAACTAGGTCTACAAATAAGATTGTGTATCTAAACTGAAAAAAATCTGTTTACGAAATACAGATTTTTTATTTTTTTATTTTTTTTGTAACTTATTCGATAATTATCTGATGTATGCATTCATCTCTTAAACTAGGTGTTCTGAGCTTTCTTAACACTATCATCCTTATTTGCTGTGATACATTTTTAGTTTTATATTAATATATTTCAATTGCCTTTGGCAGTTGGGATTTTTCCTCTAGTTGAATTGAACCAAAAAGGAATTACAAGGTTTTAAAAGGTTAAAAGACTATTATTCTTCCATTTACTTCCACCATTCACTTTTTATGTATCAACAAACAGATACGTATTTCGTTTCCTACTTGGAAACTTCTTCAGTGTTTTGTTATCGATAACAAAACACTGAAGAAGTTTCCAAGTAGGAAACGAAATACGTATCTGTTTGTTGATACATAAAAAGTGAATAGTGGAAGTAAATGGAAGAATAATAGTCTTTTAACCTTGTAGCATTTCCCCTAAGACGATCTAAAATAATTAATCATTAAGGTTTTAAACTTGAACTAAATTATCAAACTTATACTGTGATAGGATGAATATACAAAAATATGAAACTCATTTGGGTGTAATTATGAATATTAACTGTGTTAACTAATCTCATAGCTTTGTTCATGGTCTAAACATTTTTTTTTTGCATAACCTGAGGCGAGCGCAAACTGTCCAATCAAAGCAACTTGGATAATCGCGGTGACCAGACTGTGTGACAGCTAAAATTGTCAAATAATTTCTACTTATACACTCGTCAAAGTGTAATTACCACTTCTGTATTTGTGGCGCTGCACACGCTAAACTTCAACAACACAGCACAAGAGAGAGTGCACTTTAACCCTAAATGAATAACTGGTCATTTCTAGTTCGCACATGATAACTATATGCCAATCTTGTATAACCACACTGTTGCTAAATCTAATAACATTTAAAAATGCCCTAAAAGTTGTGGAAAGTGCGAATGATTTCCGTTTTACGTATAGAATAAAAAATCAAGTTTATCTATTCCCAAATCGATTCTGTGCTGTGTTTAAGTTCTGATAAGAATAAAGTTGCATTTAACAGTTTCACATATACGTCAGTTACATACGAATTTATAATACAGAAGTTGCAAAAACAGTTTCTTTGTGTATCATTAGGCAAAACAGTCATTAGGGTTATTGTGTTAATGAATTACAGCGTGCAATGGGAGAACATCCACTCTCTGTTTTTATTTCTCTTCATTTATGCAGGTCTAGCAGCTACAATCGGTATTATCGGTTCATTCATACGCCGGTTTCTTCTGATTATAAATCTCATAATTCTATCAATAAGAACAAATTATTCTATGTTTGTTGAGTGGAAACACTTACCGTGTCGGGTGAGTACAATGAAAATTATAACTAAATAAAAATAGCGTCAGTTTATTTTGTCCATTAAATTATATAACTCTATAGAACAAGCATCACTTTTGTAGGGGACCCTACTTACTCATACTATAGATTCCACCACCTCATGATACAATGCCAAAGAATCCAGACGCGGAAAAGAATAACCCCTGCCTGAAGGAGCAGAATCTGGTGCATAAGTGTCTGAATCAGAACAACTACGATAACACCCAGTGCGAGCTGTACTTTACCAATTATAAAAATTGCAAGGATTTCTGGTACCGAGTACAGCGGGATAGGCGTTCCCAGGGTAAGTATCCCTACATGCCGGAAATTGCCGATCGGGATCAAATCAAGCAGGAGTACATGAAAACCAAACCTACTGTGTGAGAGATGGTGGTTCGTTGGTAGATTGTTTTTTTAGTTGTTGGTGATGAGATGTTACTTTATAGAATGTGTTGCAATAAATAATGTAATGACTTTTTAAAATAAAAGAAAAAAAATTGATTTTTATATATACTTCCCAGACGTAGTTTTACCCGTAGGATCTTGGTGTTATCCTCGACAGTTGACCTGATTTCCGAATTCATTACAATTACATCGCCAGAGCCAATCGACGAGTGGATTTCAAGCTCAAAATGGCTGGACAGTTCCGTGATCCATTATGTCTCAGAGGCCTATACAGTTCGCTGGTTCCGTCAACTTTGGAGCTGCCTAAGTAGAAACTGTTTGAATTCAAACAAAGTTCGTAAGATACTTCGTTTCCTCAGGTACGTGGAACGTTATCACCTGCAAACAAAACCGCTAGAGGCGAGGCTGACAGATCTGGCTGCTTTCGCAGGGAAGCTACTTACGACAGATTTCGACTGTCCTGCTCTGCTAACGCAGTAAAATCTGCACGTTCTTGAAAGGCCACTCTGACGGCGCGACCTATTTGGTTTAAATGTTTCCTTGGACGTGTTTGACGAAATGTCAATATTTTCCGTACCGCTGATCGTTTCCAGTTAGGTTAAGTTTGAAGCTTTGAGACATTAATTTACATTTCTATTTTAAATTTGATTAACATCGAGTTAGCGAGAATATCGAATAAGGCAGAGATCACTACAAACGATTACCTAATGAAAATTTATTTTAAAATCTTGATATTTGACAAAAACTGCCAGAAATTTTTTTTTATGTTTCCTTTCTGTAAGGATAAATCACTTATCCCGCCCTCTTCATCTCGAGAAACATAAAATAGTTGAAAGGAGGTCTAGTTTTAGTTAGAATGATGATCCACTGAAAAAAGAAGACGAAGAAGAAGTTATTAACTTAGCCTCTGGTAAGAGTTGGATGGTACGTCCATGAATCAACTTTTCATAATTATTACCGATTCAATCAATAAATGTATTTATTTTATGAAACTGTTGTTAATGTTCGTATTAGTATTAGAAACAATACGTTCTTTTATAATCTCTTATAATTAACCATACAAGCAAAATTTAATTAGTACGGAAAATCCGACTTTTCGTAACAATGATACGCTGGAAAATACGCTGTCAATAACTATATAATCTTGAAATAAATCATTTTTTAATCACAACATAAGCTTGAAGCACATTCTCAAAAACATGATAGCTTATATATTCCATTGTATAAGTTAAATAATTTCTATGCTTGATATAATTTATTTTATCAACAACTTGCCACGCGTGTCACATATCTTGTAGGCGCATTTGCCCCCAGCGAAGGCTGAAAGCTACTCTCGCAGTTTTGTAGCATACATTCTCTCTCTTCGTGAGATAACTGCCGGCTTCCGTCGCCAAAACCTATACTACGATAATTTACTCACAAGTATAAATGGTTGTTGAAAACCGGTATTTTATCGATATAGATATGGTGTATGAGAAGGAGTGAAACGTATGATAAGCATTAACCTAATAAAATTGTTGATAGTTTAATGTTATATATGTTATTTAAATATTATTTTTTGGCTCAGAGATATGTATGGAACAACGTTGTTTGAAAACTGATAACTGTGTCTGTGTATCAACCGTTGATTCTGTGATCGAAAAAATAATTAGTTTAGAATATTGAAGAGTTTATTCTGGTTGAACACGATTTTCATCTTTTAAGTATCAACCTGGGCAGAAGCTATGAACAGAATAACAAAACATGATATGAACTTGATTGATATACGAGTTAAAAGAACAGGCAACAATATCAAAAATTTGTACCAAAATATCATTTAAATATCAGGATATGCGATGGATAATAACAAACTAATGGCATATGATATTGATCACTTCTTACAAATAGCATGACTTGATCTCTTCATGATATTTCTAGACCAACTTATGAAAAGCCAAACAGCCAAAATTCATTCCTTCTGGTTCTTCGTCTACATATATAGCTAATGTAGGAGAAGATTCAAATGTTAGTCTAGATTTTAGTGCAAAATGTTGATATTGTCGTCTGATCTTTTTTCTCTTATCTTTTTTCTCTACGCCAATTTTTCGGAGCCTCGGAATTATGTTTAATTTGCATTTTAAATTTATATGGGACTAAGAATTTGTTCTTATGCTGAATGGGCTATCTGCCATTCTATGAATGTTAGTGTCATTCTATCAAGTGAAATGATCTATTTTTGCTGTACAAAAATGCAAATCAAAGGTTTACAAACAAAATAAAAAATGTTGAAGATCAGAAGATTAAGCTGTCAAAAATCTCAATTATTTTTATTAAACAACCTAATTGAATTTATTTTCCCATAACTCGCGTTTCTAAGGACTTCACTGATTATTATTTCAGCGGCATGCATGAAACAGCAAAACAACAGTAATAATGTTGTTTATTTTCTAGATATAGATTTAGAGAATAAAAACCACAATTTCCAAATAAGCGCAAGCTAATCACTCATAATCATAGGTGAGAGGACATTTGGGGACATTAGGTTTGCGGGACCATTTTATAGCGAAGAAATAATACAATGATAGTTTTTCTTCTACAACATTTTGATTTCTTTACGTGCAACACAAACTCAACTATCGAAAATCTGAGATTTCAAGCTTTGAAATGGTATATAAAAACCTTATATTTAGAGATAAATTGGCTGTACAACATACAAATCAAAGTTCGGAATGGTTTTGTATTTTTACCAACTTTTTTCCACTTCGCCACCCCATATCTTTTGACTAAATAAACATGACGCTTCAATATATGCCGTTTCTTTTATCTGGGATATATACTTTCATACGACATATAAATGAGACAAATTGGAGATTCGTCAATTTTTCGATTAACCATAGTGCCTTCTGAACTCGGCATTCAAAATTCTGTCGCGTATCCTGTTTAACAGACTGAGACCGCTTGAGGAGTCGGCGAATACCAGGCAGGTTTTCGTGAGGGCCGATCAACGACGGATCAGATGGTTAGCCTGCGGTGATCCTTGATCAATTCCGGGAGTACAACATGCAGACTCACCATCTGTTCATCGATTTCAAAGCAATCATACGCTGCTTTGAAATCGATGAACAGTGGAAAGAAATGAGCTGTGACCAGTGTTGTAAAATGTCATTTGCATTCGTTTGTATAATTTTCCCAGAACTTGTTTCAGAAGGTAGCTATCAATTCATGTTGTATGACGAACTTATAGCGGTTAAATGGGCCTACAACTTTGTCTAACGAGACTTTGCTGTAAATATGTAATCTGGGGCGTGGGAGGCAAAATGTCATTCAAATGACATTATGTCAAATGACACGTGACATTTTGGAGAGTTTTCACTCTCCAGCCTTTGATGTTATACTTAGAGCAATGTACCCTTGGACAAAAATATAACCCTACTCAAGCGTTATGAGTACATTCAAAATTATGGAAGAAATTTTGCTTCTAAAGAAAGTTATGAGCAAATTAGTCAAATGACATGCAGATGACATTTTACAAGCCTGGCTGTGACAGATAATGTCGGAACATGGTTTTCCGGCGAAACTGATTAGACTGATAGTACAACGCTGGATGGCTCGAAATCGAGTATTCGGATTGCAGACGAAGTTTCAACCTCGTTTGTGGCCTTAGCCGGATTTAAGCAGGGTGATTCGAATTTATTGTTCAACATTGCACTCGAGGGCGCTATGAGGAGATCTGGCGTGCAGAGGAACGGCACCATCATCACGGACATCGACTTCATTGGAATCGATCGCAGGGCAGTAGTGGAGGCTTTTGTCCCACTAAAGAGGGAGACGACGAGGATAGGCTTAACCATTAACTCCATTAACCAAGGCAAAGAACATGGTTGCAGGTAGAGAAGAGAAAGACCTAGTGATGTTGGTGCAGAACTGCAGAGGTAACGCTTGATGGGAATGTGCTTGAAGAACTTTTTTTCTACTGATAGGTGAATAAATCTCAACTAATTGTTAATGCCTTGACAGGATACGCTATAGACGTCGGTAGATCGTCAATAGCGTATCCTGCCATAAATATTCTTTTCTGAATTGTGCCCTTTTGGTTTTACAAGCTAGTTGAAGTTGACCTCCGGTTAGGGCGCTAGCTGTACCATATCGGTGTACTTCACGGCTGTGAAGCTATCGCGCTTAATGGGCAGACCCCATACATTTTTTTCCGCGAGCGCACAAGAACTAAGGCACTTGCTACATTAGTAAGCCAGAACACAATTGGAAGTCTTTATTGTGCAGTATTGACTCTCGCTAAGTGAACTAAGGGAAGTTGTATTGCAGACCTAAACATTTTTTTACACCACAGGTACCATCGGTCCTTTACCCAGTGGCATAAAACTTCCCAGAACTAATGCTCATACTGCCATAAAACCTGCACTGGACTCGACATAAAAGTCTTCCTTCTGTTGGATCGGAATTGGGTGATTTACGAACAAACATCACAAATTTAATACATTTCAACCCGTAGATACTTAAATGAGATTTGAATCATGTAACGTATCGATGGTACAGTGGTTGAATTACCTTTGTAAACGCGTAGTAAGTCATATTCGCTGAAATTCTGAATTGTTGATACGTCAACTCTGAAATCATGGGCAGAGCAGTCGAAGTAATGGTATGGCTACAGTGACCGCATCCTAACAGTTTTTTGTTGATTTTCTATATTTGTATTCCGTTGCAGTCATAACATTTTTATAATTGCTTATACCGAAAGTTTTCGCGAAAATGGAGTGTGACTTAAAAGTGATGTAACACACAGCTAAAAATCGTTCTCAATAATAATGGAGTTAAGTTTAATTTCAGACTTTTTTTTTACTAATTTTAATTGCTAATTATCTAATACATGCATTCATCTCTTAGACTAGGTGTTCCGTGTTTTCTTAACACTATCATCCTTATTTGCTAAGTTACAGTTTTAGTTATTATTAAATACATTTCTTTAATTTCAGATTCAGGAATTGCAATGCCTCTCGCATCGACAATTAAATTTTGTTAATGATACGAGAGCATTGTCAATATCACTTTTGGTATCCATCCAGCTTTTTACGCTAGCTATAAATCAACTGTGTTGCTCGAAATTTGACGTGAGCTGTGTACAGATTTTATGGATTGATCTAGGTAGCCGTGAATTTGTTCTTAACATTTCATCTGTCATTTGATACATGTTTTGTTTTTGATTTTGTTAGAAATCACCAAACATTCTATAATCTATTTGCTGCCGCATTACTAATAATTGTTACAATTTTACAGGTAAATAGACCATTTTGGACATTCAAGGTCTACCCTTTCATAGCCCTGGACAATCCGGAATCAAGCCTATTGCTGATAGCTTGACTATGCTGAAGAGAAAGGCGTAGCATGAAACGGTTTGACTTGTACTGTGCATTATGGTTTACTCAAGCACTACGGAGCTTGCTAGACAGTCAACCTAATACTAAAGACACACCTGTGGTATTTGTACCATGGTACAAGGTGACAAGAAAATAATTCCAAGACTATCTTTGATGAAGACAATAATAGATATGGCACTCATTTCAAGATTTTTGTACCATGGTACTTGTACCACCAGTGTGTCTTTAGTATAACTGTGGTCATCACGGACCGCAGCGTATGCGTGGTAAAACCAGATAACTTTTTCACTGTCTACTTCGAAAGAGACATTTACGGCCCCTTCTTTCTGGGACTTTTGATGTATAGAAATTTATCGAATCTGAACTAGGTTTCTCATTTATATTGAAAGCAGGATCTCGACACGAAACGAGCTGGCCAATGAAACGGCTGATTCCATTTTGGTCTTTTGACGAGTTCAGTTAGGAATTCTTTGCCAGCTGAGTGAAAAATTTCAACATTCTTGACGTGAAATCAATTTGGCAACCTACACTTGCAGTTCGTAGTGAACCATTTTGGTCCAGATGACCTTGGTTTTAGGGCATTCAATACATATCCGGATCGTTTGGATGCAGTTGTTCCCGCCGACAGTAAATACCTAGTTCTGTCTAAGGGGCCCTATTCACGTCCCGAAATGTTGTACAACTTTGACTCCGCTCTCAGGAAATTTGATTCAGTCGGAAAAAGTTGGACCGTCTGTGGGCAAGTTGTACTGTCCAACAGTCCATACAACTTGTTAAAATTTCTCTGTGCTATTGGGGTCAAGGCGTACGTACTTTTCGGAATACAATCCACTTTCTAATTTCCAAATTGAGCTTATTTTTTGTGATTATTTGACTACTGCAAGTATTTTTGGACTTGGTCAGCTCAAATATAGCTCGAAATTCGGTACTGGGGCATCAAACGAGTCTAACTGAACACGCACCGTTCACTCTGATACGGTCTGTAACTCCACCATTCCCAGAGTGCTAATTCTCTAAAAACTACTTTCCAGAATGTATCATTCCCCAGAAAAACATTTCTCAGGATGAACTATTCTCCGTGTTCTATGAATATATCTAAATATTTTAAATGTTAGTTCAACATCCTTCCCCTCGGATATGTTACCTTGCCGCGGTGGGTCGGCTTACGCCATTAGCACTGAGATGGCAACCAAAGACATATCCTGTCGTGGTGGTATCACATGTTGACTATTTTTGTTTGGTGCCGCGTTACGTATCTGGCATTGACGCACTAGGGTAAAGTGACCAATAGTGGACCCCCAACCAATAGTGGACCCTCCAGCCATGTTTGCATTATTACTGCACAATGTCAACATTTCGCTATAAAATTCTATCGGGAGGACCTACCTTACAGTCCTATGATTTGATTACATGCGTTGGAAATGCTATGGAAAGTCAAATTAGATGATTTTTTACAATTCTATAAAAAATTAACACGAGAGTGTCCACTATAGGAATATTTTCGGGGGTCCATAATAGGGAAGAAGAACGTCCCGAAACGGGACATGAAAATCAAATGAAGTGTCGACTATAGGGAAGCAATTTCCTATTATGGACCCCCAGGGGGTCTACTATAGGGCGAATTCAGTTAGACTTTAAAATGTGAATTTCAACGAATAACGTCGTGTATTTGGGTGTTTTATGTATGTATCGTGAAGAGGGGATGCAGAGCTTGTTGTTAGATATCAAGCAGAGTTAATATTTTGAAAATTTCTAAGCCGTATGACAGGAAGAGCAAAATTCCGCTACTAGGGGGTCCACTATTGGGCATTTTACCCTAATTTACGGCATTTGCATGTGATCCAACGGACATCGTGTCTTGGAGCCTTGAATGGTAGTGCAGTCAGGCAGAGGCCTTTTCATCAGTGATAATGATGTGAGTTCTCTTCTTTTCGGCAATACTTTTCTGATGCGTTCCCTGTGACGCTGAGTCGTAGCCACGCTTACATTTAGCTAGCTAGGTATTTATTGAAAAACAAAGTATTCAAGATATTCGTAGGGAATCGACTGCTGGATTCACTGAGTAGAAGTTTTTTTCAAAACTATGAACGTGGTGCCAGTTTTATTTTGTTATGCCTCACTTCGAAGAGCAATAATAAAAAATACCACACATTATAATGATGGTATATAAACAATCTTATAACGGCTTCATTCTCGATAATTTTTACAAACAGATAGGCAATAGGCGTGATGAAGCTTTAGCTTGCCACCGAAAAGTGAATCCTATACCTGACCTTGATTAGAACTTAATAGATAATCACCGTAATTACACAGATAAAAATATGTTGTGATTTTAAATGTATTTTCATGCACATATTTGGAGCATGGAAATAAACGTAACATTCAATCGATCTCACTATTCTTTTAAATCGAAATAAATTAGTGTACTGATTAATCATTAATTTAGTGTACTACCCTTGGTGGGGGCATCCATCAATTAAGCTGTTATTGGTCGACGGTACAGCAGCAGTGCCTTTCTCTGCTTTGTTCTCTCCTAGGCAGCCAAGTTGGTTGCGACGAGACGGACGCAATGAGAAAACAGAACTGTGCAATAAAAATCCTATTCGACTAAATGCTGATGTCATATTAGAAATTTGGAGACAGTACTCGTCGATAGCAAATCCTTCCACACGCGATGGCATATGAGCAAGTCAAACCACCTTCCTTTTGCCAGTGGAGATATATCAGCTTCCACACTGATATTCTTCCCTCCCCCTTCATACGGGAGCTTGGCAGAAGGAAGGTCGTGCGATATGTGCCATCACAAATATTGCCCTCCGCTCGCTTTCAAATCGACTTCTATAAAAACATTCTTCATGCCTGCCGTATCCTAACGGAACTATCAATTCTATACTTTCGCCTCTAATGCTATCATGAACATGTACGTCCAAGTTTGGAAGATGATATTAGCATTTCCATATCATTGTAAACCTGTTTTTAATGCAGATTGACATTATTTTCTAATAAAACTAACATAATTTTAGAATAAAGATATTGGCGACGATTTTGATAGTGCCTAAAAAATGGTCGGCGCGTTTTGTTACCAAGGAAACAGACAATATCAACATCAAAACTCCTACCGATATATTATATTATATAAATCCCAATCAGCTCTATGATAATCAAAAGTTGAGCTGATTGCATTATGACTGGCTTCTTGTGAGATTTCAAACGCCACAGGAAGGTGATCAGAGTCCAATTCAGCATGAGTTCCAAATTGACAACACAGCTGGCTTGAATTAGTCAAAATCCCAGGTCAAAACCAAATCAATCGTCGAAAGATTTCGAGTGGATGAAAAACAAGTTGGACTATTGGGACAGTGACGTAGCCAGAAAATTGGTCTGGGGGGTTTACTGAACATCTTTTTTTTCGAAAAAAAATCTCCTAAAAATGTTGTCTCTGGTGGGGAGGGGGGTTAAGTCCTAACTCCCCCTGGCTACGCCACTGTATTGGGATATTGAATAGTATAATATCCCGCAGAACAATCTTTAAATAATATTATCCAGTATTTTGCGCTCGGTAATGGCGGCGTGAGTTCCCCTCAGTTTGACATTCAAGAGGTAGAAAACAATGGAACTCATCAAGTATGCCTTGATTTGATTTTACTTTCAGTAACAACAAACA
This sequence comes from Armigeres subalbatus, assembly GCF_024139115.2. Lineage (NCBI taxonomy): Eukaryota > Metazoa > Arthropoda > Insecta > Diptera > Culicidae > Armigeres > Armigeres subalbatus. Next base: position 53,266,765 of record NC_085140.1, read on the forward strand.
AATGTCAATTAACATTTACAGCTGTTCTCGGAAAACGTTCAACGTAGGCACTTTTGTCTGTTTGATTTCATGAACGCTAACAATTTAGGTATTCTATTTTAGGTTATGCATTTGGTAGAATTGCGGTTTCAAATAAAAACTTTGGTTTCTGGCAAGCAACGAGCGTAGAAGCGGGAGAGCATTCAATGATGGTCTAAATTTTTACATTATGATTTCATATGAATTTATAGTTATATGAACCAAAATTTACCTGTAGCGTTTTTTTTAATAAAATTAAAAAATAACTCTCTGGTCTATATTGGTGGAATATCTATGTTAATGAAGATTCGCATAGCACATCGCGCGTTTTTTAAATCTTTACCATATTTTTTTTTTAAAAAGGGTCATGCTCAAACACTGTTTGTGGGGGAAAGTCCATTATAAGTAGTTGTAACGTATGCGTGTACAGTATGCTTCATAAATGGTTTTCAATAAAATGGACATAGGTATTTTTTATATATTTACTATTTAAATTAAGCAAAAGAATTATTTATTATGTGTTATGTGATAAAGATTATTTCGTAATAAAGTAACTCAAGAGACGAGAGTTTAGTTTGGTCTGCAGCTCAGGCCGTAAAGAGGACAAGGACCAGCTCGTCATGATCATTTATTAGTATTTCATTAACTGTATACAAAAGAAGATTCACAGTTCATGTATTTATCAGATCGCTACCACTGTAGCTTATCGTTTAAGTGGGGTATTTACAACAGTATTAGGGTAATATGTGAAAATCAAAGACATCATAGTCTTTCGGGTTTTATTAAATACTCTCTATGCAACTGTTCAACAATAAACTCAGCGACGAAATTTCTGTTACACGGAATGTGGTGAGGCTCACTAGCCTTAGAGAAAAAAAGTTCTACCTATAGATTCATCATCCAATGAAAATTGTGATTGCGAGAGTAGAGGCTAGAAATAAGTAGCTTCTGATTCATTTTTATACATCATAGGTATGTTGAATCAACTGCCAGGATCTTCGTATTCTTTACTTTTAAGCCTAGAATATATGGAACATTATAGAGATAATATATTTAAAAGTAAATCACAATTGGAATTATTTTCCGATACCGCTACCAGCCGCTACCTAAGGTGGATGACATTCGTTTATTTACTTAAAAAATGATCATTGATTCAAGGCATACGTGATGAGTTCCAATGTTTTCTACCTCTTGAATGTCAAACTCAAGGGAATTCACGCCGCCATTATGGAGCGCAAAAAACTGGATAGCGTTGGAGTTGCTTTGAGCATTATTCCATGAACGGTGTTTGACATTGAAGTCACCAATTATGAAGAATTTAGATTTGTTGCGAGTTAGAATTTGAAGATCATATGTTTGAAGATATTTAAAAAAATGTTTGATTGTTAATAGAAGTACTGTCAGACTGTTTGTCGTTTATTCTGTTTATTCCAAAACACACTAGTATTGAAGAAAAAATGATGGATATTATGCGGAAATTTGGTGAGAAAATTCCATTTTGTATATTGAAAATTATGTTTGTGTCGAAGTGAAACAGTACTTGCCGTTTACTACATAAATCATATATTCAATTGCTTTGAAACCATCGAAGTAGGCCTAATGTGAACCACAACTTAGAGTCACATCATCAGCAATCAAAGCAATCGGGGAATGTGTCGTCCGTCACATTCAGTGAACAAACAGTGCGATAAGACGTTCCAAGTGGCTCCCGCTTGCCAACAGTCAGGATGAACTCCACAATATTGAAGCCGTATATATAACAAAAAAACCTCCAGGGCCCCCGATTGAAGCGATTTGGATAGGCAGAGTGGGATTGCCAACAGTTTTGGCCATGTTCCTAATTTGGCCAATTTCTCGCATAACTCCGAACATAAAGCATTTCCCGAGGGTTTTATCACCTGTTACAGAAGATATATCCCTTACGCTTCTTCGCTGTGGAAAATGATCGATAGTTTTTGGAAAATATGCATTTTTCAGGGTTGGCCAAATTAGGCACTAAGGTAGCCAAAACCGGTGCACTTCCCCTATCCGAGAAAATATTTTTAGTGTGGCATTATTTCCTTCCACGAGTCGATACCGAGTCGTAGAGCATCAAATCATGCAGGCCCTATTGAAGCTTGTGGAAATAATGAATTAAAAACGTACCGGCTCAATGAACCTGCTGTGTTTAGCGCTAAACGGATAAATCGTTCAGGACTTGGTTGATCGGGTATACCGCACGAATCTTAAAGCCCTGTAGTAGCTTGTAATAGTATTGAGTGAAACCCTATCGGCTCAATGGATCTGCTGGGATGTTTAGCGATGCGAATGGTTTATCGAATGCATTGTTCTTGGTTTATCGGGTAGATCGTACGTTCTAAACTCCAAGCCGTTTTGGAGACCCTGAAATAGATTACGATAATGGAGACGAGCCAGCCTCGGGCTGAAATAATAATAAAGACAATAAAAAACAAGGTTATGATAATTCAAAACTCGATAATTTCATGTCTTATGATCGATCACATAGATATTTTTGCACATATTCTCAGTCTTGGACATTTCGTTTCTAGAAATATTTTCTGATGCATTCGAGGACATGTACTCCAGAATAGTTTGGACGGCCTAGGACATCCAAAAAAATATTTCAACAACTTTTAGTTCTTTCTATAGTAGTTTTGACAGGATCGAGCGGAAAAACTCAAATCTGTATGTTTAATTTACGTAATAAAAAGTCAAAATAACTAATTGATCCTGGGGAAATTCTGTGAAGAAATTGTGGGTTAATTTAAAAAAGTCATTTATGGAGAAATTTCTTGAGCAAGTTTTGAGAGAATTTGAAAAGGAAACATGGAAGAATAATTATTCAACTTTCAAGTGGAAACTCTGAGAAAACTTCTGAAAGATTTCATGAGGGAATTTGCAAAGGATTTTTTGTGTATTTCTAATAGATACTCGCCCAAGTAACCATGGAGCTGTATATGCTTGCAAGTAATACTGCCATTAAACTTGACTTAAAGTGGAAAAAGGCCATTTTACGACCGAAAAAATGCTTTATTACTTTTACATGTTGAAAAAATGCTTCATTACTTTGACATGTTGAAATAATAATGACATTACATGACATGTTGGTAATGTCCTTATGGTAGGTATACACCCAATCTGGTTCAATAAGCATACCCATCATGTAAACTCTATTTGCTTGAATACGAGATGCTCAAGGTACTCCAAAACGTTCTGGAGTTCAGCCCACGGTATCTATCAGATCAAAGCCTTTGACAGTGTCTTCATCGTCGGTGTACACCCAATCTGGTTTAATAGGCGTATACGCATCAAGCACACCCTATTTTCTTGAATCCGGGATGCTCGAGGTACTCCAAAACGTTCTGAATTTTAGCCCAATGGTATCTATCAGATCAATCAAGGCTCTTGCAATGTCCTCATCTTCGTTATACACCCAGTCTGGTTCAACAGAATTATGCGCTTCACGGATAACATTGATTCTGTCGCCGTTGGTATGGAAGCGTAATGGAACATTGCCTGCAGCGACCCAACGATAGAATCTTAGCGCCTAGTTATCGCCGATGAAATCGCTCAGATCTGGGGGAGCCTTTATGCTAAATTTAATTCAAACAAAATTGAATTTTGAACCAACCCGTTTTTTACGAGCCACGATTCTAAAATGGCGTCAAATAATAATTTCCGGATTCTACTTTTCGAGCCCGTCCCGACAATACCCATATTGCATTCTTTCCAGTCATTTTAGCAAACTGAATTCCAAAATGGCGCCAAGTATTGATTTTCAGATATCACTCATCAAGCCAGTCCGTTAATATATTTTAGGCTGCTAATCATTCCACTGATTCGTGTAATCTTTAGTTAAAAATTGACATTTCAATGGTTAGTTATCTGTGGTTAAAAATAATCTTGCTCCAGAGCATGGTTAGATTTGATAGTTCGATAGTTAAACCTGATTCGCGAGAAAACGGGCGCCAAATCCATTTTGTTCCAAATAACTATCAATCTGTCAAATCTCAAATGGCTTGGCTTCGAGGTAAAAATTCAACCACGATGAGAAAATGACCATCGAACTGTTAAATTTTAACTAAAAGTTGAACGAATCAGTGGGATGGTTCGCAGCGTTAACAAACTGAAAGTCAGTCATCTTCTTGAATGCCAAAATAGCGCAAAATTCAGATTTCCGGTTTTCATTCATCGAGCCAGTTCCGTCAATACCCAGTTTCTAAGTTTTTGTCAATCATTACCTTTCTATTCAAAAGGACTTCTTCAATGGATTTTTTAATTAACAATTCTTTAAGAGGAGTTTTAAGTGGTACGTATCGCACTCCATATTTATGTATCAATAAATCTAACATGATCGTTTCACTGCTGTTCGAATTTAAGTCAGACTCATAACGCGCATTTTATGTCATTCTCCTCAGTAGCGTACAACGACCGAGCTAACAACAGCAGCAAAGCTACATCCAAACTGTGCACGGCATATATTCGGCTGGTCATTGGTCAGTCAGTAATAGCATAGATCTAACCGAGTGCGGTCGTGTTCGTCGAGAAGCAGCAGCCCCGTCTCGTCAGTCCACCATCAAGTTACTTCCTATTATATCTCATTTGAAAGGAGTAGATTTCTCTTTTTTGTCTTCGCTGCTTTTTAACAGGAAATCAGGTAAGACCAACACCGTTCCAAGTGCTTACGTGTCAAACTAATCTGAGGGGATGGGTTAATGAAATTGCAACATTTGGATTGCGCCGTTGAATCTATCTCGAAGGGAGTTAATACCTTCCTAAGGTTTCACGGAGAGTTCAATGGAACATTCCGGTAAATTAGATAACACAACTCGACCGAGAAGTGCAAGTAAATAAACAGGTTGTTGAAACGTTTTACCCACTTCAGATAGTGTCACTTGATGATGGCTGTAGTAGATACATATCAGATTGGCACAGTGTGTGATTTTATTCTAATGACCGTGGTGATGAAACATCTTCAATCTTTAATTTTCGCGACGTTCAGGGGTGTGTGAGTGCTTGGTTACACGTCACTTGCGTTGTCACGGTGCCTTGTATGCAGAAAAATTAAAAATGCCAATTTATGCCGAAAACGGTCGTCGGGGTGATAACAGAAGTACCAAACCGGTTACAGTCTTATGTAAGTCCGACTACGATGATTGGCACAATTTTTGAAGCAGCATTTCAAGGTTAACTCAAACCTACAAGAAGCTTCAATTCGACAAACAATTACCAAACAAATACACTCTTTAGGGAGCGGTTAGAAGTTGGCGGATAGTGGATGCTCTAATAAAGCAAATCAGGGCAAAGCAGTGCGAGATGTATTTTCAAACCATGGTTAAGAATGACAAAACTGCTTAGTATGTTCATGATAGAATATTAAAACAATTAAGAATCTATTTTTGAAATTTAGCACATTTATTATGCATTTTGTTTAATTTTTCAAAGATTGACTTGTTTGGTTTACTTAAAAGTATTAATTGACATCTATTGCTCAAAATATGTACATAATTGTACGTAATCATACGCTATATTGTAAATATCTGATAAATTATTAAACTCAACAATTGGATTCATCATACTGTTTTAGATATTCTTTGGAAAAAGAGTATCAATCGAAGACCATTAGAAATTGGCCTCGTCAATCAATTCTCCCATGCTTAAAATGTGACGCAATTCATTTGCACCAAAGAAACAAGTAACTTAAAGGCTCTATTTTTGTCGATTGTTCCAAGCGATCTTAGACAAAACAGTCTTATGTGAATCAAACATATGATTCCTCTGTTTTTTTTTTGTGGTAAACCACTACGACCATCACATTAAACTTTTGCGGTATACCTACCCGTTTCCTTTCTTTAATGTATATCTTTCTACTCCGTTGCTTTTGATAAGAAATCAAGCAGTCGTTTTTTATTCAGATATTTTTCAAACTTGATTGGAAGCTACTTTATATTAGCTAACCGCTCTTTAAACCCTTCGAGAAATTGCGTACACCGACTATCAAAGGCGCGTCTCTTTATCAGTTTCGGTTTCAACAAAAAAGGTGAGATAACATTGATTTTGACCATGCATCGGTACCGAAGGTCAAACATATTTTGCTTTTTCATCTGAGATCTGAGCTAGCTTTTGTACAGAGATCTGATTTTATTACGTCTGGCATTTAGAAATATCACTATTACTCAGAGCTCATATCAGTCTGTTCAGCAGATCCACCAAATTTGTATACGCTTCTTTCCTTATTGGTGAGCGCTCTGGATAAAGTAGTCAGCTTCGCCACTAGCTTAAGGTTGATTGAGTTGCGTTTTTATAATTTACACCATTGATTCCATTCACAAGTTGGTATAGGTTGGTCATCCAAAAGCAAATTATAGTTAATGTAGTAAGAACTAGAGCACGCAGTGTGGTGGACTTTACTCCGTAATGCACCACGTAAATGTGAACATTAATGTAATCGACTGAATCAGATCAAATTATTTTAAATATGTATAGATAAGCTTTTGGCCTTTTTTCTGCTATCCCCATATAGAGTAGCATGCCTTCAATTAAAAACATATTACATAGGTATTTGATGCTATAACAAACAAGGAGCATGATTTTTTAAATACCAACAGGAAACCATCAACTTGCTAAATTTGCGGTGATTTCAATAATTCGTTGCAATTGTGATTGTCTAGGAATGTTTCCTAAAAACATGTGCTCCAATTTGACCCGGTGTACCTTACACGAATTCCCCAGTTGAATGGTGCACCATTATTTCGTTCTGCTACATCACGCCACGCAGAACACGATTGTGTCCATACGAATCAGCCGGTCTCGTCGTGTGTCGTCAATATGATAAGATTGTTGTCGTCGAGTCGTGCAGGATGACAAAAAACTGATACGAGAGTGGTTTTTCGTTTCAATTTGAAGCTTCACTTCGGAACCGTTATCGCGAATTTCGGTAGAATAATGCTTCGGCAATTGAGCGAAACGCAATGTGTAGGTAAATCGAGGTGATTCTGCATACCCATCAGACTTTGGATTGCGGCCGGCACGTATCGCGTTCACCGGCAGAATGTTGAGGGGTTGAGGTCAAGGCGTTCGTAGTGACCAGCTTTTGAATGCGATGAAAGAGAGAGAGAGAGAGAGATTGGTGATTGGGTTAAGAAGTCATGGATTAAAAATTATGTAAATTAATCGTGATACGTAAAAAGTGTTCGCTTGTTGTGTTAATTTTAGGGATAGATGTCTAAGCGATGAAACGTAAGTTGCAGATAACTGAAGCATAATAATAATAATAGCTTTCATTTATCATAAGACGAGTTAGTACTATCCTATTTAATTCCATCATGTGATTGTAACTTTAGATATACGTATTCTAAATTCGACAGTAATGTTGTTCTCAATGGCTGGAACTTAACTCAAAATAATTTTCTATTCAAAATAGAGTAAATATTCCGATATGTTCATCCTATACCAAGCTTGTTCCTTGTTTCAATGATACCTACAGATCTTTGCGTTTTGTCAGCTAGCATGCAAATAATGAGCGCGTTCTTCAATTTTCGTTCTTCAATTTTCGTAAATGTTTAGAGTAGTCTCAACCGATATAGTACGGGAGTTTTTTTTATTTGAATGCATATTGAATTATTTATTTGAGAAACTTCTGTTGCCCATTTTGAAAGGTTTCCAAGAAATAAGGAAAAAAAAGTCAAATGAATTCGATACTATAGCAAAAACATTCAAAACATAAAATTAAAGACAAAATCAAATCAAGCGTACAGTGGTTTTTTAATTCAGATATACTTAACCGTTGTAATAAGCACATCATCATCGAAAAAACGTTTGTTGTACACATCATGGACCAACATACGATACCCAGTCTCATGCGAGTCCTAAGTTTTTTCTTCTTTATTTAAGTGATTTTTTAATTTTAAAATTAAGTTCATCACTAAGCGAGTCTTAAGAGTTTTAAGGGTGTATTGAAAATCCCTTTTTTTTATTTTTCAAATAAGTTTACTTAATTCCACAACTACATTAAAACTCTTTAGATACGTATTTTGTGTTGCAGAGCATACATAAAATACGTGCGAAAGGTCTGGTTGTAAGGAATGGAATGTTTTATTAGGAAAAAATAATAAAGTTGGTTTCTAGCAAACGTTACTAAACACCCGGTATCTTTGATCGCTCGTTCAGCTAACACTCCTCCTCGAGTGGTCCAGATTTCACTCCGGCATTCGTACGGTGAGTGGCCAACTTCCTCTTTTGTAGTTTTTTGTTTAGCATCAGCAATCATAGTTTCTGTAGGACAATAGATGACTTTGATAAGCCACGCATGCTCAAAAGAAGAGGCAAACGCATGTTCGTTTCTTTGTACCCCAACTGATTGCTCCTCCTCCGAAGAATATTATGTAGCCTGTGTTCGATTTTCGATCTCCTGCCCAGTCAGCATCTACGAAAGCAGTCATGCTTGATTCACCAATTTCGTTGTTTCAAGGCATCGCATCACTCGTATTGCTTCTGTCCAATCCTCTGCACTTGGGGGACTAACTTTGCGGCCCAGTAAGGAAGTGTTGATGGTTATATCCGGCCTTGTATTCACTGCAACGTAGATCTTCCGCCAATTTAACTCAGATATTATTATTGGGCAAAAGACTCTCCTCCTTTGCTCGAAGGTAGCCCGGTTCCATAGGTATTAGGTTTGGCTGATGGTTTCGCCTTGTCACGGCCAAAACGTTCTGCTAATCGCGGAATATAATGTTGCTGATTGATTACAAAACCTCCTCCTGAACATTGATTGACTTGAACTCCGAGATAGTGGCGTACATCACCGAGTGGATTTGATCTTTGCAGAAAGGAATTTGTGAATCGTTTTATATTCTTCCAAAGTGTTATATACAATTAGCATGTCATCAACATAAATAGTGGTATAAATGTTTGCTGATTTTCATCGTCGGTTTTTGTGTACAAACAGGCATCGGAATTTGATTGAACAAAACCTAGCCGTTTGAAAAACTTATTAATGGTTTTGTTCCACACGTGTCCAGCCCGTTTCAATCCATATAAACTTCGCTTCAGATAGCAAACTGTATCAGAATTACCTGTCTCATATCGTTTAGGTTGCCTCATGAAGGCATCTTCAGATAGTACACCTTTGAATATGCAGTCTTGAAATCTACGTGCTTTACCAACAATTTTCGGCGAGCAGCAACAGTAAGCAGCATCCGAAAAACGGTATGCCTTGCAACTGGATCAAAAACTTGATCATAGTCGATGCCAAACTTCTGTCTGAAGCCTTGAACAACTAATCTTGCCTTGTATCGGTCATATTCATCTAGCTTGTGCTTATACAACGACCTGCATCCGATGGCCTTCTTGCCTTCAGGTAATGTTGTGTATTATTCCCATGTTGAATTCGTCATTGCTGAACTAAACTCACTCACTGCAACTGCGAAGACATAAACGCTGATTTCCACAACACACTATCATCACTAGAACAAGCTTCGTCGTAGGTTTGTGGTGCGCTGCTTTTCACCAAATTTCTTGAAGTCTTGTATCGTGCCGGTGGAACTCCCTTATTACATTACTCAGACTTGCGTTGTGGTACAGGTAGTATCTTCATCATACACCCAATCGGCGATTGTTAGATTTTCTAACAATTCTGTATAAGAACCTAACAAAACCTGTATAAGAACTGGGCAAATGCGAAATTGTTAGATTCTTATACAAAAAATGTAAGCTATCAAACAAATATTGTTAGAAAAGCTTACAAAATTGTTAGATTCTTATACAATACTTGTATAAGAATCTAACAATTTCGCATATGCCCAGTTCTTATACAAGTGTTGGTAGATTTTTATACAGAATTGTTAGAAAATCTAACATCCGCTGGTTGGGTGTACGAATCAAAATCATTGTCTTCGTCGTTATTTCTATCAGCAATAGGATGAAGCGCGATCGGCAATTGTTTCATAGGCTGCAAAGGTAGTAACGCATCATCGACAGTTTGCTACAATTTCGGGACATCTTCACTAGCTTGGATGTATCCTTTTTCTACGAATCTTGCATCTCGAATGACCACCAGTTGATTTGTGGAAACATCGACGAACCGGTACGCTTTGTGGTTGCTTGAATACCCAACAAACATCATTTGCCTCGACTTCTCATCCAACTTCCGTCGTTTTTCCTTAGGGATGTGAACACAAGCTTTGCTTCCTTTTCAGACAACATTCACATCCTATACGAAGTCCACAATCAGATACCTCCATTCCGTTGACAAGGCTGTTCCGTAAAATCTCAGAAAAAAGCTGCCGCATCACGATGCCAAAAGCGCCGGTGCCAAGTGTGTAGAACTGTTGACAGTTTCCTCGATGAACTTCACCGTTGGATGCACAAGCTTGATCACATTTCACAGCTTCTGCGATTGCTTGCCATTGATCAGTTACAAGCACTTACTTCGTTTCCTCGAATTTCAGTTCAGCTATTCTTGCTGTGAGAACAGGAACCGACAACAAATTTGCAGCTTTGGCACGTAGAGTTCTCCATTCAAGCGCATCGTGTTTGAGTTACCATTCTCATCGCTACACTCGGTAACTCCGCTGCAAGATCTCTAAACAGTAAGATTCCGTCCATCAGTTAGTTCTACGTTTCCATTCGCGGGAATCAATTCATCAGAGAATTCACGGCTTGAATTCACATGAGAACTGGCTACGGAATCAACAATCCAGTCTTCCGAATCATGTCCTCCGCCAATTATTAATGCGTACATTTCGTCCTGATTGAAATAAGCCGTTTTTGCATTTCAGGGCCGATGTCCACGTAGCGGTTATTTACGCTGCGTGGACGCCGCGTTCACGCAAGGTACCCAGCGTAAACGTGTGTACGACTACATTTGATGCTGGGTACCTTGCGTGGACGCGGCGTTCACGCAGCTTGAAAAAACGCTACGTGGGCATCGGCCCTTACTTATTTTCCGTTCTCGACTCTTGCTTCCAGCTGCTTGTGACCTGGCCGCTTGCAATTATGGCATAATATCAATTTACGGTTCACAAATCTTTTCAATGCCGATCCACTTAAAACATTACGAGCATGCTTGTTTCTTCCTCGTTTGTCGGGTGAAGATCACTGCGTCCAGATTTTAGGACTATTGTGATATACCCTTTTGCTGTGAAATACGCAAGTAATCTCAGTAACATGTTTGTCACTGAGATACCTTGGTATCGACTGAACTCAAGACCATCTATTATTGATGAATAGAGATCCTGAGTTACAGTATGTGACTCCCCCATTCTGACGAGACTAGCTTTATGAAGCCAACCACGTCCTTGGGGGATAAGATCCATATGTCAGCAGGCCCTAAAAAGGGCTTGTTGAGAACTTTGAACCTACGTTGGGTGAGTGCACTGCAATAGCAGAGGATGTGTTCTGATGATTCTCTCTCCTCGTCACAGAAGCGGCAATTTGAGGTTTGGATTGCTCCGATCTTTTGTAGATGGTATCTGCAGGGGCAGTGTCCAGTTATTAGACCGGTGTAGATGTTGAGATCCCTTTTGTTGAGACCTAATAGTTGTTGGGTTTTCTTGTTAATCGTTACGAGCCTTTTGGATTGGCTCGTATGGGGAAGTGCATTCCAGTTTGATGTGATTTGACTGACCATATATTTGTTCAGTTCCATTTTTACAGAGCAGTCTGAGATCCCGCAGAAGGGCTCAGGGCCAATGAACCTTTCATTAGATCCATTCCTGGCTAGCTCATCAGCAATCTCGTTTCCCTCTAGACCCGTATGTCCTGGGATCCAATATAGGTAGACTCAATTGCGTATGGATAAGTTTTTCAAAGCCAGAATGCATTCCCACACTAGCTTTGAGTTACAAGTGTAGTTATTAAGCGACTTAAGTGCCGCTTGGCTGTCAGAGAAAATACATATTTTTGCAAATCTATACTTTCTCCTCAGGCATAATAACACGCATTCTAATATTGCATATATTTCCGCCTGAAATATCAGGGCCACTGTCCTAAGTGGACAGAAATTTTTGTTGTAGGGCCATAGATTCCGGATCCTGTCAGATTATTCATTTTCGAACCATCTGTGAAGAAATTTATAGAGCCTGTTGGAACGTTGGTCCACCTCCTTCCCACTCCTGGCGGGAAGGAATGAACACATCGTAAGGTAAGAGATAATTGACTACCGTTTCCATCCAGTCACTACAAATTCCTATTGCGGGATTTATGGCAAATTCATTTAATATGCTGAGGTGACCCGTAAGGTCTCCCGACAGCAGTGTTTTTGTTATCTTTAACCTTAGAGCACTTTTTTCCGCTTCCAGCTTTATGAATTGATCTAACCGGGGCAGGTGAAGCATTGCATCTAGGGCCAAAGTGGGTGTACTACGAACTGCACCAGTGATGGCTATGCAAGCGGTGCGTTGGATTTTGTTGAGCTTAGCCCTTGCAGCAGCCTCATTAGTTTTAGGCCACCAGACAAGGGAAGCGTAGGCCACCAGACAAGGGACGGACAATGGTTTTATATATCCACATGATCATACTTGGTTTTAGGCCCCATCTTTTACCAAGGGTCTTTGAACAAACCCAAAGTGTATTGAGACCTTTCTGCACAACTGATTGGAGATGAGAGTTCCAATTAAGCTTTGCGTCGAGTATGACACCTAGATATTTTACTTCACTTGAATAAACTAATTGTGTTTGATTCAAGAAAAGGGGTTTCAGTTGTACCTTTCTCCGTTTGGTGGAAGGGATAATGGAAGTTTTTGTAGGATTTGTGCCTAGTTGATACTTTTGACACCAGGAAAAAGTGTGATTTAGGGCAGATTGCATTCATTCCACGATAACACTTTCGAATTTGCCTCGTACAATAATGACAACGTCATCAGCATATCCAACCACTTCGAAGCCTCTTCTCTCTAAGCTGTCTAGAAGCTCATCCACCACCAGTGACCACAACAAAGGAGAAAGCACTCCGCCTTGCGGACACCCCCTTGTTGCTTTAACAGTGATGTATGAACCGCTAAGCTCAGAGGAGATTTTCCGATTAGCTAGCATAGCATGTACCCAGGTAACAATGCATGGGTCGAATTTTCTCCTCAACATTGCTGACCCTATAGACGAATAAGAAGCGTTATCGAATGCGCCCTCAATATCAAGAATAGCTACAAGAGCAATTTCTTTTGCATTAAGTGTTTTTGCGATTTTTTGAACTACCGTATGTAGTGCCGAGATCGTAGATTTTCCACTTTGATAAGCGAATTGGTTTTTTGACAAAGGCATTGCTTTCATAAATTTGTGATTTATGTATTCGCATAGTACCTTTTCCATAATTTTGAGCATTACAGAGGATAAACTTATCGGCCTGAATGCTTTGGGGTTGGTTTTATCTCTCTTGCCTGCCATCGGAATGAAGACAGCCCGGATTTGACGCCAATCGTTAGGTATGTGCCCCAAAATCAGACTCGCCTTAAAAATCTCAACCAAGGGTGGAACCAGTGTTTTCTCCTCTTTTTGGATCAACGCTGGGACTTAAATGGCTCGAAACTTAAATGGCTCGAAAGATCTCACAGCCCTCTCAACCCTGGCCCGAGTGAAAGCTTCTTTTGCAACCTTTATTGCGTCTTTTTTTAGATCCAGAAACCCATGATTGGATCTCTTGTGGATCTGAGACAGCAATTCCAGTGCCTTGGTCGCCGATGCTCGACTCAGGGATTGAATCAGGGAAGTGGATCTTTAACAATTCGCTCAGTGTATCGCTAGGCTCTACAGTGAGCGAACCATCCGTCTTTCGGAGGCTACCCACCCCATTGGAGTGGTCTTTTCAAAGAGCGTTTTGGAGTCTGGCCACTACGGGTGTATTCTCTATGCTTTCACACATTAGAATCCACGATTTCCGTTTGGCTGACCTTATTTCTTTGTTGTAGTTCGTCAGGGCCTTTCTGTATAGGCTCCAATCGCCGGTTCGCTTAGCACGGTTGAACTCCCTACGCGCAGTTTTCCTAAGCTTCTCAAGAGTTTTATTCCACCATGGAACGTCTCTACTCGAACTAGTTGATTTAGTTGGACAGCTCTCTTGGTAGGCGTTAAGGATTTTGTTTTTAATGGATGGTGTTATGGACTTGATGTGACTTTCTATGATGTACTCTTCGGATCGTAGGATAGCTGAGTAGGATTCCCAATCAGTTTTCTTAGGATCTTTAAACGTTTTTTTCCATCGTTAGACCCCCTTCCCATTCGAAGATGATGTGTTTATGGTCTGACATTGATATTTCTTCAGAAACATGCCAGTTTTTTATTTTATCAGAGATAGACCGACTACATAGAGTCAAGTCCAAAACTTCCTGACGAATGGAGTTTTCAAACGTGGGCTTGTCACCAACATTACAAATGTCAATGTTCATGGAAGAGAGAAACTGTAACAGGTACTCACCTCTGGTGTTTATATTGGTACTTCCCCATACGGTGTGATGTGCATTTGCGTCGCACCCTATGACGAAGGGGATGTTGTGTCGGTGGCTGTAGGCTACGAGCGCAGCTATTTCTGGAGGAGGGATTTCGTCCACGTCACCTGGGAAGTATGCCGAGACCACCAAGATCTCTCTACTCCCTCTGGCGGAAGGTACCTCCATCCTGACCGCTACGATGTCCCTTTTATGAATTCTGAAATTGGAAAGTATTTACAGTTGTTATGTAATAAAATAGCCGCTCTAGGAGAAAGCTGGCTGTCATCATATACCAACTTACATGAGTGTTGTGGAATACCTTGTATTCTGGATTTATAGACCCATGGCTCTTGAATGAGGGCCACGGTTAAATTCTCTTTGGTGAACCTCCGACAGAGCACACCCGTGGCGCTCTCAGCATGGTGGAGGTTCACTTGCAGAACTTTAGTCGCCATTTCCGGGTTCCCGCTTTTTTCCGGACGACGACTGTCCGGCTTTGGATGTTGCGGATCATCAGGATGTCGTTTGATATTACAGTTTGGGGTTTCTCTCTTCCCTGTAGCAACCTGGCCCGCCAGTTTCGCCTCTGTGGTCAAACTGTCGCTTTTTGCACCCCCTTTGCCCTGTTTAGATACCTTTGGTTTGGTACCACTAGAGCAGGGGGTCGCATGTAAGCTTCGAGCTTTTCCTTTAGAGGCGGACAGACTAGCCTTTATGGTGCTTTTGGGGTAAGATTTACTAACCTCGCCCGAACCGGAGGCTTCCTCAGATTGCTCTTGGGTCGGCCTTCCAGTCGGATTGGCGGTAGCGGCAGTCGGTTGATCTGTAATCTTCCTTAGTTGGATTTCACCAAATCGGTAGTTGAGGGTGTATTTGGACTTCTTCAACTTTTCCATCGACGCACCCTCTACTGTGAAGATCCATTCAACATGAATATCTTTCAGAATGGATCGTTTCACAATACGCCAATTAGTTGTTGTGATGTCATTTTGGCTTTCTATGAGAGCCTTTATTCGGTCGTCATCATAGCTGGAGCTTCGTGGGAAGAATACTCGGATCATCTCTGGACGTGGAATCGCCACTTCGTCCATTGCCATCAGCTCTGCACCTTCCCAGGGTTTGCAGAGTTTCGTGTATCCAGTTTTCCGCGAGCGGTAATGGCCGCCAGCTTGCCTGCGGGTCAGTCTCCGATTTGACGTTTGTGGAGGTCAACTGCACCCACCACTCCGAGCAAGTAAGTAATTACAGGCTTACTGCACCCACTAACTCCGTCCCAATTGAAATATTGGTACGTGGGAAGCTACTCATCTCCACAAAAACATACCCATTGTTGATGTGATCTTCGCCATATGAATACTGAGGTGTGACAACACAAACGAAAGATACCATAGCTTGAATGTACCGCACGTGTAGCATGATGACTTGGACCTACATATGTATGCTACGCAAACGTCCACACCAGTGCATTTTAATTTAGGGTTGGCATCAGACGAATGGAGTGAAGGAATGGGAGAAGGAAATACCCAGAATTTTGACTACAGGTGTTACAAACTGCTAAAAACTGCCACTGGGCGGCAAGCATATTCCCCTCGCAAAACCCCACATTCACCGCTACGGTTAGCATTAGCTTTGAGCAATTCGCACAAATTCGTAGGTGGTACAAGCCAAGACTATTGTATGCGAGTAGCATTACTTGCATCCTCAGCTTGCATCCGTTACTGTCGTGCGGGGCTTCTTTTGGCAAATCGGGGGATGCTTTGGACATTTTGAAACAAGAATCAAAGAAAATCTTCTCCACACACTTGCTCGAGGATAGATATAGGTCGAAAAGGTGCATAAACAGCGGGTCTCCTTGCTGCACCGAACAGGCAATCTCGAACGAACGAGAGAGGCGCTCATTGACGAATAACCGGGATGTGGACCGGCTGGCAATGCGCGGGGGAAGTGCAATGAGTTCCTCGTTGAACCCAATTACAAAAAATTCGCTAGAAAAAACTAGCTTTTAAAGAAATTTAACAAATCTAAACTTGAACAAATCTAAACTGAGCAATGCTATTTAAATTATTTTATATTATACAAATTTGTCGCCTACTACAAAACCTCATTCTGAGTCGACAAATACGTAATTAGTTTTCTTCTATAAAACGTCTTCAATGTTTTATTAGAAATGTTTAACAGAAAACGAAAAGTATCTTAAACTCAAGTTTTGGGATATCCTATGTTTAACAAAGAGATCCGACTCAATATTTAAGAAGCCGGGCTTAGAGTGTTAATGTAATCAGGTACCGTCGTTCAGGGTGACATTGGGCCTGGGGGGTAAGATTGGGCCAAAAACGAGAAATGTTTCCACTCCTAATATCTCAGAAACTGTTACGAATTTTGATGAAAACTTCAAACGGTTCGAAATTATATGAAAATTCACGTCTAGGAAATCACAAAACGAATTCCAAGAGCTAATTGTGCTCGTACCATAATGCTTGGAATTTGAATATAAAACTATTGATCGAATGAACCCGTATTACAATAGGGTCAGTATAATGCTCCACAAATCTATTACATAACTAGTTTTTAGATCGATGGATACCTGGTTATCATGTTACGATAATCTGCTGTTGTTTTATCGAATTCTATGGATATTTTGTATAGCGGTTCTGGTTTTTCGTAGCAACGAGCAATGCACGCTATAAAGGGGTGAGATTGGGCCAAGCCTTTGGTTGATTTGCCATACATAGTTGGTAAGAGCCGTAATGTAATGTTATTTTTAATGAACGATTGAATCGAAGTGAAGTCCCCGCTGAACTTCATTTTACTTGGCTCAATGTCACCCCCTGTGAGGGGTGAGAATAGGCCGATTTTGAACAACATATAACTTTGATGAATTTTCCTCGTTTATTATTTTTTCCCCACACAGTGGTAAATTTATTATTCAAGCTTGTACCGAACTAATTAAAACTTGAATCCAATGTTAACTACTAGAACTTTGTAACATTTACTTGGAACATACCACATTTTGGCCCAATGACACCCCCGTTGACAGTGATTTTTTTTTATTTTTTTTTCCAAATACATACCAATTTCGTATCAGTTTCGCGGGTGAAATGATAAATATGCTACTATCCTATAAGTGCTTTTCCGAATCAATTATATTAAGTAAAAAATATCAACCAAATCCAGGCAAACACCAGGCAGCTATCGGAAATGGACGGTACGCCGCGACGCAATAGGCGTCCCCCGGATATACGCAAGATTTGGGCAAAGGATCATTTTATTATCCGGTGAGCATATTCCATGCTTTTTTCCATGTATAACTTTCCATTGCAATATATAATGAATTAAACTAAATGCGCGCTGGATTCAAAATATATTATATATATCCTTTGAATCCGGAAGTTTGATTGTGGTATCTTTATCCATTTGATAAACGGTAGCATAACCAGGCGGGGCTTACTGTTAGTGATAGTGACCTCGGAGTGGACATGAAATACCAGGCACTCTGAAATGGGTCACTGGAGCTGCAGTAGAGCTAACACTTTCTAACTCCCGGATTAAATCTGACTGTTTTAACAGGCAGCTTTCTTCCATAACATCACTGCCAGACAGTGGGGGTTAGTTTGTATACACACATACACACACACAATGACACCCCCGTTGACAGTATTTAAAAAATGATCAGATTCGGGAACACGCGGTCTACGATGAATTGCTTTGAAAGCGCTGCAAATGCTGGTGTATTGGCTTATCGCCAGGAGTATATAAACTGGAACGCGATGATTTATCACACCCTATTTCTTCTTTCACTAAAAGTTGGTGAAAAAACTATAACTTGGTGATAAAACAGTTATTTGACTTCGAAAAAAATGATATCAGAATTGCGTACTTTATGTAAAACCAATTCAATAAAAATTCCGTGGAAAAAAATTCCGTTTCGTTTCGAAAAATTTCGAATTAAGTGACCCTTGATTCCGTACCGTTTCGAAGTATCGAAATTAAATCATTGTTTCGTTTCGTTTCGAATCAACATAGAATTTTTAAATTTCGTTTCGTTTCGTTAAGAAAAAAGTATGTGTTATCGCATACCCTTAGAATGTGCTTACCGGCGCGACGGTAAGAACGGAGACTGACGATTCGACCATCCAGAGCAAAAGGACTTGAAAGATGTTGCACTTTGAGTTCGAACATTTCTGTCGGTCGCTCAAAACACGGTGGGCTTGCATGACGCTCTCTTGCCGATTTTTCAGAATGCGGGAGAGCAGTTTTTACTCGCTGTTGAGCAGCGATATGGGCCGATACGCTTGAGCTGTGTTGTCTCCACCTTCTACACCAGCACGATGCTGCCCTCCGCGAAGGCATGGGGAAGATTGCAGGCGAGTGCTTCATTGAGAAGCAGGTGGAGGACAATGCACACGCGGAGGTAGAACTCGTCGGCGCCGGGAGATCGTTTTAGCGCACTAGCTCTGATAGTATAGATAATATCTCTGCCGTCGTTATCTGTTCGGTACATCGCTCATTCAGTGGGTCGTCTGGTGGAAAAAAGGGGATAACATGTTCACAAACAAACCTACCCTCTTTGTGGTCTGCTGCTTCTTTCGAGTAGAGGCTGTCGTCATCTTTCCCCTAGCTGGAAGATCGACATGGTGCATTCCATTAATACGCATAGGAAAAGTTTTTTTTTGGCTGCACCAGCATTTTACCTTTCAGACGGTTTATGGTGATCTTGTGCGCTAACCATAGTTGCGCAAAGACGCTGGTGCGCATCGTGAAATTCCTTGAACACGGCTCGAGGTTTCCACTAAAAAAAGAGCTTAGGCAGCATTCCATCCACGACCTTTAACTTCTGCGCTGCCGAATTCAATGTGTATTGCTACTAATCCGCGCCCGGGCTCATGTCCCAATGGGTGAGACAAAGTTGTTATCGTCTGCGCCACATCAGCGAAAACGACAAAGCCAAGTAAGGAACACGGGAAAAAATATGTTCTTCGAAATATTCTAGAACTAAAAAAAAATGTTCCCCGAAATGGGAACATAGTTCATGGTTTCAGGAATCCAGTGCATGGTATTTAAATATATCATGAACTTTTTTCGTGATTCCATGAATGTTCATGATTTCATATACATATTATTTCTATGCAATGCATCCAATGCGTGGTTTGGTTGTTGAGATTGAAAAATAAAAAAGGCAAAACATGAGGATCGAACTCGAGTCCACTGAACGAGAACCAAAGGTACTGCTTCCCGGGCCCCCGGCCATTCTTGCTTCTTGAGAACGAAACAATCGAAGGCTTTTGAATGGGCTTAGTTATAGCATTATTGAATGAATGTCAGTTCAAGCTTGCCTACATTGTGGTGGAATACTGTTAAATCTGTTTGATAAACTTCTATAAAATGCTATACTGCCGCTAACCGCAAGTCGAGCACATCTGTATATGGGCCCCCATATACAGATGTGCTCGACTTGCGGTTAGCGGCAGTATATGTATCCGCTAGTAGGCCTCTACTTTCAAAGCAACCGTGTGCTGCTCAAAGCGCATTAGCCCAAACCCAAGGCTCAGGCTTCTTGGTATATTGGTACGCGGGCAGCTACTTATCTCCACAAAAACGTACCCATTGTTGATGTGATCTTCGCCATCTGAATAATGAGGGGTTGCAACACAGACGTAAGATACCATAGCTTGAATGTACCGAACGAATTCAGCATGATGACTTGAAGCCACATATGTATGTATGCTGCGCGAGCTTCCCCACCAGTGCATTCCAATTTAGGGTTGTCATCAGACGAATGGAGTTGGGGAAGGAAATACCCAGAATTTTGACCACATGTGTTATAAACTATTACTGGGTGGCAAGCATATTCCCCTCACAAAACCGCTACGGTTTTGCGCAAATCAAATTCAGTTGTGCGGCGGCGGCAAGTCTAACGTGTTGTAAAACTTCCCTCATCGCCTCGATCTGCCACGGTGACGTAACGATTACGCTGATGTCGTAGGCGTAGGCAAAAAGTAAATCTTCTCCACACACTTGCTCGAGCCGGTACTTTAGAGGATAAAGATATAGCTCGAAAAGGTGCATGGACAGCGTGTCTCCTTGCGCACCGAAAGAGAGATGCACGCATTGACGAGTATCCGGGATGTGGACCGACTGGCAATGCGCGTGAGAAGTTCAATGAGTTTCTCGTTGAACCTGAGCGACCGCAAAGCTGATGAGCTTCCCGGCGCGATAATGATGACGGAGACTGGCGAACCGATCTTTCAGAGCAAGAGTGGCTTGAATGATGTTGCGGACATTATTACGAAGCGATGTGAGCTCTTATATTCCTTGGAGAGGCAGTGGCAGAGCTGCCAATGTGATAGATAGGAGAAGGTAACTGATGGAATTTCTAATTGGATGTAGGAAACGAGCTGCATAGTTCATTTCCAATTCTAGCAGATTACTGTTAGAATACTCAAGTTGAAGGTATAGGAATAGTAATGGAAACGGTATGGAAGTCCATTTCCAGTTCTAGCGATTGCTAGAACATGAGAAATACAGAGAAAGATACAAAGTAGGAGAATGGAACGGACCTGGGATTGAACCCACGACCTCTTGCGTATGAGGCAGAAGCAGTAGCCATATGACTACCAAGCCCGCTTCGAAACAAGAAAGATCACGCACTGAACTGATTAATTTTATTACCGGCCGCGCAATGCAGAACACAATAATTCGTCCGACCACGCGATCGTTCTGCTGTCCGAAACATGAGAGATCACGCACTGAACTGATTAATTTTATTACCGGCCGCGCAATGCAGAACACAATAATTCGTCCGACCACGCGATCGTTCTGCTGTCCGAAACATGAGAGATCACGCACTGAACTGAATAATTTTATTACCGGCCGCGCAATGCAGAACACAATAATTCGTCCGACCACGCGATCGTTCTGCTGACCGAAACATGAGAGATCACGCACTGAACTGAATAATTTTATTACCGGCCGCGCAATGCAGAACACAATAATTCGTCCGACCACGCGATCGTTCTGCTGTACGAAACATGAGAGATCACGCACTGAACTGAATAATTTTATTACCGGCCGCGCAATGCAGAACACAATAATTCGTCCGACCACGCGATCGTTCTGCTGACCGAAACATGAGAGATCACGCACTGAACTGAATAATTTTATTACCGGCCGCGCAATGCAGAACACAATAATTCGTCCGACCACGCGATCGTTCTGCTGACCGAAACATGAGAGATCACGCTCAAACTGATTAATTTTATTACCGGCCGCGCAATGCTGCAGAACACAATAATTCGTCCGACCACGCGATCGTTCTGCTGTCCGAAACATGAGAGATCACGCACTGAACTCTCAAAATCAATTACGCCCATTTGAAAAAAAAAACTCGATTTGCTTGGCATTTGCAAAGATTCAGATTTTAGATTTTCAAAGGCTCTGTCTAATGATCGCAGCAACCATCGCATTTTCCCATCATATGATGTTCATACTTTCATCTAATACCAAAGTTCAGTGTTGAATAGTTTTTCCTTTATTTTACCTTAGGAAAAATTATTGGAAATTGCAAAATCTTTCGTTTCATCTTGTACGATAATTCGCATACATAATTACGATAATTACGAAGTACGATAATTAGTCCACATACATCTAATCAATTTCAAATCCATTCTCGTGTTTTTTTTACAGAACAACCAAACTAACCATGACAGCCAAGATCAAGGCCGGCCCCGTCGTGGACATTCTCGGTGACGAGATGACCCGTATTATCTGGGACTCTATCAAGGAGAAGCTAATCCTGCCGTTCCTGGACATCGAACTGCACACGTACGATCTGGGCATGGAGCACCGTGACAAAACGGACGACCAGGTCACTATCGATTGCGCCGAGGCGGTCAAAAAGTACAACGTTGGCATCAAGTGTGCCACCATCACTCCGGACGAGGCCCGCGTCAAGGAGTTCAAACTGAAGCAGATGTGGCGCTCGCCCAACGGAACCATCCGTAACATCCTGGGTGGCACTGTGTTCCGTGAGGCTATCATCTGCAAGAACATTCCCCGCCTCGTACCCGGATGGGAGAAGCCAATCGTAATCGGTCGCCACGCTCACGGTGATCAGTACAAGGCCACGGACTTTGTTGTACCTGGCGCTGGAAGTCTGGAGATTAAGTTCACCCCAACCAGCGGAGGAGAACCCATAAGCTACGTTGTCCATGAATACAAAGGACCAGGTGTTGCCATGGCCATGTACAATCTGGACTCTTCAATTGTAGACTTTGCGCATTCCTCGTTCAAGGTTGCCTTGGATCGTAAATTCCCACTCTATCTCAGCACCAAGAACACAATCCTGAAGAAGTACGATGGCCGTTTTAAGGACATTTTCCAGGAAATCTACGAGAAGGACTACAAGGCTCAATTCGAGGCTGCAGGAATCTGGTACGAGCATCGTCTCATCGATGATATGGTTGCCTACTGCATGAAGGCCGAGGGTGGTTTCGTTTGGGCTTGCAAGAACTACGACGGAGATGTCCAGTCCGATACTGTTGCTCAAGGTTTCGGATCGCTGGGTCTCATGACCTCAGTGCTCGTCTGCCCAGATGGCAAAACCGTCGAAGCGGAAGCTGCTCACGGAACCGTCACACGCCATTACCGCCAGTATCAGCAGGGTAAGGAGACCTCGACCAATCCGATTGCATCGATCTTTGCCTGGACCCGAGGACTGCTGCACCGCGCGAAGTTGGATAACAACGCCGAACTGAAGAAGTTTGCCGAAACCCTCGAGAAGGTCTGCATTGACACGATCGAGTCCGGTTTCATGACCAAGGATTTGGCCATCTGCATTAAGGGTATGGCTGACGTGAAGCGTGCCGACTACTTGGAAACGTTTGAGTTTATGACCAAGTTGGGCGACAACTTGAAGGCTGCCTTGGCCCCCTAAAGTGAAAAAAGGCATTTTTAGGGCGTAAGGGATATATGCATGCTGGTATCCGGGCATTTAGTGATGCACTTTAGGGGTTGACCGGAACACGTATTTCTCAGAGAAAGCTATTGCTCTACATGTATTGTTTTGTGTTGGTCCAGTGCATCGTATTGTGAGATTCTTGTAGGTTTGTTTTTGATAAATAAATCATATTACGAAACTACGAATTTATTAAAAGTCCCGCTTTTTCGAAAAGATCCGAACTTAATGATATGTAAGCGTATGCACCTTCTTCTGGAATTGGAAATTGACTCAAAAATTCATCCCCTGAATTGATTCCTAATCCGTCACTCCTGTTCACAGGTTTGTTTTCGGCTGCCTTGCGAGCGGTTTCCATAAGCGGCTTCAGTGGATGGAGGGGAAGTTTACGAAACGGTCCCATCAACTGGTGCTGTAAAAGGTAACTCGTCAACGCCAGGAGATAATCGTTACGAATACCCTTGGCACGGGCACAGCAGTTTCTATCGATTTGCGATAAGACCTCAATCCATTTGCAAGCTATTCTCAGTTCAGGGTAAGACTTCAATGAGTGCATGTAGGATTTAGCTAGGTGAAGAAAGAACTCGAATTGGCGATCCAAAAACTAAAAAGTATTTTTTTTAGCAGAATTGTATTTGAATAGCGATCTTGAGCAACTTACAGTGGACCTCGCATCTTTTCCACCGGTACATTGTTTAGCATGAGCCTGACATTTTCTGAAGGCAGGGACTTTCAATTTCTTATACAATTCCGTTAAAAGTAAAAGGTGATCTTTCCATTCGGTGGCGCTAACGTGCCACGCCGGAGCGCTAAACTTTGGTCTTCTGAGTGAGGAGATTTCCGGAAGTTTGGCAGCGGGCGCGACGTTGAATGGAGCCTGAATGTGTCCACTGAACAGACTAATGCTGAGCATCATCAGAAAGCGGTTGCGCTTATCACGTAGGTTACGCATATTCAGGGACGGCTCGATCAATTTTGTAAGCCATCGATTGGCGTGTTCTTGTTCATCAGAGTTGCGCAAGTTCGGAATCAATTCTTGTAAAAGAGCGCTGTAGAAGGTAACAATGATGTGTTTTAGTGGATGATAGCTTGTTATAAATTTGCTATTACCAATAATAGTTGAACTCCGTATCCAGTGAATAATCAGACGGTTCAATCAATTGCGAAGCATTTGCTGTGGAAGTATTCGCCACGGAAACATTCGTCGCGGAAGTATTCGATGCAGAAGTATTCTTTTTTGATGTTCTTTGTTTCGGGGTGGTCATATTTAAATTTGCTTCAAAATTCTCTTTCAGCTTTGAGATTTGATCTTATTTGACTGACAAAGCATTGACAATTTAACTGACATGGGATATCATGGCTTACTACATTTAATATGTTTTTGTTGTTTTCTAAAGTATTGTCATTAAGGTTTCTCACGATAGTCCCTGAACAAAACATCGCCGATAGCTACGGTTTTTAGCCTTGAGATTATTTTTGAGCTTTCGCTTGCAGCACAATTTGGACCGATATGGTTGCATGTTGTCTTACATGTAACCGAATTCAGTTGCATATGGTCGGGGTTCTGCCAAATCGTGTAGCAGATCCAATTAATAACAAATGGTATCGGATATCCTTCCGCGTTATAACTGAGGATATTCAACAACAAGTTCCACTAAAAAGCTCAAAATAATTTTCTTAACAACATTTGTGCGAAAGAATTGATATGAATTCATTCCCGTTTTAGAACAAAATGCCACAAGCCAGTCAAAAAGGCACTTAGTGCGGTTTCGCTGAACCCCGACCACTGTACAACAGAAACCACTATACCACATGTGTTATTGCTCCTAATAACAATTTTCGGATTTTCCGGAAATTTAACACTCCGCTTCTTTATAGTTGATGTAGAGAGTTATAATTTCCTGAAATATGAGTTCATTTTACATAGATGTTCACAGACTTTGAGGTTAGCTTACGTTTAGTGTTGTTTGGAGCTCAATTCGCTGTATAAACGGCATAAACTACCGATTTTAATAATCACTGCGTGATCCTAAACATTTTAAGCTTTCACTAGTCATTTAGATAATTTAGGATCATTGGGGAGGCTTTTTACCTTATTATACTTCTTAATAAACTATGATTTCTACTCTAGTGTAACTCAATTACTAACACTTCAATCTGTAATAAAAATAAGGTTGAATATGCTATCAAATACGCTCCACATTTCAACTAACCGTTAGAGAATATAATACTTGAATTCATTTAATTAATATTGTTTAAAGGCTTTCAGAAACACTTTCTATTTGATAGATCTATCTGATAGTGACGCACAGATTCGACAATTCAATTGTGTTTTACGAATAGCATCTGTCAGCTTCGCAACTATGTAGTTCTATTGCCCCTTTCAGAGCTGGGTGTTTCTGTGGGTACTAAAGATGAATCGTCGGAAGCCGTAACATTCCCCCCCAGTACGCTGGTCCCTTGGTCCTGCTTACTACCATCTTGTCCGACGTCTAGAACTGCCAGCTTTACAGCCGGTCTTTCATACAGCCCAGATGCGGTTTGCACGGTTGCTCTTCGAACTTGTCCACCATTTTCCTTCACGCTGACGACACGTCCTTTGGGCCAAAAGTTTCGAGGGAATGCTTCGTCTACCACTACTACGATGTCACCAACTTTAATCGGTTCCACTGGTTGATACCACTTTGTGCGACGACAAATGGTAGGTAAATACTCCTGAATCCATCGTTTCCAAAATTGGTTTGCATATTTGTCGGAGGTTCTCCAGTTATTCCTTAGTGTAGCTGGATGATCATCGAAAGGAACCAAAGGTTTCGCTCCACTGGATGACCCAATCAAAAAATGATTCGGTGTTAATGCAGGTTCCGATTCGTGGTCAATAGGGATATGCGTGAGTGGTCTAGAATTTATAATATTTTCGATTTCTAATAAGGTTGTACGAAGTACCTCATCTGAAGGATGCCGTGGAAAATCCATTTGCGCTAATATCTTCTTTACAGATTGTATCAACCTCTCCCAGCTTCCACCCATATGAGGTGAACAGGGAGGGTTGAAAGACCATCGTACATGACTTGCTACAAACACCTCTCCTAGCTTCTCCTGGTCAATCCCTTTGATTGCTTCTTTGAGTTCCCTATTGGCGCCAATAAAGTTCGTGCCTCTATCACTATAAATACACACTGGTGTTCCACGCCTAGCCATGAAATTTCTTAACGCCATAATGCAGGAACTGGTGTTAAGAGTGTACGCTATCTCTACATGAATAGCGCGCACAACTAAGCACGTTAGAAGAACGCCCCATCTTTTTTCAATATGACGTCCGACGATCACTTGTATGGGGCCAAAATAATCAATGCCGACATGTGAGAACGGTGGGGAATACGCTGCAAGTCTGGCAGCCGGCAAATCTGCCATTGCAGGGGGTATAGGGACTGCACTACGATTCTTGCACCTTTGACATTCTCTGCGAACTGTATTGCATACTCGACGTAGTCTGGGAATTATGTACTTTTGGCGAAGCTCATTAACAACTGTCTCAAAGTTGCAGTGATGATATTTCTCGTGTTCATATTTCACCACAAGCTTGGTGACGTGATGATCTCTTGGTAATATAATTGGGTTCGTAGCATAGGGACCAATGAATTTACATTTTTCTGTTCGCCCTCTCATTCTGATTACACCAGCGTTGTCAATGAATGCCGATAATTTGTACAAGCTGCTACTTTTAGGTAGGGTGTACTCACCTATTTTGTCCGATTGCAAAGCAAGCTGCAAAGTTTCATAGTCCTCCGCGTAGTATGCCTTCTGCGCACATTGGAAGGCGTAGCTTTCTGCAGCGTGTAGTTCCTCTTCCGAAATTGCGCCACTGGCTTTGGGGAAACCATTCAGCTTCTTTTTCAGGTTAGCTGTGAATCGTTGAATGAAAACTATGCGTCGCAAAAGTCGCCACCAGCTGGAGAAACTTTCAAAATCAATTACAGGTTCAGCCGCTGCATGATGATTTACCGTTCGTCGAAGTTCTTGATGTGTCACGTACGAATCTGATGGCTCCGTAGGCCACTCGTCCTTAGACTTCCAAAGGAAATCCGGTCCATTGAACCAGCGGCTGGTCGACGTGAGATTAGGGGTCTTCTGCCATTTCGTCCCCTCATCTGCTACGTTCAGTCTTGAACCTAACCAGTTCCATTCTGAGATGTCGGTCGTTTCTAATATCTCACCTACTCGGAACCCAACAAATTGGCTAAATCTTCGATGATCCGATGCCAACCAGAACAGAACGTCCCGCGAATCTGTCCAAAAAAAGCGTTGCTGAAATTGCAATCTATGATTTTCAGCAATACTTCTAGCCAAACGAGCACCAATCACAGCCGCTTGTAGTTCAAGTCGAGGTACGGAGACGAATTTTAACGGCGCCACTCGAGTCTTTGAAGTTACTAGGGCACACTCTACTACACCACATTCCTCGAACCGCAAATACGCCACTGCTGCGTATCCATCGATACTAGCATCTACAAAAACGTGCAGTTGAATGATGTTTTTAGATGTATCTTGGGAAGTAAGGCGTCGATAGCATCTTGGGATGCACACTGCCTCTACCCGTGGTAGTTCTTTCAACCAGATGAGCCATTTGTCAAACTGTTCAGCGCCTATCGGTTGATCCCACTGCGTTCCACTTCGCCATATCTCTTGCAGAAGGACTTTCAGATACATAAGAAGATTCCCAAGGAATCCAAGAGGATCGAAAATAGTCATCAAAGTCCTTAAAACTTCTCTTTTAGTTGGTACTTGCTTTCCTGTGAGCAACTCTCGATCGTGCTTAATCGATAGTCTGAAAGTGAATGCATCTGAAGCCGTATCCCACCACATTCCTAACACCTTCTCCGTTGCCAGAAGCGAGTTTACGTTTAGATTTTTATCAGCATCCGGTTCTCCTTTAAAAGCTCCTGTAATCAACTGCGAATTCGACATCCACCCACGTATCTCGAAACCGGCTTGACTATGTATAAACCGAATCTGTCGAATCAATTCCAATGCTTCATCTTCAGTTTCTACACTGCACAACAAGTCGTCAACATAGTGATCTTCGATTATGATTGAGACAGCCCTCGGAAATTGACTTGCGTATCGCCGTGCATTAGAATTTTTAACAAATTGTGCACTGCTGGGCGAGCAGGTAGCGCCAAATGTCATAACTTGGACGACGAACACAGACGGCTCAGCCTCGTGCTTAACGGTCTTCCAAAAAAATCTCTGGCAGTGTTGGTCTTTCGGGTTCATCATAACTTGTAGAAACATTTCTCGTATGTCCGCTGAGATGCCAATACGAAATTCACGAAAGCGTTGTAGCACAGAAACCAATGAAGCGACTTGGTCAGGTCCCTTCAATAGGAAGGAGTTGAGAGACGAACCACGTGACATAGCAGCTGCATCCCAAACAATGCGTAGTTTTCCAGGTTTGTTTGCATTATAAACAGGAAATATCGGTAAATACCATATTCGCGAATGGCTAGCTTCCTTTTCTTCGACCGTTAGTTCACGAATATATCCCTTCTCCTTGTAGTCCCGAATTTTATCATGCATCGCTGCCGCTAATCCCGGTTCACGTTGCATACGCCTTTCGAGACACTGGTAACGTTTAAGTGCCATCTGTCTGCTGTCCGGTAGTGTAAAATCATCAAATTTCCATAATAAACTTGTCTCATATCTTCTATTTTTCATCATGGTGTTATTCCGTAGTATTTCCAGTGCTCGTTCATCAGCTTTAGACATCAATGGTTGATTTGTTGCCTGGATACCAATACTGTCGAACGAGAAGTATTCTTTAACGGCGTAATGTAGTGATTCACATTCGCATATATGAAAACTATGCTCGACGTGTGCATCCTTCCTTTCGTTCGTGGAACACGGTCCATAAACAACCCACCCTAATGGTGTTTTGGCCGCCACAGGCTGGTATTTTCCTCCTTCCCTGCAGTCCAACATTCTTGCCAAATATATATTATCCATTCCGATGAGCATTCTTGGTCTAACGTTATTATACGAATCAATAGGAACATCGAATAGATGGCTGTAGTGTTGGGTCAGATCAGCATTCAAAACTGTTTGAGCCGGTAGCTGCAAGCTTCGCACAGTGTGCACTTCTGTCATGAAGCTTTTATCTTTCGCCTGGTTTTGGACACCCGATATCTCCACCGTACAGAGCATGGAGTTCTTTTCGTACCTGTTGTGACCTCCAGTCCAGCTTATACATAATGGATATGGTGTACCTTCCATGCGTAGTTCCTCCCATAAATCGTGATCTATCAATGAACACGACGATCCTTCATCAATGAAGGCAAAGGTTTCGATAGTTTTGCTACGTCCGAAGATTTTGATCCTAACGTATTTTAGTAGTACTGATCCTAAGCAACAGTAATGTATGTTGCAATGTTCAGTATTTGTTGACCGCATTTCTGACTCAACGGCTATTGTAGGTTGTCTGAAAGCGTTTCGCGCAGAACGATGTCTCGATTCGTCGTGGAGCAGTGGGTGATGCAAAAAGGTGCAACCGTTTTTGTTACAGGCTCGGTTCACTTGGCATGTAGTAAAATGCTTTTGTAGGCATTTTCTGCATATCTTATTCAATTTTACGAATGTCCATCGTGCTTGAAGCCCCATCTCGAGGAACTCATTACACTCATAAATCACACTACACGTCCCACCACAAACAAGGCAAGATTTGCTATTGTATTCAACCGACGCTTCCGAATGAGAGTGGATATAGGCGTCTTCTTTACTACGGCGTCTCTCGTGTTTTACGTCTTTGTTGGCCTCCGAGCGTACAGTGACCTTACTTAGTGCATCCACAAGATTTCCAATCCAGTCACTAAAATCCTTCAACGATACTGTTGGTTTGGTTTGTCGATGTAGTGCCCAATTCATTTTAATCGCCGATGGCAAAAGTCCAGTCAATTCGTGTAACAGTGCTACATTATAGAGACATTCTCTCATACGACATGCTTCAATTGTCGAGCATAAGTTTTGTACAGCGACGCCGAAATCTATAATGCTCTCCAATTTATCGGCTTTTGGAGAGGGCATTGCGCGAATCCGTTTGATCATTGTGTCAACGATCACTTCAGGGTTCCCGAATAACGTTCGAAGTCGCGACATAACAGCTGGCACATTCTCGGGATGCAGCAGCAAACTTTTGACTGAAGATAGTGCTCGATCGTATAAGCTTCTTTCCAATCGGTCCAACAATTCATCATTACTAAACCCACACATCCTATTGGTGCGATCGTAGGCTGCAATGAACCGTGGCCAATCCTCTGGATCGCCACCAAAACGAGGTAGGTCTTTTACCGTTTGGCGTGCCGCTAAATGCATACTAGTTAATTGAATCGTCGGTTGATCTATTGAACCAGCAGGGATATTTTGCGGAGAATGTGTTTCGTATCGTGGTAACGGTGTGCTGTCAACGCGCATCAGAACAGGATCATGTCCAATATTATCTGTTTGCTCAAGCCATTCGTTGATCTTCAACGCGTTATTCTCGAAGTTATCATCTTCCTCTGAATCATACTCGCTTGCGACCAAAATAGATTTCTCCAACTCTAAACGTTCTTCCAACTGTCGTCGCTCCAATTCTTGTTTGGCTTCCAGTGCTTTTAGCTGATGCTCACGTAATTTAACCGAGTGTTTGGAAATCTGACTCTTTTTGTCTGAGAGCGATTTCACAGTTGGCACCGCCAATGGCACATTTATCACACCGCCGATATTTACGTTTTTCTTTATGGCACCAGTGCATCGCTGTGTAGCTTTCTCTGGAGCGGGGGGTTGAAACGCTTTGTTGTGTAATTCAAGACGCTGTAGAAGCACATGCATTTGCTCCTTGTGTTCTTCTCTTTCAGCCGCGAGACGTTGTTCCAATTTGTTTAACTGTGCCATCAAATCATGGTTTAGATTCATAACATCATCTTGAGTTGGTGTCGACGTCACCGGAGTAATTAACTTTGCTTGAGGATTATCAAAAGACTTATGCAACTGTGACAATGGTTGCAACTCTATCGCCGGTTTATGTCTCTGCTGCTGTGTCGCATGCTGCAGCTGCTGTGACAAATACTGCTGCTGCTGCCGTGACGTAGACTGCTGCTGTGACGAAAATCGGGGCTGCGTTGACAACTCGTCTTGTCGCTTGGATTCATGTTGCGCGTCATCACAGTGCTTACAGTTCCAAGAAACATTTGCTATTCCATCGGTGACGTTGACGCATTCAAAATGGTACCATGCGTCACAATAGTCGCATTGTACCATACGACTGTAATCCTTCTTATGGCATTCGCTACAACTCACACCAGTCGTTGACTCCGTTCCAATATTGTCTCCTTCATCGCCCTTACCGCCGGTGGCGGTTTCTTTACCCGACATGTCTTCGAGTAGCTTTAAACGGAAATTATAAATTGTTATTGCTCCTAATAACAATTTTCGGATTTTCCGGAAATTTAACACTCCGCTTCTTTATAGTTGATGTAGAGAGTTATAATTTCCCTGAAATATGAGTTCATTTTACATAGATGTTCACAGACTTTGAGGTTAGCTTACGTTTAGTGTTGTTTGGAGCTCAATTCGCTGTATAAACGGCATAAACTACCGATTTTAATAATCACTGCGTGATCCTAAACATTTTAAGCTTTCATTAGTCATTTAGATAATTTAGGATCATTGGGGAGGCTTTTTACCTTATTATACTTCTTAATAAACTATGATTTCTACTCTAGTGTAACTCAATTACTAACACTTCAATCTGTAATAAAAATAAGGTTGAATATGCTATCAAATACGCTCCACATTTCAACTAACCGTTATAGAATATAATACTTGAATTCATTTAATTTATATTGTTTAAAGGCTTTCAGAAACACTTTCTATTTGATAGATCTATCTGATAGTGACGCACAGATTCGACAATTCAATTGTGTTTTACGAATAGCATCTGTCAGCTTCGCAACTATGTAGTTCTATTGCCCCTTTCAGAGCTGGGTGTTTCTGTGGGTACTAAAGATGAATCGTCAGAAGCCGTAACAACATGTGTGCTGCTCGGGATTCTGTCAAGTCTTTTTTATATAATTTTCTGCACGATTTTATTTAAAATTTGCGTGAGATCATTGATATACGGGCGACCAGTTGAAGGGACCATTGAGATAAGGAGAGATCGAGGAATGGAAGAAATATTTAAATGGATACTAAATCGAGAAAAGCTCATTCTATAAAAAAGCGACAACAAAACCAATGTCATTTCCTGTTGGTTTGTTATCTGCTGCTTGTAGATTGGAGGCTATATGTTCTAATTTTATCGCCTTCATTTCAATTTGTTCACGAACAAAATGGTGTCTTACATCGATGTGCTTTGTTCTCTCTTTCTCAGCCAAACAGATCGAGCTTTTGTTATCACACTTTATGACCAAAGCATCGTTGATGTTGTACAGCCATGTTCTCTGCTTTAGTGGTCGATACAGTAACCGTGACTTGTCTCTTGGAACTCCATGAAACAGCTCCGCTACCCTGTAGAAACACATATCCGCTTACCGACCGTCTCGTTTCTGGATCGTTTGCCCAATAAGCATCGCTGTATCCAAAAAACGTCGAATCTCCCGTCTTTACGTTAGCGGACACTGTTTGCTACCTCAGAGATATCGTAAAATTCTTATGGCTGCTGTCCAATATGGAAGCCCTGGATCACTGAAAAACAAACTAATCATACGTACAGCCAGAGTGTATGTAATTAAGAGTGGCGACATGTGCCGCATTTGACAGGTCTCCTGCTCGTTTGGAACGCGATTTTGTATGGGAATGACAGATGAATTTTGTTCCAATTCTGACAGTGTCGCCACTCTTAATTACATACACTCTGCGTACAGCGTGACTGATATCCGGCCTCGTGCACTGTGCGATAAATTCAAGCTCTATCTGGTAAAAGGGCGAATGTCGCAAGAGAGAATTCTCTTTTAAATAAAAGTGACAAGAAGAGGATTTCTTTGCAGTTTATCACCCCAAAAAGCAAGTTCGCATTGTTCGCTGCTTGCCACTTTTATTAAAAAGAGGGGAAATCGACGAAGAGAATCCTCTCTTGCGATATTCGCCCTTATTCCAGATAGAGTTTGAATTGAAGACCTCCAATCAGCTCACGAAATGGTACCTGCTTCATCTTCTCTCTCCCTCATTTCGAGGGCTCATCGTCGTCAGTAATCGTTGGTTCGCATTCAGCGGAGTCGATACCGGGTTGCAATATATATTACCGGGTTGCACTCATATTATACTTCTCGAGTAGCTCATCAATGTACCACAATATACTATTCTTGATCGATCGAAATTGTGCCATTTGCCCTGGTGACTAGCAACCCCAGAATCTGCTTTGTTGATCCTAAGTCCTTCATCTGGAATTCGGCACACAACTGACGCTTCACATCGTCGACCAACCCTTGGTCGTTGGAGAACAAAAGAAAGTCGTCGACAGGGTTTGAATCCAAAAGAGAATTACAAAGTCTCTCACTTATACATATACGATATGTAGCATATCGCGAGAGACTTTTTTTCGAAAAACGTTATGATAAAGAACTGATTGGGGAGGCTATACCTCATGAAAAATTTCTTTTAAAAAGCGCTGGTTCTGATGATGCATTTCAACTTGTTATACAAAGCTGACTCAACATTGACTCCGCCCCCAAGAAAACGCTTCGGTTGCTGCTTTGTTTTAACGTGTAGGTAAGTTGTTCGACAAACCATTTGATAGTTGGCGGCTTGGTTGGAAAAAATTCAAGCGGTTTGATTTTGGTTTGAGTTGTCGGGGGCGGAGTCAAGGTTCGCCGAACATGTTTGAGCCAGAGTGTATGTAATTAAGAGTGGCGACACTGTCAGAATTGGAACAAAATTCATCTGTCATTCCCATACAAAATCGCGTTCCAAACGAGCAGGAGACCTGTCAAATGCGGCACATGTCGCCACTCTTAATTACATACACTCTGGTTTGAGCATTTGTAGTGAAGTTGCACTAATCCCCATATATTGTTTGATGGTTGGTGCTCAAGTTGGCGCTTCGGTCGTTCGTGTGTGATATTGTTGGTCGAATAAATTGATTGTTCGTGCCGCTGTTGGTTAAGGTGATTATACAATCAAGCCATGTGGTGAATTTTAAATTCACCACAAGGTTTTCTACCGCTATTGTCAAAAGTTCAAATTCAGCGTAATAATGTTCGTACCATGCTGAAATTAAAGTCGATTGTTTAGCATAAGTAAGCAAACGATCTACGGATGTGTCATACCCATGGGCGTTGTGGTTCTCTCAATTCGTGCTCTAAAAAAATCACTAGAAAAAGCACGTGGTTTCCAAGATGGCCGATTTGTGGCTTTGTTGTATAACCACCTTAAACTTGATGGATGTTTGAATAAACGAGAGATGGAGTCATTGTTGGTCAGACTGCTTGACCGTGTGCACGTTCCATTACACTGAAATCCCTAAGGTTGTTCCATGAATATCTCCTCGTCGTCCAGATCGCCTTGGAAAAGTGCTGTTACAGCGTCCATCTGGTAAACGATGAGATTCAACTGCGCCATCACGATCCTCTTGTTCTAAAGCTTCTTGCACTGTTTCAGGGTCCTTGGTCATTCAATTTCATTTATTTAGTTAACATCTAAACAGATAACACTGAATCAACAATTTGACGCCACAAATGCACGGTTCGAGGCCGCATCTCTCCATCCTCGGATACGCCCCACGCTCGCCAAGTCGTTCTGCACCTGGTCTGCCCATCTCGCTCGCTGCGCTCCACGCCGTCTCGTACCTGCCGGATCGGAAGCGAACACCATCTTTGCAGGGTTGCTGTCCGGCATTCTTGCAACATGTCCTGCCCATCGTACCCTTCCGGCTTTAGCTACCTTCTGGATACTGGGTTCGCCGTAGAGTTGGGCGAGCTCATGGTTCATTCTTCGCCGCCACGCACCGTCTTCTTGCACACCGCCAAAGATGGTCCTAAGCACCCGTCTCTCGAATACTCCGAGTGCTTGCAAGTCCTCCTCGAGCATTGTCCATGTTTCATGTCCGTAGAGGACTACCGGTCTTATTAACGTCTTGTACATGACACATTTGGTGCGGTGGCGAATCTTTTTCGACCGCAGTTTCTTCTGGAGCCCCTAGTAGGCCCGACTTCCACAGATGATGCGCCTTCGTATTTCACGACTAACGTTGTTGTCAGCCGTTAGCAAGGATCCGAGGTAGACGAATTCCTCGACCACCTCGAAGGTATCCCCGTCTATCGTAACACTGCTTCCCAGGCGGGCCCTGTCGCGCTCGGTTCCGCCCACAAGCATGTACTTTGTCTTTGACGCATTCACCACCAGTCCAACTTTTGTTGCTTCACGTTTCAGGCGGGTGTACAGTTCTGCCACCTTTGCTAATGTTCATGTCATCCGCGAAACAAATAAATTGACTGGATCTGTTGAAAATCGTACCTCGGCTGTTACACCCGGCTCTCCGCATGACACCTTCTAGCGCAATGTTGAACAACAGGCACGAAAGTCCATCACCTTGTCTTAGTCCCCGGCGCGATTCGAACGAACTGGAGTGTTCGCCCGAAATCTTCAAACAGTTTTGCACACCATCCACCGTTGCTTTGATCAGTCTGGTAAGCTTCCCATGGAAGCTGTTCTCCTCCATAATTTTCCATTGCTCTACGCGGTCTATACTGTCGTATGCCGCCTTGAAATCAACGAACAGATGGTGCGTTGGGACCTGGTATTCACGGCATTTTTGAAGGATTTGCCGTACAGTAAAGATCTGATCCGTTGTCGAGCGGCCGTCAACGAAGCCGGCTTGTTAACTTCACACGAACTCTTTCACTAATGGTGACAGACGACGGAGGATGATCTGGGATATCACTTTGTAGGCGGCATTAAGGATGGTGATCGCTCGAAAGTTCTCACACTCCAGTTTGTCGCCTTTCTTGTAGATGGGGCATATAACCCCTTCCTTCCACACCTCCGATAGCTGTTCGGTTGCCCAGATTCTGACTATCAGTTTGTGCAGGCAAGTGGCCAGCTTTTCCGGGCCCATCTTGATGAGCTCAGCTCCAATACCATCCTTACCAGCTGCTTTATTGGTCTTTAGCTGTTGAATTGCATCCTTAACTTCCCTCAAAGCTGATTGGCTTCCATCGTCCGCTGAACTGACGTAGTCATCTCCTCCGCTGCCTTGATTTTCACTGCTTGTACTCTCAGCGCAGTGCCATTCAAATGTTCCTCGTAGTGCTGCTTCCACCTTCCGATCACCACACGTTCGTCCGTCAAGATGCTCCCATCCTTATCCCGGCACATTTCGGCTCGCGGCACGAAGCCTTTGCGGGATGCGTTGAGCTTCTGATAGAACTTGCGTGCTTCTTGAGAACGGCACAGCTGTTCCATCTCCTCGCACTCCGCTTCTTCCAGGCGGCGTTTCTTCTCCTGAAAAAGGCGGGTCTGCTGTCTCCGCTTCCGTCTATAACGTTCCACTTTCTGCCGGGTACCTTGCTGCAGCGCGACCGCCCGCGCTGCGTCCTTCTCCTCCAGAATCTGTATGCACTCTTCGTCGAACCAATCGTTCCGTCGACTTCGACCCATATACCCGACGTTGTTCTCCGCTGCGTCGTTAATGGCTGCTTTAACTGTACTCCAGCAGTCCTCAAGAGGGGCCCCATCGAGCTCACCCTCTTCCGGCAACGCTGCCTCGAGATGCTGCGCGTATGCAGTGGCGACATCAGGTTGCTTCAGTCGCTCTAGGTCGTACCGCGGCGGTCGTCGGTACCGAACATTGTTGATGACGGATAGTTTTGGGCGCAGTTTAACCATCACCAGATAGTGGTCAGAGTCGATGTTAGCGCCACGATATGTCCTGACGTCGATAATGTCGGAGAAGTGCCGTCCATCAATCAGAACGTGGTCGATTTGTGATTCTGTCTGCAGTGGTGATCTCCAGGTGTACCGATACGGGAGGCTGTGTTGGAAGTAGGTGCTACGAATGGCCATATTCCTGGAGGCGGCGAAATCAATTAGTCGTAGGCCGTTTTCGTTCGTCAGCCGGTGAGCGCTGAACTTTCCAATAGTCGGTCTAAACTCCTCCTCTTGGCCAACCTGAGCGTTCAAATCTCCTATGATGATTTTGACGTCGTGGCTTGGGTAGCTGTCGTACTCACGTTCCAGCTGCGCGTAGAATGCGTCCTTATCATCATCAGTGCTTCCGGAGTGTGGGCTATGGACGTTGATTATGCTGAAGTTGAAGAACCGGCCTTTGATCCTCAACCTGCACATTCTTTCATTGATCGGCCACCACCCGATCACGCGCCTTTGCATATCGCCCATCACTATGAAAGCTGTTCCCAGCTCATGTGTGTTGCCGCAGCTCTGGTAGATGGTATGATTACCTCTAAACGTTCGCACCATTGATCCCTTCCAACAAACCTCCTGCAGCGCTACGATGCCGAATCCACGGTCCTTGAGCACATCGGCGAGTTTATGCGTGCTCCCGATGAAGTTGAGAGATTTGCAGTTCCACGAACCGAGTTTCCAATCGCTAGTCCCTTTTCGTCGCAGTGGTCTTCGCCGATGGTTCCGGTCCGTACTCTCTTGTTGATTGTTCGTTGCTTATGATTTTTTAAAGGCTGGCTTGCAGGGCCTGACACCAAACCCCCTAAATTTCCGGAGGACCATTCCTCCTTATTTCCGGTGGACCATGCACACTAACTTTTTCTATTTCGAGCTCGGCAAAAATGGGCACCGCTGTAGCTCAGTAAATTTCAAAACTGAACTTCGGCAGAAAATTTCGTTTATTACTGATTCTCAGTAAAATATTTGCTGTATCTCAGCAACTGAAACGTCACTTTTACTGAGATCTCGGCAAAAATCATGTTTGCTGAAACTCGGCGGTGCCCACCTCGGGAAAATAAACAAAAAATGCTGAGATCTCGGCGAAAAAAATTAAGTGTGTGGTGCACAGTTTCACTTAGAGTCCCTCGCTGGCACTCGGACGATGATCAGCCGCCCCTAACATGGAGAACAGACGCTGTTGTGAGCCGATCCTGACATGGAGAACAGACGCTCAATAAGATTTGCACCTCCGGAGAGGAGCAAATCCCCCCTTCCCTGTCAGCATACGACCATAGTTCCCACCGGGGTTGGTTACCCGATCTTCCCTAAGGTTGCTCGTATCCCGGCCAGCACCGCGGGGAGGTAGGGATAGGAGTTGCTGGGTAAGAGGCTAAGGACCGCGAGATGGGGTCTATTTTATTCCTTCAGGTACGCGAAGTACCAATGGTACGCTTTACCCAGCATTTGCCGTGCCAGGGTCCTTGGTCATCTGTGGAATAAATTCCGACGAGAGATAGTTTCCGATATCGATGGAACGATTTAACTTGCCTTGGATTGGGCGCTCCCAATCACTGTGCACAGTATCATGTTGCATTTCAACAGCTACTTCTTTTGAATGTGACGGGAGCGCGGTGGTGTCCAAGCTCTCGGACAACAAATTACGTCCCCCATGGCTGCGTTGGCACTGTGAAGTTGCTGTATGTAACTTTAAAATCATCATACTTGCCTGGAAAAATAAGAGGGGAGCGTAAGCGGCTGTTACGAGGCTAATGACTCTTCTAGGCGAACAGTAATTTTCCCCATTCAGTGCGGCTTGCACCATTATCGTAGTCGACTGCTCCGTGTTGATCATCATCAATGATTTCTGGTTGATCAGTTTCCCAGAAAATCATCGGTTTATCGGTTGAATCTATTTCTTGCGCAATCGATACCTTCGATCCCAGCGGCTCATCAAGAATCACCACATCACGGCTCTCAAAAACTTGCTTGCTCTCAGGGTCGTACATTCGAAAGGCCTTAAAACATTTCGAATAGCCAATCAGAATGCATGGTAGGATTTGAGATCCCAGTTCGCACGCTTCACCCTTGGAACATACGACATTGCTCTTGCTCCAAAGACGCGTAGATTTGATTGACACGGAGATTGAAGTCCGGTTTGCTTCCTATAAACTTCTCAAAGGGGGTTATCGGGATGCCCTTTGTCGGCGAACGATCGATTAGGTGCCACAGCTATCGACGCTGCTTCTGCCCAAACCCGTTTGTCCATCTTTCCGTCGAACAGTAGACATCTAGCTCGCTCCTGAATCGTCCAGTTCATGCGTTCAGCTAGCCCGTCTTGCTCCGGATTGTGAGGCACTGTTGTCTCGTGACGGATGTCGTGCGTCTTGAGAAATTCGACAAAATGTTTGCCAACATACTCTCCACCGTTGTCAGTCCGCAGGTGGTCTGGGTTTCGGAATTGGTCTAGAACTCCTTGAACGCTTCAAACACGTCCTTCTTGGATTTCAGAAAATAGACGAAGGTCATTCGACTGGCATCATCGATAAAGGTGACGAAATACTTATTCCCACCAAGCGAAGGCTTATCCATTGCTCCAGACACGTCCGAGTGGATCAGGACCTCTCTCGCTTTTGAGCCGCTGGACTTGAATGGTGACCGTAGATGCTTCCCTTCGAAACATGGAACACAGGTTGACATCATTCCATTCGGAGTTTCCATTCACCTTTATGTGGCTCAACCGTCGATGCCAAAGCTCCAGATTGGTGTCAGGACGTACCACACATGTACTCGATTGACCAACCTGATTCAGTTGGTATAAGCCATCACGCCCCGTAGCTATAACTTCTCCCGTAGACTCGTGTTTGACTTCACACGCATCTTTGGTGAAGTTGATGCAATAGCCTTTCTGACAGATGTGACGTAAATATAGATGGTTCACTGCAAGGTCTGGAACACATAAAACGTTAGTGACATCTAGGCTACAGCACTCATCATCCACTTCAGCGTCTAGTTTGACACTGCTTACGGCCACAATCGCTACCTCGGATGCGTCTGCCACGTAGATAGGCTGCGACACCTGCGTTGCGCCTACAAGAGCAGCCACGTCCCTACACATATGGTTTTCAGCTCCAAAATTTAGATTCCATTCTCCTACTGGTCCATTCTGCTTCTTACATGCCAGTACCCGTATAAAAATTTACAGTAACTTGAACGACATAACCCATTGAAATACAATAGATTATATGGTAAACAATATAAACTATTGTACGCTTATTGTAAAATGTTGACGGTTGAAAAAGATCTTTATTGTACTTACATTAACATAACAGTATATTTAAATGTTACCAATACATTCTATTATATTTTTATTGTTCGCTTATGTTTGGTATTGCACATCCAAAACTAAACAAATTACGAAAGTTTTCGGTTTGGATGATCTGGAAATTCGTCTAATGTAATTGAATTAATATAATTTTGGAAAATTTCATGGATTTATTATATTGTTGAAATAACAATTGAAAACAATAAAATTATAATAGCTTTGATTATAAAATAAATAAAAATGTTATACCGATTCTCAAGTAATATATTTTCATATTGCAAGTCTAGAAATTTTATGCAATAAAAATTGGAGTTCAAAAAAATTAAAGGGGACAAAAAATTTTGCTTATCATTTTACTCGGAGAATGGCTGGATTCATTTGAGCGTGTACAGTTTTGTTTATAATTAGTGTAGAGTCCTATAAGAAGAGTAACGTCATGTGCCACGTTTGACAGGTCTCCTGCTCGTTTGGAAAGCGCATTTGTATGGAACTGACAGACGATTCTGTTCCAATTCTGACACTCGACGACACTGTTATTATAGTCACTGTAAATTAGTGAAGAGATGAAAATAATAAAACTGTATGGTGCAGAAAGTGTCTTTTTCATTACAGTTTTTGGTGCTGGGCAACGGTAGATCACTATGGCTTCTGTACCGTGGTAAGTATATAAAGTGTTAGAACGCGTTAGAGCATCATTATTGACTGGGCCTGAGCGCGAGTATTTTGATCACACTCGCCGTGCTGTCATTTTAGATTAGTCAAACTTTTTCGCATCGGTTACTATTTTCGGTTATAATTTTGGAGGCTGCATTCCATATCGGTAACGTTTGACATTTGATAGTTCATTAAATATCAGCGGTGTTATCGCGCTGCCAAATTTGGTCACCTAGCGCGTTTAGTAGCGACCGGTAAAGTGTCAAGTAATGATACTGGGCTGGCAAACGGCTTATACTCACCACCAGTAGTCGTAATCTTATACTACAAAAGTTCAATGTATATAATGGACGCAGTGGTTCATCCCGAACAAAAAATAAATAAAAAAAATAATCGTCATAATACCTGATGACATACCTGGTAACATGTATCCTTGTTCCTTTACAGAAATGAAGCTTATGATGAAATACTAATGCTTGGCCAATCTCACCAAGGGGATATAATAAGAACTGATGCAGGTTTTTTTTTCTTTTCTTCTCGACGTACTTTTTCTAATAAAACTAACATTCTTTTTTAATTTACATTTTTCACAGGTTTATTACATGTATTGTCTATCCGGAACAACGTTAGTACGCTTTTTATATCGAAGTTCGATTTTTCTTCAGATACATGCAACTTACCCAACTTCGAAAATAGTGCGCTGGATTCGCCTGAAGATGCGCTAAACAACACATCAATTAGTTTGACAGATAAACCTGTGGAAGAAAGTTCGGTTCGGAAGTCCCGACAGCAAAGAGAGGTAAAATGAGTTAAAATGAAGTTTAAACTGCTTTAAACTTAAATTGAAAATAAAATAATTTGTAAAGCAAATAATTGTATTGTATTTTTATTGTAATGTTGGAGTATAATGTATTCTAAATCCTGTTGTATTTCTATTGTAAAACAATAGAAACAGTAATTGAAAACATTTAAATCACAATGTTTTCTATTATTTTGTCGCCCGAAATCATCCCATTGAAGAACCGTAAAATCAATTGTTTTGCTCAAAATTTTGTATGGAAAATTGTCGATTTTTTTATTGTAAAGATACATAACAACCCCCCTTTTTTATTGTAAAAGTCCCATTTACCATTCATTTTATCGTGGAAAACCATTATTTCTCATGTGATTTTATTGTCAAAATTCCATTATATTCAATGGTAAAAATTATGTCTTAAATGGTGTTGTAACAATAAAATTTATGATATTTTAATGATATTTTTTATCCGGGTAGTGCCTTCTTCTCCAAGCCTAGGAAATTCTTTTCGTACTTGAAACTCGGTTTCTGTTGGCATTCCAGTGTTCCACTTGATCCGCCAGCCTTAGAACTAGACTCGAACGTCACGTACTGGATAATCTTCGAATTTACCAACTTGACTCCTGATGCGTTCAACAAGAGGCCAATTATTAGCATAAATAAATTCGGGCCCTCCTTAGCCATGCGGTAAAACGCGTGGCTACAAAGCAAGACCATGCTGAGGGTGACTGGGTTCGACTCCCGTTACCGGTCTAATCAATTTTCGGATTGGAAATTGTCTCGACTTCCCTGGGCATAAAAGTATCATCGTGTTAGCCTCATGATATACGAATGCAAAAATGATAACTTGGCTTAGAAACCTCGCAGTTAATAACTGTGGAAGTGCTCAAAGAACACTAAGCTGCGAGGCGGCTCTGTCCCAGTATGAGGATGTAATGCCAATAAGAAGACGATGAAAATCGGAATATTGAATAAATT
The DNA here is from genome assembly GCF_024139115.2 of Armigeres subalbatus. Taxonomy (NCBI): domain Eukaryota; kingdom Metazoa; phylum Arthropoda; class Insecta; order Diptera; family Culicidae; genus Armigeres; species Armigeres subalbatus. Next base: position 53,309,778 of record NC_085140.1, read on the forward strand.
TAAAAAAAAATCTGAAGGGTTATGTACAATACACGACCGCCCAACGTAAACTACGTAGAACAGTATACGCATCGGCCCTGGACCTTGCAAAGAATTTCTGCCCTGGCTACCGTCAAACAGGTGCCTCTGTCCAATGGTAGTCAGAGCATCGAGTCATCACTGGTGGTAGAATACGAGCCTTGGACCTTTGGCAGAATTTCCGCCTTCTGTTATTTGGAGTGACGAGGAATAGTTGGCAGAGAAGGGATAGTCGTATTGTTGAGTCCGACAAAGAAGTGCGAGTCGATAAAACCCGGTTGCGCCAACTAGAAATCAACAAATACTAGCTATGTACCGTTTTGACTCAAATTCCGAACATGCCTCATATTCCGAACTTTAGCTTTTAAATGCGCATTTTAACTTTATTCGTGTAATTTTCTCCACAGGAGTTTGAATTCGTTTGTTATCTTGATCTTCAGTGCGGAAAACCAATGACAGTTTTAGTTTTAGGGCGCTAAAACGCCAGTGTTCGGAATGTGAGTCATATTCGGGATTTGAGTCAGAACGGTACCAAAAACCAAGCCAAACCAAACCAAACCAAGGTTGAGATGCGCCAGAGTATTAAACGCTGCGGACGGGAATAGGGTATTTGTGCTATTTTATTACAATCTAACTCCCACTATCTGGCAGTGGCATTATGGATAAAATATTCGTGCAACCATATTATTAATATAATTGGAAATGCAAGAATCTTAGATCCGGGAGCTAGAAAGTAATAATTATATTGTAACCTATAGCCCGTTTCAATAAAGTATGCGTTCCGAAGCTATAGCCGTATACAATAAGCCCCGCATGATTGTACCCACAGAGTATTTTAAGTGCATTAAAACTTCCTGAATTAAAATTGAATTCTTTTGGTTTTGGCGCATATTTAATAATAAAAATATAATTAACAATTTGCAGTTTATCATAAAATGGCTTACCATTTTCCTAAGTTATCTTTGAATCGAACATGTTTGTTTATTTGCATTGCGATTATTGCATTATGACATTGCATTGCCGTTGGTAACAATCGATCATCCTATCCTTGCACAAACATGCGCTTTATGTATATGGCTGACTGCGGTCACTGCTCTGGCCCTACTTTTTGTTGCAAACTGGTGCGAAGCACCGCACAAAAAGAAGAGTTCAAAAACCAACTACACTGAACGACGGCCGAATGAGACTCACGTTGCGAGCGGGAAAAAGAGGTGCTGCCAAAATGGTCCAATACCCTACTTTAACGTTGATAATCAAATGTTTCAATAAAACTGGAAAATTGGTGGAGAATTTCCGATTCGATTGATATATAAATCTCAAAAATCCATCGAAAGATGAATGCGCTATTAACGTTCAAAATCTTACATGATTTCGTGACGGTCTCGGATTTGGAAATTTTCATTTGCCACCCTGTATCCGAGTCTTCCCCTTAGACGTAGTTTACGTCAAAAGATCGAGATATCTCGTTGCCGGAAGAGGGCGATGGAGCCCCTCTTGAGGACTACTGGAATACAGTCAAAGCAGCCATTAACGACGCAGCGGAGAACAACGTCGGGTATATGGGACGAAGTCGACGGAACGATTGGTTCGACGAAGAGTGCAGACAGATTCGGGAGGAGAAGGAGGCAGCGCGGGCGGTCGCGCTGCAGCAAGGTACCCGGCAGAACGTGGAACGTTATAGACGGAAGCGGAGACAGCAGACCCGCCTTTTTCAGGAGAAGAAACGCCGCCTGGAAGAAGCGGAGTGCGAGGAGAAGGAGCAGCTGTGCCGTTCTCAAGAAGCACGCAAGTTCTACCAGAAGCTCAACGCATCCCGCAAAGGCTTCGTGCCGCGAGCCGAAATGTGCCGGGGTAAGGATGGGAGCATCTTGACGGACGAACGTGTGGTGATCGAAAGGTGGAAGCAGCACTACGAGGAACATTTGAATGGCGCTGAGAGTACAGGCAGTGAAAGTCAAGGCAGCGGAGGAGATGACTACGTCAGTTTAACGGACGATGGAAGCCAATCAGCCCCCACCTTGAGGGAAGTTAGGGATGCCATCCAACAGCTAAAGACCAATAAAGCAGCTGGTAAGGATGGTATCGGAGCTGAGCTCATCAAGATAGGCCCGGAAAAGCTAGCTACTTGCCTGCACAAATTGATAGTCAGAATCTGGGAAACTGAACAGCTACCGGAGGAGTGGAAGGAGGAAAGGGTTATATGCCCCATCTACAAGAAAGGCGACAAGCTGGAGTGTGAGAACTTTCGAGCGATCACCATCCTTAATGCCGCCTACAAAGTGATATCCCAGATCATCTTCCGTCGTCTGTCACCATTAGTGAATGAGTTCGTGGGAAGTTATCAAGCAGGCTTCGTTGACGGCCGCTCGACAACGGACCAGATCTTTACTGTACGGAAAATCCTTCAAAAATGCCGTGAATACCAGGTCCCAACGCACCATCTGTTCGTTGATTTCAAGGCTGCATACGACAGTATAGACCGCGTAGAGCTATGGAAAATTATGGACGAGAACAGCTCCCCTGGGAAGCTTACCAGACTGATCAAAGCAACGGTGGATGGTGTGCAAAACTGTGTAAAGATTTCGGGCGAACACTCCAGTTCGTTCGAATAGCGCCGGGGACTAAGACAAGGTGATGGACTTTCGTGCCCGTTGTTCAACATTGCGCTAGAAGGTGTCATTAAAGACATTAAGTGTCATTAAAGACCTAGGAGTTGTTTTGGATGAAAAGCTTACCTATAGCCGCCACTTCTCAAATACCATCGATAGAGCCAATCGCCAGCTTGGGTTCATGTTTAAAATCTCCAATGAGTTCCAGGATCCGTTGTGTTTCAAAGCACTGTACTGCTCTCTGGTACGCTCAATACTAGAGTTTGCATCTGTTGTTTGGAATCCCTACCAGGCTGTATGGAGTGACCGGTTCGAAGCTGTCCAAAGAAGATTTGTCAGATATGCCTTGCGCCACCTTCCATGGAATGACCCGTTGAACTTGCCTGCTTACGCTGATCGCTGTCGTCTACTCGGCTCAGTGTGTCTTCATTGCCAAGCTTTTATTATCTGAATACGATGCTCCTGAGTTGCTGTCAAGGATCAGTTTATACGCACCTGTCCGGACGCTTCGAGCGCGAGCGCTGCTACACGAGGAGCCACAAGCTACTAACTATGCTGCAAACAGTTCCATTGTCGCCATGATCCATCGCTTCAACGAAGTGTCCGATGAATTTGATTTCAACATCTCTACATCCAGATTTCGCTGCCGCTTGCTGAGCCGTCTTTAATGTTTTTATTGTTTGACCACCATTAGATTTAAGAATTTCATGTAGACAACACAGTCCGATGAATAAAAAACAAATACAAATACAAATGCGGAGTACCGGGTGTAACAGCCGGGGTACGATTTTCAACAAATCCAGTCAATTTATTTGTTTCGCGGATGACATGGACATTGTCGGCCGAATATTTGCAAAGGTGGCAGAACTGTACACCCGCCTGAAACGTGAAGCAACAAAAGTTGGACTGGTGGTGAATGCGTCAAAGACAAAGTAGAGGAACTGTTCCGATCTCCATCTCACTGTATATATATCCATCTCATCGCTACACAAAGAAGTACGGCACCAAATTCGTCGCTTCTTTTTATCAACATACGTGCTCACTGCTGAAAATAAATCACAAAAATCATAAACAAACCAAATTCCTTTCCATTGCTTTGTTTTTGATGGGATGGAAATAGGAGCTATGAGATGAAGTGGCGAACCGTTCCCCTACATGCTTGTGGGCGGAACCGAGCGCGACAGGGCCCGCCTGGGAAGCAGTGTTACGATAGACGGGGATACCTTCGAGGTGGTCGAGGAATTCGTCTACCTCGGATCCTTGCTAACGGCTGATAACAATGTTAGTCGTGAAATACGATGGCGCATCATCTGTGGAAGTCGGACCTACTACGGGCTCCAGAAGAAACTGCGGTCAAAAAAGATTCGCCACCACACCAAATGTGTCATGTACATGACGTTAATAAGACCGGTTGTACTCTACGGACATGAACCATGGACAATGCTCGAGGAGGACTTGCAAGCACTCGGAGTATTCGAGAGACGGGTGCTTAGGACCATATTTGGCGGTGTGCAAGAAGACGGTGTGTGGCGGCGAAGAATGAACCACGAGCTCGCCCAACTCTACGGCGAACTCAGTATCCAGAAGGTAGCTAAAGCCGGAAAGGTACGATGGGCAGGACATGTTGCAAGAATTCCGGACATCAACCCTGCAAAGATGGTGTTCGCTTCCGATTCGGCAGGTGGAGCGCAGCGAGCGATATGGGCAGACCAGGTGCAAAACGACTTGGCGAGCGTGGGGCGTATTCGAGGATGGAGAGATGTGGCCTCGAACCGTGTATTGTGGCGTCAAATTGTTGATTCAGTGTTATCTGTTTAGATGTAGACTAAATAAATGAATGAAAATAGGAGTGTGTTATTAGCGAGACTTTCAGCCCTGGGATGGCTCGTGTCGAAAATAAGTGTAAATAAACAAAACGTTGTTTCTTTTATTGATTCACGCTTTATTCCTTCAAATTTCATTGAATCAAGAACTTAGCTTCTAGGTTAATCAAACCTATCACACGTGTAAACAAGAAGTAGTAAAACTTAAAAGCGTAATCATTTTAAGAAAAACATAAAAATGTACTGCGATAACTGCCATCTATCGCCAAATATACTGAACACGCATCCATTCCTCGTTTCGGCCTCTTCATTGTGCGGTTTGTGCGTTCCCTTCGACCTCCGTGGGTACAGCTCCAGTGGCAGCGGCCTTTGCCTTCGCTTCCGCCTTGGCCAGCATCACCTTGAAGTAACCTTTGATGCATTTGCGAATCTGCGTCAGGAAGCAGGCCTCGATGAACACCCGGATCGATCCGTTCTTGTGGTGTTCCTCCGGAATGTGAAACTCGATGGCATCATTGGACTTGAACATATCGACCCGAGTGGTGAACGTCAGCGCTTTGTTCATCTCCCATCGGTTCTTGCTGATGGCGATTTCGTTGTTCAGCTCTTCCTCGTTGTTGATTTGCAGTCGGGTCCGTTTGAAGATTACTTGACGCTCGCATGATAATTCGAACGTACGAATGTCGTCCTTCTTAATGTTGTTAGGAACGCTTGTTGCTCGTTCGGCATCCTTTATGGGCTCAATCTTGCAGAGATAGATCTTCTGCAGGATATCGTCAATAAAGTCCAGCATGCAATCGGCCCACACATCCTTGATTTGCCGCTCGGTTATGATGGCGTTTTTGTCGGTCTTTCTGGCCAGTAAGATTTGGCGTACGATGAACAACTCGTACTCGACCGGCAGCAACCGACATATTCTCCAGTGGGCGGAAACATCCACCGTTTTAGGGATGGTTCCATTATTAGAAACAACGGGTACAACTGAACTCTTGGTTTGTTTTTGGTACCGTTTGGTTTTGGTGAACAAACTTTCCAACACCTTAGCAAACGGTTCCGTATTGGTTTCGGTCATGACCTTGTGTGCAGTTTTGAAACTAAGCTTAAACTGCTCGAAGTGAGCCGCCGAGTTGCAAACACCTCCGATGTTCATATTCAATTCGAACGGATCCTGGATGGATATTTGCGTACCAAAATTGAATTCCGGATAAGAATGGTGCTCAACAGCTCGGTAGTACGATTGCAACTCCCGAACCTTTTTCTGCTTCATCTCCTCAACTTCGCACAATCGCCCTACATAGGGCGAAATGAGGTTCTTTTCGAATTCAAAATTGGAATAATACTTGAAAAAGTTCAACAGCAGCGAACGGATCGATTCCTTGTTCATCGAAGTAAACTCGATGTCCTTCGGGTAACCGAGGTTCCATGCACCGAAGCCAACCCGAGGGATTCCTTTCTGGAGATCCTGAACTGCTGGCAGCAAAGGGAGTTTTTTAGTTTGCAAATAGAAAATCAACATCATTATGATGCAGTAGGTGTTCATCTGACGATGATTAGTCAACAGGAAGGCGCATTTCGCCCAGAACTTGATGATTATTGCCAGTTTATGAATGCGTGGTTCAAATCTGCGGGAAAATTGAAAATGAAGAAAAAAACGATTTTAGTTTTTAGTTCTGGAGCAACAGCTGCATTGCACTGTTCTATATTTCCCTTGGTGTACATTGGTCGAGTGGAGTGTAAATTAAACAAAAAAAATATTTAAAACAAAAATAGTGGCAATGATTCTGGGGAATGTTATAGAATCGTCATGAAAACATGGGAACAAAATGCTGGTGATGACGCACTTTTTTAAACCAGTTCCCTGTTAGTGATTTTTTCATAGAAAGCAGGAGAGCGTATTAGAAAATAGTACATATGACAACTTTGCTCGTGACATAAATAAACCAAGCATGTGGTGTAATTGCATGAGCTATCATTATAGAATAATTTTCAAGCAAGCATTCTACTAAACAATTGGCAAACTAACGAAAAAAGATCAATGTCAAAGCCATCTAACCGCTTTTACAATCTTACCTTATAACTGCATAAATAAACTTGCTGTTATAGCATCCTCTAGCATTAGAGAAATTGATGTCACACGTCAAATTAGTGGGACCGTGGATAGCCCGCAGCAGTGGCACTTTGGCACCCAGAATCTTCACCAGACCGTGAAACGTCCCATCTCGTGCCATCCGACCATGGATGATGTGGATCAGCTTGGTTTGCTCCTGCTTATTATCACTATTTTTCTCGTAGTGAACGTAAAAATCCAAATCCGAATCTCGGAACGCCAGTCCCGACTTGATGGATCCAAAGTCGTAAATTTGGAAATTATTGTTCGGAAAACCAAGCATCCGATCGAGATCTATTTTGACCTTGGTCAAAGCCATCTCAATCTCCATTTGCGATGGCTGAAGAGTGGAAATCAACGTCCTCATAGTTTCATTCTCGTTGCCATTCTGCAAGCTCCGCAACGCGTTCAGAACCGGATCCAGCAGGAATTTGATCTTCTCCGCATCGATCTCCATTTCACTTTCGTTGGGGCCATTCCGCTTGTTGGCGTTAGAGCGCTTCGTGGATAGCTTCCTCTTTCTTCCTTGAGCTTTCTGCTCGTTGTCACCGCTTCCCTTTTGATCTTGATTTGAAGGTCCCGGTTTCTGTTGATTATCGGCCATCGTATCTGGAAACAAATTTCACAAAACCGTAAACAAGCCATCAATCGAGCGACATCTTTGTCTTTCTGCACGCCATCTTTCATCATCTTACCTGCTAACACTTGGTGCCTTGTTAGTTGAATAAACAAAACACTATCTTGCAAAATCTTTCTATAAAATGGTAACAGCCAATCTGATTTTGCTACTGATGGAACAAACGCGTCTTGAGATAAATTTTAAGAAAAACCGCAACAAAATTCTACTAATTCAAACTGGTTCCAAACTTTTTCGAATGCTTTGTCAACCTACTTTTGTACGGACGCTGGCGACTGGAAGAAACTTCAAAAAAGCCAACTCGAACTCACTCACACCAATACAAAAATTGACAGCTTCCTAACCAGGGCTGCATGAAGGGGACACTTATGCAACAAATAAATAAATCTCGTGTACTTTTTCAAAACGGCGTATGTCGCAAATTGTAAACAAACCCGTTTTCAACAGCATATGGCATCAAATTCATCTTAAAATGTGTATATCTTCAAAGCTACACACTTAAATCGAGAATTTCAGCTCGGTAATATTTTTTACTGGTTTTATTCGGTAAAAAGAAATCTAAACCGAGAACTCAGTTAATTAGAATCTGGGACGGGACTTGCAAAGAGGAAAAAATGTAACTTCATCTGCAACCAGCAAGCGCTGTCACGAATTGTCAGATGCAACCAGCACCTTTTTGTAAAAAAGTATTGGTATCCCTCAAAAAGTATTCCGAATGATTTTGTTTTACGAGTACTTTTTCACTTTGAAAAGTATTCTAGAAAAGCCGGACAGCTTAATATTGAACTGTTATGAATACATGTTTTATTTCCGATAGGAAAATCTTTATAAAAATAAGCTTACAAATCCGTAAATCACAAACACTTTTATTGTGCTCAGAAGATTCTACCGGGGATTTAGGTGAAACACTCAAGGAAACAGTTGAGAATCGATGATCAACTGTGATGAAAAGAAGAACAAGTGTCAAAACAAGGAAAAAGCAGGGAACAAGAAGCCGTCTTTGAAGGTCTCGTCTCAGATTAGAATCAATTTACTGATTTCTGCAATATTTTTTACCGATGTCTCAGTAGTTCTATGAAAAATACTGAGTCTCGGTAGGTTGCATTACCGACCAACTCTGTTCAATGAAAATATGCTGCAAATGTCATGAAATAAACCGATCACTCAGTAAAATCAAATACGCAGTACTGAGCACCCGGTAAAATAAGTACCGAACTCTCAGCTTCTGACCACGATTTGCCTGATGTGACTCCATTTTTTTGCGAATCGAAATCTGGTGACCAATATCCTTCACGAAGTTGATTAGCACTGAATCCGTCGAACCAGTGGAAATTCCATTATAAGTAAATATTCAGGTGAGTTTAAACATTGCTTACTACCATTTACCGAACTATTTTTATGACTAACAAAATATTTGTATTTTTTTTCTTTTTCTTTCTTCCAGGTAACCAAAAACCTCGCCAAAAACTGCATCATCAGCCGTCGACTCCGCTGCGGCTAGATTCTGGATCCGGATCTATAATAAGACTACAGGTATGTAACGTCTGTAAAATTACTGTTTTTCACACTACTATTTTTTCTAAACAAATTTCCATCTACAATTCCAGATTAGCAGGACGGAAATGAGGTCAAATGCCGCTCACTTCCCTAGTCGCCTGTTTAGTGGCGCTACTGACAAAGGACAGAAGCAGAAAACCAAATATTCTGACGCACAAACTGTATATATATATATATATATAAATAAATATATATATATATATATATATATATATATATATATATATATATATATATATATATATATATAAATAAATATATATAAATGAATATATATAAATAACGAATAAAGACTATTAAAGAACTGAAATTGCATTTGTTTTTCATTATCAACAAAAAAGAAGATAAAAATTAAATTACATTTTATTCGGTATTTTGAATTACAGAAGTCAATTATATTTTTACAGAACCATCAGTATTTTTGCCTTTCTCGTATACTAAGTATACGGTAAAGGCTATATGATCGCTCCAAAAACAAACTTTTTATAGAAGGCCCGGAGACCCATAGTGTTATATACCAATCGACTCAGTTCGACGAATTGAGGTGATGTCTGTGTGTGTGTGTGTGTGTGTGTGTGTGTGTGTGTGTGTGTATGTGTGTGTGTATGTGTGTGCGCAAAACTACTCAACAAAATGTCACTCATTTTTCGGGCACTTATCCTCAACCGATTTGCTCGCAACAAGTTGCATTCGACGCAGAATCCTGTCCCATTGTTTCCTATTTGAAATTGGCCAGATCGAACTATGGGATCGAGAGTTATGGCCAAAATACAAATTCATACGAAAAAATCACGTAAAAAATGTCACTCATTTTTCGGACACTTATCCTTAACCGATTTGCTCGCAAGAAGTTGCATTCGACGTAGAATCCTGTCCCATTGATTCCTATTTGAAATTGGCCAGATCGAACTATGGGATCGAAAGTTATGGCCAAAATACAAAATCATACGAAAAAATCGTGTAAAAAATGTCACTCATTTTTCGGGCACTTATCCTCAACCGATTTGCTCGCAACAAGTTGCATTCGACGCAGAATCCTGTCCCATTGTTTCCTATTTGAAATTGGCCATATCGGACTATGGGATCAAAAGTTATGGCCAAAACACAAAATCATACGAAAAAATCGTGTAAAAAATGTCACTCATTTTTCGGGAACTTATCCTTAACCGATTTGCTAGCCTCAAGTTGCATTCGACGCAGAATCCTGTCAAACTGTCTCCTTTTTTAAATTGGCCAGATCGAACTATGGATCGAAAGTTATGGCCAAAATACAAAATCCTACGAAAAATCGCGTAAAATATGTCACTCATTTTGCGGACACTTATCCTCAACCGATTTGCTTGCAACAAGTTGCATTCGACGCAGAATCCTGTCCCATTATTTCCTATTTGAAATTGGCCAGATCGGACTATGGGATCAAAAGTTATGGTCAAAATACAAATTCATACGAAAAAATCGCGTAAAAAATGTGACTCATTTTTCGGACACTTATCCTCAACCGATTTGGTCGCAACAAATTGCATTCGACGCAGAATCCTGTCCCATTGTTTCCTATTTGAAATTGGCCAGATCGGACTATGGGATCGAAAGTTATGGCCAAAATACAAATTCATACAAAAAAATCGCGTAAAAAATGTCACTCATTTTTCGGACATTTATCCTCAACCGAATTGCTCGCAACAAGTTGCATTCGACGCAGAATCCTGTCCCGTTATTTCCTATTTGAAATTGGCCAGATCGGACTATGGGATCGAGAGTTATGGCCAAAATACAAATTCATACGAAAATATTGCGTAAGAAATGTCACTCATTTTTCAGGCATTTATTCTCAACCGATTTGCTCGCAACAAATTGCATTCGACGCAGAATCCTTTCCCATTGTTTCCTATTGAAAATTGGACAGGTCGGACTATAAGATCGGAAGTTATGACCAAAATACCTTTTTTCATAAAAATCACAAAAAATGTCACCTATTTTTCGGACACCTAACCTTAATCGATTCACACGCAACAAGTTGCATGCGACGCAGAATCCTGTCCCATTGTTTCCTATTGAAAATTGGCTAGATCGGACTATGGGATCGGAAGTGCTGACCGAAACACCATTTTAGCCTTTTTATACGAAAAGGCTGTATGTTCGCTCCAAAAACCAAACTTTTACAGAAGGCCTGGAGACCCCCAATAGTGTTATATATCAATCGATTCAGTCGACAAACTGAGATGATGTCTCTGTCTCTCCCACTTCATACGGGAGTTTGGCGGAAAGACGGTCATGAGATTTATATCATAACAAATATTGCCCTCCGCTCGCGTGATGGGAATGACATTTTCGTTTTCTTTTTGTGTAGTCGGAGCTCCAGTTCAACTAAAGCCCTCTGTACACCTCCCGTGAACATGAACATGAACAAGAGGTGAGAAAGAGCGATAATTTCACAGTGAACATCGTCGTGGACAATCGAGTCTAGTTGGAAGTGTTGAATTATTGCCCACGAATGCAGGCAGCAAGTAAGTGTGCAGTAGTAAACGAAGAAAATAAAAATGAAACATATTGTCGCATATATGTAAATGAATTATTTGAGTGGGTAATCTACGGAACGATATTGATCAAGTTGATTAATTTTAATCATCTTTTCGTTTAAATGTTCGGGAATTTTGTTATGAAAAGCCAGTAGGTACATATACTTAATGATTTCTGAATGGCAAGTTCCGGTGATCAATTGACCTGAATCCAAATATTATCTTTCGATTGGTTCGCATCAAAGGAGTTCTGGCAAAACTACCTACGAAGCATGTAATTCACATGATACATTCTGTTCCACACATTAATACAATAATGTTCAATTATGCAATTATAGTTAAGAAAATACGAATTTACGAAAAGAGAAGTAATTTCTTCTAATTTTCTATCTAGTGACTTCTATCCCATTTGAACGATTGATTTCGACATGTAGTAACAAGTTTAATTTGATGAGGAGTTTTTAAATTTTTTTTTACTTTTGCTAGATATCATTTTTGACTTTCTATTTTGGCTTACATTTGTTTAATACTTTTCTTCATCTCATTTTTTTTTAAATTTATTATTCATTTGTTCGAATAGTGTTAATTACTGTTTGAATATTTGACCAGTTCGCCAATAAAAAAAACCAATTTTCGCTCAAGTTTTCGCGTATTAAATTCAATTGATCGCGTATCGTATATCCGTACCTATTTAATTGTTGTGTTTACTTTTGAAAGTCTTAATATGTATTCAATAATTTTTGCTGTGCTAAGATTTTGTTGATAGTCATTATCCAAATTATGTAAATTACTCACATAAACTGTTTCAAATAAACAACTTTATTGAATAAACTAATATAGGTATACCTAATCACAAACATTCTGAATGATAATTATTATTAATATCTGTACCTCGTGGATGGTCATAACGCAAAGAGCATTCGAGCATGTGTGTATCAAAAAAAAACGAGGGCAGACAGACAGGCAGGATGAAAACGACAGAGAGGCAATCTACACATCTTGTTAGATTCTTCATTCTCCCTGTATTGCTGTGGTGGATATATGGCGTATATGGTGTATATATCAGAGAGGAGAGAAGCTTTCTCTGGTAAATCAGGTAAAAAATTCCACGGAGCTCGTTCACGTTCGAATGGCAAAAGCATTCTGAAAATCTGTTCACCGTGAACGACAGAGACGATGCACAAGCATATCGGAAGCATATCAAATGATTCAGTAGTAGCAAAGCAGAAAAAACATTTATAACTAATATAGCTAAGACATTGAATAAACAAAAGAATTAATTAATAAATAAATGACTTCAAATTAATGGGTTGATAAATTAAAAAATGAACAATCGATTAAATTACAAAATTATTGATTTGAAAAACTAATAAATGGATAATTTTTAGATTAATAAATTCAGAAATGAATGAATTTATAAATTATCGAATAAAAAAAAATAAATATAATAAAATAATCAAAAATAAAATAGTTAAATAATAAAAACTATTTCATAATAAGTTTATAAAGGTATGTTGATAAATTATTAAATTACCAAATTGATAAATAAACAAATCTATAAATTTATAAATCAATGAAATAATAAATTAAAAAATTGATGAATAAAAAAATTGATAAATTAATCAATTAATAATTAATAAATTACTAAACTGCCGCTGCAAGCATAACTGTCCAATATTTACATGATTTGCTATCTATATGGAAAAGTTATGTTTTTATGAACAGTAAATTGATGAATTAAAAAGAAATTAAAACTAATCACTCAAAAATCTAATATATCAACAAAAAAAAAAATAAATCAATAAATTTATTTTGAAACCTAGTAAATCAGTTATTAGGTCACTAAGCAAGCAAATGAACTAATTATAATTAATGAACAATAATGATGGTGTTGTAAAAATACACAAAAAATGATATTTTTCCTTCATTGCACATTAGGTAATCCGCTTTCAAAAGAGGAAAAATAATAACTTTCTTTACCGTAAACTTACAGAAGAGATTAAGGGCTTATTCAAAAAAATATTTCCAAAGAATTTAGGAATCAAGGACGTGGAACACTTCTGTATGTAGTTATGAGGCTCGTTTTGCCCCAATGTCCCATACATCACGAGTTTACATATTTTTGTCATTTTATCTTTAGGACATTGCTCTAAAATTGTGTTTATCTCTTCACTGTGGATCGACAGAAGGGCACTACATATATTTTGCTGGAAAAAGTTGAAAATTTCAGGGATTTTGGTGTTTAATAAGCGTCAAAATGCATTTTATTTGAATTTTCCGGCCGCGTCAATTTGAAATCGTCGCAAAGCAAATTGTCGCAGGGCAAACATGGCCATAAGATCTGTCAGATCAACTACGAACAAAATTGTTTGATTTCAATAAACAGATTATTTCCAGAAGTTGAGTACTTTTATTGCATGTTTTAATGATTTGGCTTTGCATTAACACAGATTTAAAATAAATATATTGGCAACGATTTTAAAGGTGCATAAAAAGTGATCGACGCGATTTGTTACCAGCGAAACTGAAAATACTATTAATTTAAATGATATTTTCCAATGATATAATGAAAATAACAAATAATCATATATTTCATTGAATGTATTGAATTATAGGGGACTTTGGGGTCATACAAATCTAAAAACTCAATATATTTTTTTTTTACAAAATAGGATAACTTTTTCACGGACGACAGAGGAGAATGAGAGCTTATTCAAAAGAAAATTTTCAAAGAAATTCAGTGAGTGATTTTTTATAGACGCGGGATACTACTGTATGTAGTTATTGAGCTCGTTTTACTCCAATATCCCATAAATCATTTTTTCCATATTTTTCGTCCTTTTATCTTTAAAATATTGTACTAAAATTGTGTTTTCCTCTTCATTGTGGATCCTCAAAAAGCACTATACATATTTTGTTGGCAAAAGTTAAAAATTAAAGTGTTTTTGGGGTAAAATAATCATCAAAGCGCATATAGTATAATTGACAAATTATTGAGCTATATAATTGCATAGAGGAATTTGGGCGAAAAGGCATGAGAAAAGAATATTTCCGATCTCATCCTATCTATTGTCACATCGACTCTCAAATAATATGATAACTCTTGTCTAGTTGTGCGATCGGGTATGGTTTGGAAATGTTCGACATCGGCTCTATCAAGAAGTATTTAAAAATCGTATTTTATCCAATAATTCACGAAACAAAACATTTGCGAAATGATTTACTTTATTAGTTATTGTTTCACAAACATTTATCAATGTCTGTACAACATTTTTGGAAAATAATATCAACAATTATCTGTAAATATTATTTATTTTTACAGAATACATGAAAAAATAGAAAAACGCGCTTTGATGCCTATTTGACCCCTAAATCCCTTAAATTTCTAACTATTGTCATATTTAGTGCACCTCTATGGATCCACAGTGAAGAGATGAACACAATTTTAGAGAAATTTCTTAAAGATAAAATATAGAAAAAATATGAAAACTCGTTGGAATTTGTGTTGGGAATCCTACGCCTTTGCTCGCAAGGCTAACTGGAGACCCGTATAAATTAATATAATGTAATAAAAATAAAACACCAATAAAAAACCAAATCTTCCAGTCGTATTTCTTTTGTACATAAATTAACTATTACATCAAATATAAATCATAAAATAAAAAAAAATAAAAAATATGAATAAATACAATGGTTTCTAGTTAGCCTTGCCAGCAAAGGCGGAGTATTCTCGATTTTCGTTGCGGTCTAAAAGATTTTTTTCGGGTTTTCGGCAATCTCGACTCACTGGGCATAGCGTATTTTTGTACTTGCAACATAAGACACATATCCATGCAATGGACGGGTACAGAATAGAAACATCAAATAATAACTGTGGAAATGTTAATGGAATATTGAGTAAAGAAGCAGGCCAAGATTCAGTGGTAATATAGAGCCATTGAAGAGGAAGAAGAAGAAGAAGAAGAATGAATTAATTTTTTTATGAATGAAGTAATCTATCTATGAAAATATAAATTTTTCGATTGAATATACGAATGATTGAAGTATTAAAATAAATATTTAAAAAGAAAAAATAATATTACCAAATAATAAAAAAGAAACACAATTCATTTATGAGAAACTACTGAGTTAGTTTCCTTCCGACCAAACCGATACGAGTATTAAAATGAGCGACAGCGACACACAAAGCAGGAACCCACCGAAACCGATTCAACGAGAACAGTAAACACTCTCGGTCAGTGTGAACTCCCAATCCAAATCAATCTATTCTCCTTGTATTTTTGAATTCACCACAGCTCCACGTTCATGTTCACCGTCGCGTTTACACTTGCGATGAGTTCACCGCAGATACGATTTCACGATGATTTCACAGGCATGACCGGGGAATGCTCATAAATCTGATATTATTGATGTTTTTTATGTTTTTATGCATCTCACTACTAAATGCAGCATCTGCCTTTCATTTGAACATGATTCCCTCACGATTTGAGTATGTATCAAGAAGTTATTATCGAAAAACAGTTTGTTCACGTTCACGTTCACGGGAGGTGTAAAATGCGCTTAACATCCAAAAGTGATATCCTTAAAATATATGACTGGGTGAAATAAAACAGGGTTGTGTACGTCAAAAAGATTGGAAAAGGAAACAAAAATGTCGAAATTCTTATTAGCATATTGTAGATCAAGCTGAAAACCGAACCGAGGTCCCGCGAAATCGCATTTTCTCGCATTTCCGGATGTTGCAACTGCATCGCGAGTAGTGCGCAACTGTGCCATAGTCGGGCACCACTCGCGATACAGTTGCAACATCCGGAAATGGGACAAAATATGATTTTCGGTTTTCAACTGGATCTACAATATCTTTGCCATAAATAATCTGATTTTCATAGAACGTACAAAGAAATTTTCTCTTTTACTCCTAGCCACTAGCTCATCTTTTTTCAAGCACACACATTTTACGAAGGTCGAGAAAGGCACCATCACCGCTAGGTGGATTAATCTGGGTTTTTTACCAAGTGCTCAGTAACTGTTACAAATCTGCTCGGTATTTTTTGACAGTTCATTATCTTGAATGCTGAACCGAGAACTCGGTAATAGAATTCGATTACCGAGGTGACTACCGAGAGCTCAGCTGTTGAGAAATCGGTAATTCATTTACCAAACCCGGTAAATAGAATTAAGTGTGTACATTAAAATGTGTTTAAAAAAATGTAAATCAATTTTTTGCAAAACGGTGTAACATCATTGTTGAGAATATTGCACATACACCGCTTAGCAGAAAATGTACTTTAAAAAGTTTTTTCGAACAACTAAATAGTTTAATACGTGCGTCTGCTTGTACTTTTTCATCACTGATTTCAAAATTAAGCATGTTGCTTGAATATTGTCTATCCGGAATAAATTTATACCGCTTTTTATACCGAAGTTGGATTTTTCTCCAGATACAGGCAACTTTCCCAACTTCGGAAGTAGTGCGCTGGATTCGCCTAAAGATGCGTTAAACAACGCATCAATTAGTTTGACAAATAAAACTTCGGAAGAAAGTTCGGTTCGGAAGTCCTGACTTCCGAATTCTAACTTGGTGCTACGCCGACAATATTCTGATTTTCGTTAAGAAAAACATTTTACGTTGTTTTTTCTGCAGCAAATGTTGTTACGTCGTGTTGTAAGTGTTGCAATTTTTTTGTCGCATGTGTGTGAAACGTTTCAACTTGACGCAACATTTGCAGCGTGCAGCGTACGCAATGAGAATAAATAGAAGGTGAGGAAGAAGACCAAATGCAAGTGTATTAGTGGATGCTGGAAAATGTAAACAGCAAATGGTGACGTACATATTTGCACGGCTTCTTATGGGAGCTCGTTCAAATGTAGTAGTGAAAGATTTTTCGCCATACACAAAAGGCACGCACACAATATATGGATTTCCATACCTTAGTATTTATTTACATTGCAGCGTACGGAGCAGCGTAACATTTCGACGAAAGTAGCATGACCTCGGTCATGCTGACGTATCAAAACGACGTATGTGATTTATCTGTTGCAGAACGTTGTAACATATATTTTTATCAAAATAACTGAAATGTTCACACGCAGTGCAGATTTCAGAATCAGTGACGATAAACCTTTTCATAATGTATCAATTGCAATAAAAATGATTAGTTTCTAAATAGGAATAAAAATAAAATCTGAAAACTTCCAAGCTCATTTTCTCAGCTTGATCAAAATGTTACATACGCCGATTTGAAAAAGTTTCCGAGAAATATTTATACACGTAAAAAAATAACCTTATATATGTTTTGGCAAAAAACCATTCGAAAATACTCATACTCTTTATTATGCCACATGAATGATCCCATACCAAAAAGCTAATAACATTCATAAGTTAATGAAAAGTATAAGTTTCGGAATGTATGTGACTAATGCGATGTATAAGTTTTTTCTTATACATATCATTAAGCGCCTGCTTTGGCAAAAAGGTATTAGAAATATTAATAATAAATAACATTACATTTTTTTACGTTTAGACAAGACTTTTTAAGACGTTTGAAAGCAGGCCCGGATAAAAAATTACCATCAGTTTTGTTTCTGCTCTCGTCTCCCAGAGGCACTTTTAGTTAGAGGTTAGACACTGGTTAGGGGATGTTAGTTATGCTTCCCTTCAAGAAACATAAAACATAAAAAATGTTATGTTATCTTTCTTTTTTTCGCGCTATGCTGACTTGCTGACAGCTCAAAACAAAACAAAGAAAAAAGAAAATGCGTTTTGTTTCTGGATCAAGTCTTGATCGTCTTGATGGTACTGCGCATCTCAGGTATACGCCAGTAATCATGGAAAAGTAATCCGTAATTTTTGTTTTAGTTTGAACAGCAATTTTAATTTATTTTCTTTTAGATTCGATAGTGCACCTGAATTTTGCGGTTTTTTCTGGAGTAGGCAATAGAAGCTGCTGTGGATAAGAGCAAAATGGAGCCAGCGATGGACAGCGAATCGTATGAACTGCACCAGAAATATTTCATGGCGATCGTTGCTTAAGTGCATAAAGATGGACTTTTGAGACCGGCGCTTGTAAAAACGGTTGTCAAAGGTCGAGAATGACCTCGTATCTACAGGAGCGAAGCAATGCGACAAAAAATGCACCGAAGTGGAAAAGTCTCGTCGTGAAGCGAAAAAACGACGCGACGGTTGGTTGAGGCAGAAAAAACTGCTGCGCAGAATGAATTCGAGTCCGTTCCGGTAAGTGATGGTTTGGTGTGAAATTATTGAGGTGATATTTTAATCAGACATGAATCTTATCTCTATACTAAAATCGCAGGGGGTTTGGATTATTGATGATTGATAGACTCGAAAGGTATTTCTCTATACATACTGAAATAAATACCTCCAGCAGTGTTTCTGTGAATTCTTCACAAAAATTATCTCTGGGACATCCAGATCCGTTTGCCCATCAATACTTCCATGAACTCCATTGCGATTTCCTGTCAATTTCTCTAAAAATTACTATGGTGTTTACTCTATGATATTATCTGGGATTTATTCCTGTGAATTCCATACACGATAAAAAATCAACACGCTCAATTTAACTGTTCCATCTATTGAATGATCAACTTTACAATCACTATTATTGAAAATGATATTCCTTTGATTTTGAAGTGGTATCACACCTTTCACAAGTGTGTTGAATGCAGACAATTCCATAACATCAACACTATTGATCAAAGTGCTACTCACTGGATGTTGAAATGATTTGCACTTCGATCAGCACCAATAATGTCTCCACTAGAATTGAAAGTGCTATGCTATTGAATTCACAAGTTCAAGGCTATTGATTTAAGAGTGGAGCGATATTGGTGTTGTTCTAAAAATAGATGACAGTTCTTTCAACTGTTCTGCTTATTTCAAGAAGTATTTCGAAGTGTGAGATGGAGTCGTGGTAAGACGAAGGACTTTCAATCAAAGGTATGTTGAATAACATCTGAGCTGAGGCAATTATATTTTTTAATTTTGTTGTTTTATATTCAAAATATTGTGCACGTCAAATGGAAGTGGTGGTCTTTGAATGCGACGAGCTCAGCTATTGATATTGATTTGATTCCAAAGTAGTGCATATTCAAATGCAGAACAGTTCGCATGGACGTGCATATTTTTTACAGTGTATGGGTTGATAGGGTGAAGGATGTATTTTGGACCACCTTTACCGGGGCTCTTATTTTGGATCACCAAGAAGAATTTGCACTCAGTGGTCCAAAATATGAGCCGTCGAACTGGTGGTCCAAAATACCTCCCTTACCCTAGTGCTTTTGGTGGGTTTTGAGCACATGATATGATTTCTCAAACTGGATTCTTTTATATTTTCTAGGTCACGCTGGTTGCATCCTGAGAAGCCACGAAGCTGGAGACGGGCGCCGTCAGCCTGACGATGGAACAGTGCATGAAGATGGATACACCCAATATACGCAGGATAGTTTTAGTTTAGTGAAGAGTTTTGTTGTTCTTTAGTGAAGAGTTTTGTTGCCTTTCTACACTTTTCAAAATTCAATGTGTGATGCAACGGCATGGGCATAATTTCAGTTGAACATACCCAAAACAGTTGATCGTAACGGTATCAATGCGAGTAATTTGCACTGGCTGAAGACGACTATGTACTGGTATTTAAATTTAATTTTAATTTAATTTTAATTTAATTTTAATTTAATTTTAATTTAATTTTAATTTAATTTTAATTTTAATTTAATTTTAATTTAATTTTAATTTAATTTTAATTTAATTTTAATTTAATTTTAATTTAATTTTAATTTAATTTTAATTTAATTTTAATTTAATTTTAATTTAATTTTAATTTAATTTTAATTTAATTTTAATTTAATTTTAATTTAATTTTAATTTAATTTTAATTTAATTTTAATTTAATTTTAATTTAATTTTAATTTAATTTAAATTTAATTTTAATAACTTTTTAATTTAATTTTAATTTAATTTTGATTTAATTTTAATTTAATTTTAATTTAATTTTAATTTAATTTTAATTTAATTTTAATTTAATTTTAATTTAATTTTAATTTAATTTTAATTTAATTTTAATTTAATTTTAATTTAATTTTAATTTAATTTTAATTTAATTTTAATTTAATTTTAATTTAATTTTAATTTAATTTTTAATTTAATTTTAATTTAATTTTAATTTAATTTTAATTTAATTTTAATTTAATTTTAATTTAATTTTAATTTAATTTTAATTTAATTTTAATTTAATTTTAATTTAATTTTAATTTAATTTTAATTTAATTTTAATTTAATTTTAATTTAATTTTAATTTAATTTTAATTTAATTCTAATTTGATTTTAATTTAATTAATTTAAATTTAAATTAAATTTAAATTAAATTTAAATTAAATTAAAATTAAATTAAAATTAAATTAAAATTAAATTAAAATTAAATTAAAATTTAATTTTAATTTAATTTTAATTTAATTTTAATTTAATTTTAATTTAATTTTAATTTAATTTTAATTTAATTTTAATTTAATTTTAATTTAATTTTAATTTAATTTAATTTTAATTTAATTTTAATTTAATTTTAATTTAATTTTAATTTAATTTTAATTTAATTTTAATTTAATTTTAATTTAATTTTAATTTAATTTTAATTTAATTTTAATTTAATTTTAATTTAATTTTAATTTAATTTTAATTTAATTTTAATTTAATTTTAATTTAATTTTAATTTAATTTTAATTTAATTTTAATTTAATTTTAATTTAATTTTAATTTAATTTTAATTTAATTTTAATTTTAATTTAATTTTAATTTAATTTTAATTTAATTTAATTTAATTTTAATTTAATTTTAATTTAATTTTAATTTAATTTTAATTTAATTTTAATTTAATTTTAATTTAATTTTAATTTAATTTTAATTTAATTTTAATTTAATTTTAATTTAATTTTAATTTAATTTTAATTTAATTTTAATTTAATTTTTAATTTAATTTTAATTTAATTTTAATTTAATTTTAATTTAATTTTAATTTAATTTTAATTTAATTTTAATTTAATTTTAATTTAATTTTAATTTAATTTTAATTTAATTTTAATTTAATTTTAATTTAATTTTAATTTAATTTTAATTTAATTTTAATTTAATTTTAATTTAATTTTAATTTAATTTTAATTTAATTTTAATTTAATTTTAATTTAATTTTAATTTAATTTTAATTTAATTTTAATTTAATTTTAATTTAATTTTAATTTAATTTTAATTTAATTTTAATTTAATTTTAATTTAATTTTAATTTAATTTTAATTTAATTTTAATTTAATTTTAATTTAATTTTAATTTAATTTTAATTTAATTTTAATTTAATTTTAATTTAATTTTAATTTAATTTTAATTTAATTTTAATTTAATTTTAATTTAATTTTAATTTAATTTTAATTTAATTTTAATTTAATTTTAATTTAATTTAATTTAATTTAATTTTAATTTAATTTTAATTTAATTTTAATTTAATTTTAATTTAATTTTAATTTAATTTTAATTTAATTTTAATTTAATTTAATTTAATTTTAATTTAATTTTAATTTAATTTTAATTTAATTTTAATTTAATTTTAATTTAATTTTAATTTAATTTTAATTTAATTTTAATTTAATTTTAATTTAATTTTAATTTAATTTTAATTTAATTTTAATTTAATTTTAATTTAATTTTAATTTAATTTTAATTTAATTTTAATTTAATTTTAATTTAATTTTAATTTAATTTTAATTTAATTTAATTTTAATTTAATTTTAATTTAATTTTAATTTAATTTTAATTTAATTTTAATTTAATTTTAATTTAATTTTAATTTAATTTTAATTTAATTTTAATTTAATTTTAATTTAATTTTAATTTAATTTTAATTTAATTTTAATTTAATTTTAATTTAATTTTAATTTAATTTTAATTTAATTTTAATTTAATTTTAATTTAATTTTAATTTAATTTTAATTTAATTTTAATTTAATTTTAATTTAATTTTAATTTAATTTTAATTTAATTTTAATTTAATTTTAATTTAATTTTAATTTAATTTTAATTTAATTTTAATTTAATTTAATTTAATTTTAATTTAATTTTAATTTAATTTTAATTTAATTTTAATTTAATTTTAATTTAATTTTAATTTAATTTTAATTTAATTTTAATTTAATTTTAATTTAATTTTAATTTAATTTTAATTTAATTTTAATTTAATTTTAATTTAATTTTAATTTAATTTTAATTTAATTTTAATTTAATTTTAATTTAATTTTAATTTAATTTTAATTTAATTTTAATTTAATTTTAATTTAATTTTAATTTAATTTTAATTTAATTTTAATTTAATTTTAATTTAATTTTAATTTAATTTTAATTTAATTTTAATTTAATTTTAATTTAATTTTAATTTAATTTTAATTTAATTTTAATTTAATTTTAATTTAATTTTAATTTAATTTTAATTTAATTTTAATTTAATTTTAATTTAATTTTAATTTAATTTTAATTTAATTTTAATTTAATTTTAATTTAATTTTAATTTAATTTTAATTTAATTTTAATTTAATTTTAATTTAATTTTAATTTAATTTTAATTTAATTTTAATTTAATTTTAATTTAATTTTAATTTAATTTTAATTTAATTTTAATTTAATTTTAATTTAATTTTAATTTAATTTTAATTTAATTTTAATTTAATTTTAATTTAATTTTAATTTAATTTTAATTTAATTTTAATTTAATTTTAATTTAATTTTAATTTAATTTTAATATAGAATATAGAAGACCGCTTCGGAATCGGCGGCGGCTGTAGTGTAAATTGCAAAACTGCTTCCTTCCTATAGTCTATACATTATAAAACACGGGAGGAAAAAGATAAAATTATAATTTCATAATACATTACCTTAATTAAGCTAAATGTGGGTAATCTAAATATATAACAATTATTTTGGTAAATATAGAAAATTTCTAAGACGATTTTTATTGATAATTTATTTACATTCATCTGTTACTCGAGGCAGTTATGTATATTATGAACATTCTGCCTCGGATGACAGCTGAATGTAAATAAATCAGCATGAAAGCCCTTTCAAAACAACCCTCACAACTCCCTAACCGCTCACTGCGAAACATTGCTAACGTTATACTAAAGTGAGGCTAACAGGTTAGATTAAATTATGCAACTTACATTAACATATCTAACAAAAGTGTTGCAGATCTGTCTAATTTTAGTCTCATTTTACCCTAATGTTAGTGAGAAAATTAGAGTAACTTTCTAACAGGTTACACTCATGTTAGGGTCAAGTTAGAGTAACCTTGTTTGCTGGGCTCGTACGGACGAGCGCAGATCCCGCATAGAAATAAACTGAATGGTTATTATTATAAGATTTCCATTCCGCATGTGATCATCATTAACTGTACGATACGCGTACAATCATATGATTAATTTATCTATCGCTTTGATCAATAGAGGTAATAAACTATAGAGGAACATTGTCGCTGTCGTCACTGGCGAAACATATTTTGCTGGCGAGGATAGGGCACTAAATGTCAACGAAGGAAAAATCAGTACGTTTTGACAGATAGGTACCCAACATTTTTGGGGACGATAACAAAGGGAACCACAGCGACAATCGTCCTCTATAGTTTATTACCTCTGTCATAGATCGGTGGAAAAATTTTAGTGTGTAGTTCCCACATATTGCATTTGTGCTGATCACAGGCATCGGATGTCAAACCCATTAAATTTACACAATTCCTTTTTCTACTCGAAATGCAGCGCTGACCTAAGCCAACAGCGCACAGCACGAGTAATTGCATGCACATGTTTACTTGTATGTATGGTAAACGCCCTTTTTACATTTTTCCGTCCAATGATTGGTTATCGTTGTTTCAGCCTTCTCCGTAGCAGTAAAGTACTAGATTAACCTGCAGGTTAGCTTAAGTTTTGAAGTGAAATAAAAATCATTCGTGATCTTAACACCCAACCGTGCTGGTTGTGTTTCATTTAGTTAAGAATATAAGGGAAAACTCCAAAAGGGGCCCACACACGCTCCGACGTGTTGTACTACTTCGACTCCGCCCTCACGAAATTTGGTTCGATCGGAGCCAAGTCGGATCGTCTGTGGGCAAGTTGTACGACTTTTGGTTGATTGACATTGGATTTGGATAGGATTTGGATTGGATTTGAATTGAATTTGGATTGGATTTGGATTGGATTTGATTTGGTTTGGTTTGGATTTGGATTGGATTGTATTTTGATTGGATTGAAATTGGATAGGATTTGGATTACATTTGAATAGGATTTGGATTGGATATGAATTGAATTTGGATTTAATTTGGATTTGATTTATATTGGATTTGAATTGGATTTGTATAAGATTTGAATTGGATTCGGATTGGATTTGGATTGGATTTGGATTGGATTTGAATTGGATTTTGATTGAATTTGGATTGGAATTGTATTGGATTTGAATTAGATTTTGATTACATTTGGATTGGATTTGGATTGGATTTTGATTGGATTTGAATTGGATTTTGATTGAATTTGGATAGGATTTGGATTTGAATTGGATTGGATTCGGATCGGATTTGGATTGGATTTAGATTGAATTTGGATTGGATTTTGACTGTATTTGGAGTGAATTTAGCTTGAATTTGGATTAGATTTTGATTGAGTTGAATCTAGGATTGATTTGGATTGAATTTGGATAGTTTTTGCATTTTGGTTGGATTGGAATTGAATTGGAATTGGGTTCAGATTAGATTTTGATTGTACTAAGGATGAAATTGGAAATGTCTGTAATGGAAATGTCTGGAAATGATGAAAGTCTGTATGAACTTGGATTTGGATTGGATCGGATTAGGATGCGATTAGGATTGACTGTTGATTGGATTTGTTTTAGATTTTGATTGGTTTTGAATGGGATTTGGATTTGAAATGGATTCAATTAGAAATGGATAGACAATGCATAACATTCATTTTGAATTGGATATTGTTTTGTAACCCGTAGCGTTGGATTTAATCAAATATGATTCGTTTAAATTATTTGCAAGGATTGAAAATAAAAAGTTTTGAATTGTAATTTATTGAACAAAAAAAGTAGAGAATTCAAGGAATAACGATATATAGCTTTGAAGTCATTCTTCGTCTATTACACACCGGAGAGTAGAGTAGAGGAGGAGAAGAATGTAGTATACTATAAGTATACTATAAGATCATGTCTAAGAAATATCGAGAAAAAGTGATCCAGTGTATTTCTAATGTGTAGTGAGCTACCTTAGATATATTGATTTAATCCAACACGAAAACATTTCGGAATTATCGTGTCAAAACGAACTGCGAATCAGTTTGCGGAGTATTGTTGAGACTAACGGTCGAGACTGGAAATCTCGATCGGGTCACGACAAGGAATTTACCTTCGTAATCGCAAATTGAGTATAGCAAACCTTGCTTCAAAAGTGAACGTTTGAAATAGGCAAGTGAATCGACCTTCGAATCCATCGGTCACAATATTACAGATTGAAAAGATTTTTTACTTCCGAAATACAGATTTAAATGTGGCAACACTGATCAGGGTTTGATTCCAAAGGAGAAGGCAATACCAAATTTTCAAAACGACTTATCTACTTTTGTAAACAAAGATTCAAACGTTGATTAACGTGGGAGTGCTATCAGATTCGACAAATCGACGTTTGAATCTTTGTTTACAAAACCCGATAAGTCGATTTGAAAATTTGGTATTGAAAGAGAAAATCTCTCACTCATCATGTCTCACTTAGCATTAAAATCTGATTGATGTATAATACAGAAAAAGTTCCGAACTGTATGATAGATGCATTTTTGAAGAATATTCAAAAAATTGAGATAAACTTCCAAATATGTAATTCAGAACTTTTTCCGTATCGTACATCAATCAGATTTTAATTACATTTTCTCTAGAATTTATTATAAGCATTTTAAAATGATCTTCCTATGCTGTGTTGTGTGCTGTAGGATATGTCATAGTTAACACCAAGATTCTTTTATGTATACAGGTTATCCGTACTTGTCAATATCCCCAACTCAGCCATCTTGGATTTTTGTATGGAATTTATGCTCGTTTGTTTACTTTTTGCACTGAAAATGTATGTTTCCCCCCCGCGCTGGTTATTCTCATCTACTGACGAAGTCGGATAACCTGTACATAAAAAAAATCTTGGTTGACACCGTCGTGTGTCTTCTTCTTATTTTTACTTGGATTCGTCTATACACTCTCGATAGGTAGCATACCGTGAGAGACGTTTTTCGGTAGCTGTTACAATAATGAACAGATTGGTATGGTCCCATGGTAAATTTCTTTTAATAAGCCCCAATTGCGGGAGGCACCGGTTCCGATGATGCATTAATACTTGTTTTACACAGCTGTGCGAAAAAAAAACATGGTCCCCAACATAAAATGAGCGAGAACAAAGCGTTTTATCAACGCCCCTCGGTCGGGGCCGCCTATCCGCCTATCTACTAACTAAAAAAATCTTTTGTATGAACATTTTGTCCATTTCGCTCGAGACTTTTGCTGGTTTAAATGAGATATTGTGGACATTCATCGTCGCTTTTTGCTGTTTGGCCTCAAAATCAAAAGTATGCAAGCTGGCTGGTGGAATAATTCTGGTTGGAAATGCAAAATATGAAGATTTATAACGATAAATGTGCATATTGAGCTAAGGTTTGAGCCGTTCACCCTATTTTTGCATCGCCGCACCGCTGTACAAAATATGTCTCTATAATTTCTCATGGCTGTTAATTTTAGATTTAGGTTTAGGAATTTCGGGGGCAGTGTAATATCACGGAATTCTTTTCAGTTCATGGTCAATATAATCTCAGCTTCATCTGCACATCTACGTCAATTATTTCAATAAATATGATATTAATAAAAGCGAGCAAACGGTCACTCACCTCGTCATTCCCAACCTCAGTCCGTCTAACCTTCCATTTCAAGCCTCCTGATCTCGTCCAATTCCTTCCGTTGCCAATGCTCATCCTCGTATTGATCATCATCTGGCACCGGCACGGCATCCATTTCTTCCCAGATGGGCAGGTCACATGTTCCATCATCGTCACCTTCCTCCATGCCACAAATACGACCGCTTCTACGCGACCGCTTCTTCGCCAGTTTGGCATCAAATTCGTCCATATAAGCTTTACAGCCCAACTGTTGGTAATCGTTAGGTATCTGCTGCAAGTACTGATGATGCATCGCCTGGCTCAACTCGTTGCCAAGTACTTCTGGCACCATGAACGGAAACAGCCATGTTACAAGCGGCGTTCGCCCGTAGATGTAGTTCGATTCTTTGTGATAAAACAACAGTCCATCCAAACCAGTCTCGGTAAACATGGGATATTTAGACAAACACTGTTCGATTTGACTCCGATCCTTACAATCGAACATAGGAAGCACATCGAGGTGCCATCGGTTCTCAGTGGCTGTACAAAACCGTTTTTGCAAATTGTCCTCCTCAAGCTTGGACCTCAGCCAGAGGAACCGAAACTGGCACTCGCACTGCACAAGATCCATTTCATTATAAACCAACATATCCAGAGCGTAGAAAACTCGCCCCTTTGTCATGAAGCAATCCAAAACAGTAATCCGCTGCTTCTTTCCCAAACGAGTGGAAAACCGCGTAATCGATCGGCCGTTCTTACCATAAGCAACTGCCAAACCCTTCCGAATGACCAACAAACATCGGATCCCAACCGGACACGGCACCAGTAACCAGTTGTCCAGATCTTCCGGTTTCTCGTACATCCACTCGGAAAGTTGCGCTTTGTCCCGATAAAGTTTGCTGAACCATACCTTCGGTCGGTATCGTCTTCGTTCCGCAAAATCTCCCGAGCAGTCCGATTCCGTCGCAGTTTCGGCTTCGATTAGTTCCAGCAAGCCGGGACGTGTGCTGTCCAGTTCCGATCGGCGGAGACGTTTCTGTTCCTCCAGAAGTGTGCGTCGGCGTTCCGACTGGTGCTGCTCTTGGCTGCGGGATTTGTTTTTGTATAAGTCCGTGAACCGAGAAACACTATCATCCGAATCAGTCATCTTGTGTGGAGAGATGAGACTAACGATTGCACAAAAATTCACACAATAAAACTAAACTTTCAACGATTAATATTTTAATTTTGTTTTGTGTTTTAATTCATAACGGATTTCTGTCAACAAACATTCCCAAAGACTTGCTTTTGTTTTGCTCCTTTTGCTCTGAATTCTTCAAACGTCTGATCAGTGATGCCAACGCATTTATATTTTCAAGCATCTGATTAAATTGTACAAGTTAAGGTTACGGCTGTCGAGACAAAAGATATTTTAGTTACCAGATAAACATTGTCGCTGTCGTCGCTGTCTGAAACATCTTTTGCTGGCGAGGATAGGGGATCTAAATGTCAATGAAAAAAAAATACATACGATTTGACAGTTAGTTACCACACACATGTTTCGGACAGCAGAACAAAGGGAACCGAAGCGACAATCTTTATCTGGTAACTAAAATATCTTTTGTCGAGACTTTCATTTCTTCAGACTTTTTCTTTTTCTTTCTTGGTTATTGAGTTATCCATCTTCCCAAAGTGAAAACAAATGAAAATCCAATAAAATTTCATGAAAAAAACAAAAGAAAGTTTTCTTTTTGTAACTATATCAAAACCCATGATTCATCATTATTCAAATAAATGTTACATGTGTTTTTATAATATTATTTGTGTTTGCCACACGTAAATAGAATGATTGTATTTTTGTGCCAATAAAACAATGAAAAATTAGGTTCTCGTTCTAATTCAAGACAAAATTTTCAAAACGACTTATCTGCTTTTGTAAACAAAGATTCAAACGACGATTTGACGAATCTGGTAGCTCTCCCACGCAAACCAACATCACCGGACGGTAGGTGAAGGTTTCCGCTACCTGTTGATGGTGTTGGTTTGCGTGGAAGGGCTATCAGATTCGTCAAATCGTTATTTGAATCTTTGTTTACAAAAGCAGATAAGTCGTTTTGAAAATTTTGTCTTGAATTAACATCTTCAATAAATATCTGGCAGCACTGTCTTTCCAAACGTCTGATCTCTTAATGATACAAACAAATGGATGTCAAACGTGTAGTCTATCTTTAGGCACCTTTAGGCAACAGTTTTATCAGTTTGTAAAATTATATTTAATCTACATTTAGGCGTTCATTTCGAATATTTTTCAAATTCCAGTCCTACCACGTGTTATCGTTCCTGATCCCCACTAAAAGGAAATCCTATCAAACCCAACTGGACCCGCTTCAAGGATGGTTATCCAACGAGTTTGGCGTTCCTCTTCCAACACACCCAGCAGCAGCAGCAGCACAACAGTAACAAATAGCAACAGCGTCGTCGCCCTCACTTCATCATCATCGGCGTCGGCAGCAGCAACAAGTTCCTCTGAATTGGCGCCACAAAATGTGACCAGCGAACTTGGTTCGGATGGAACTGGAAGTAAGAGTTCTAAACTGCAACGTCCCAAATTGAGTGGAGAGGCCATGCTGGAGGTAATAAAGTTGCGCTACTCCGGGCGGACACACGTTACTCAATCAGTCGGTGATACGGCTATGAAATCGCTCGAGCTGTTGAGAGCCAACATTCAGTATCTGTTCGACAAAGAGATTGAGGTGGTCGTTAAGAAATTTAGCTCTCTATTCTTCATACCAGCTATAAAGAACATCAAGGAAAATCTTGGAGAAAGTGCAATATCGGAGGAAACCCTCAAGACGATTTATTGCTCTTTGCTGGAGAACAGTAAGAGCCAATACGTTGGGCAAATTGCTTCTCCTGCGGAGAATTCTCTCTCGAGGGCAAACACCCCTGGAATGGAGCTGAGTGATTCCGACTCGAGTACAGATAATGTGGTACCAGCAGGAACAACGAGTCTTCTTCAACAAGCACTCAAACGAAAACTTCCAGAGCCGAACCAGCCAGACACATTTAAACGACAATATTTCCTGCAAGGGTCTCTGTACTCTCAAAATCATTACTCTATTTTGCAATCGTTGGGAAACGTCCAGGGTTCGCTACCATATCAAATTCGACCATCAGTGCTAAATCCCACTGTTTACACAACCACCATTAGCCCTGAGACTCTTTTCATCTTGGATTTCAAAGCCGGCCGCGCCCTAGGAGTAGCAGATTTTCGCGAAAGACTGGTCAACAAGCACCCAGAAATCCTACGGTACTGTCCAGACAACCAGGACCGCGATTGGTTGCTGCAACAAAAACAAATATCCCCACTCAACAGAAATGGTCGTTTCTTCCTACTGGTTTTGGACGAAGTCAGGAAATTGGCCGATCGTAACTCGGAATACGCAAGCAACCCATACATGAAATTATCGGAACTGCAGGGCTTCAAACTCACAGAATTGATCTACGCCAAGGTGCAGAAACTCATCAAAGACAGTGCCGATTCGGGTGGTCTGAAACCTACGAACTCTTTGTCGTCGACAGCAGTAGTGGTCACAGCAACAGCAGCAGTTCCTACCAACACTATTCAATCGAGACCAAGAGTGTCTTCACTGAGTTCCTCGCATGCCACGCTAACGGCACTACTGTCCTCGCCTCAACAGTCTCAATCGAGCAGCACCGGAACGAATGCGGGGGCTTCCGCCAGCAGTCAGAGACAGGAGGCCAACACTGGTGAAACCGGAGGTGGCGAAGTGCAAACATAAAGCTGGAATGTTTTTACGATGGTTATATGAGATGTGATCTGGTTATAAGCAGTAGAATAGTTTTTACTATTTTGTGTGTACATATCAGGGTTTTTGAATAGTTGTGGATTTATTCATATTCAAAATTCGAAGAAAGGGATATTATTGATTCCATGGTAGAGTGACGAATACATAAATTCCTTTATCTTTTAGGCAGTTTAAAAGTTTTATTCTGTATTGCTAAACAATCTACTATTGGAATGTGTGAAATGATGGAATGTTTATCAGTGTGCTATCATTGGTGTAATGCGCTTTACATGTTTTAGAGTAATAAAATTTTAATCGAGGTGAGAACTGATCTTTCTCATTTTATATTTTGATGATTCCATTCCTTGATTCACCTGATCGATCCACCTTGCTCGCTGCGCATCTCGCCTTCTTGTGCCCATCGGATTCCCATCGAGAACCATTTTCACCGGGTTATTGTCCGACATTTTACGTGCCCGGACCACCACAGTCTTCCAGTTTTCGCGGTTTGAACGATGGATGATTCTCCCAATAGCTGTTGCAACTCGTGTTTTATTCGCCTTCTCTATGTACCGTCTTCTAGCTGCCATAGTTAGTGCGCATCACTTCCCTCTTGAAAACTCCAATCGCGCGT
The DNA here is from genome assembly GCF_024139115.2 of Armigeres subalbatus. Lineage (NCBI taxonomy): Eukaryota > Metazoa > Arthropoda > Insecta > Diptera > Culicidae > Armigeres > Armigeres subalbatus. The sequence goes on from NC_085140.1 coordinate 53,341,412, forward strand.
TAGTCCTCCACGAGCATTATCCAGGGGTCGTGTTTGTAGAGGACTAGCGGTTGGGCCAGCAGGGACTATGTCCAAGGGTTTTACGACCCCTCCCTATGCCCTCTGCGAGTTAGTTGTCAAGAACGTGGTGAGGCTTGGTAGTGGGCTCTGTTAAACCTCTACGAAAAGCTGCGTGTGTCTGCAAGCAGGCGCTATCAAAGCGACAATGTGCCGCTCAAAGCGCACAGGAGCCCAGGGAGTGCCAATTGGCACATCAGAATCAATACCAGTGCGATTCTGATTGGCACGGCAAATGCTGGGTAAAGCGTACCATTAGTACTTCGCGTAGCTAAAGGAATAAAATAGACCCCATCTCGCGGTCCTTAGCCTCTTACCCAGCAACTCCTATCCCTACCTCCCCGTGGTGCTGGCCGGGATACGAGAACCTTAGGGAAGATCGGGTAACCAACCCCGGTGGGAGCTATGGTCGAATGTTGACAGGGAAGGGGGGTTTGCTCCTCTCCGGAGGTGCAAATCTTACTGAGCGTCTGTTCTCCATGTCAGGATCGGCTCACAACAGCGTCTGTTCTCCATGTTATGGGCGGTTGATCATCGTCCGAGTGCCAGCGAGGGACTCTAAGTGAAACTGTGCACCATGGTTCACCGGGAATAAGTAGGAATGGTCCTCCGAAAATTTAGGAGGTTTGGTGTCAGGCCCAAGTCAGCTTTAAAAAAAACATACGCAACAAACAATCAACAAGAGAGTACGGACCGGAACCATCGCCGAAGACCACTGCGACGAAAAGGGACTAGCGATTGGAAACTCGGTTCGTGGAACTGCAAATCTCTCAACTGCAGGAGGTTTGTTGGAAGGGATCAATGGTGCGAACGTTTAGAGGTAATCAGGTAACCATCTGCCAGAGCTGCGGCAACACACATGAGCTGGGAACAGCTTTCATAGTGATGGGCGATATGCAAAGGCGCGTGATCGGGTGGTGGACGATCGATGAAAGAATGTGCAGGTTGAGGATTAAAGGCCGGTTCTTCAACTTCAGCATAATCAACGTCCATAGCCCCCACTCCGGAAGCACTGATGATGATAAGGACGCATTCTACGCGCAGCTGGAACGTGAGTACGACAGCTACCCAAGCCACGACGTCAAAATCATCATAGGAGATTTGAACGCTCAGGTTGGCCAAGAGGAGGAGTTTAGACCGACTATTGGGAAGTTCAGCGCCCACCAGCTGACGAACGAAAACTGCCTACGGCTCCACGAATATGGCCATTCGCAGCACCTACTTCCAACACAGCCTCCCGTATCGGTACACCAGGAGATCACCACTGCAGAAAGAATCACAAATCGACCACGTTCTGATTGATGGACGGCACTTCTCCTACATTATCGACGTCAGGACATATCGTGGCGCTAACATCGACTCTGACCACTATCTGGTGATGGTTAAACTGCGCCCAAAACTATCCGTCATCAACAATGTTCGGTACCGACGACCGCCGCGGTACGACCTAGAGCGACTGAAGCAACCTGATGTCGCCACTGCATACGCGCAGCATCTCGAGGCAGCGTTGCCGGAAGAGGGTGAGCTCGATGGGGCCCCTCTTGAAGACTGCTGGAATACAGAGTCTATTATATAGAGTTGCGCAAAGAGGATCTTCTTATTCTTATTCTGAATGATGCTCTTGTTATTATGTTGAAAACTTTCATTTTTGATCAACCCTTCAAGTGACTTCACGGGAGTGATCACTTCTAAAGCTTTTTAATTCGATAACCAAAGTCACCTACAGAGTGCAAACACGTGAGTTTCTTGTTGCAACTGTATTGGGGGGTGTATTGAAGTTTCTTGAAGCTGTTTCTAGAACAAATCTAATACATTTCAATTCATGAGTTTTAATTCGCCATAATAATCATCAGGCGATAACAATACTTCCGCCTTACCAACAATCATTTGTTTACTTTGCTCGATAGGTAGACGGTTTGACAGTTCAATAGGTAGATTTGGCTTCACTCTTTGCGTAACTCTATATATAATAGACTCTGCTGGAATACAGTCAAAGCAGCCATTAACGACGCAGCGGAGAACAACGTCGGGTATGTGGGTCGAAGTCGACGGAACGATTGGTTCGACGAAGAGTGCAGACAGATTCTGGAGGAGAAGGATGCAGCGCGGGCGGTCGTGCTGGAGCAAGGTACCCGGCAGAATGTGGAACGTTATAGACGGAAGCGGAGACAGCAGACCCGCCGTTTTCAGGAGAACCCAACTAACATTTAAGGGTCTGTTCAAATATTACGTAACGCGATAAACGTTGTTTTTATGAACCCCCCACCCCCTCGTAACAATCTGTAACACAATTTAGAACTATAGTTCTATAGTACAGTTCAAATTAATATACAGCTAATAAAACTAACTGTACGAAGAAGGATTGAATGTTTAGGTTTACTTACGATTGTCATTTATCATATGATTCAGATCAAGCGGTTTTTTAATCGAGGCTGTTTTGGCAGTTTTTCTGCGCTTGACAACAAAGTCCGATGCATCCGTAGATTGGCCAGAAAGATCGTCAGCCTCTTGCTCAGCCTCAGAGAATGTAGGGATAAATTTACGCTTGATCGAGCAAGACATTTTTATCCACGAAGGCGATGGTGTTGATGCTGCATTTTTACGGAGCTCGTTTGCTTGCTTGTTGGGCCACAAAAGAGTATTTCCGCAAACCCATTTATGTGGGACTACCGTTAATACTGGCTTACCAGTTTCGATGGTTTGCACCACCAAGAAATAATCTCCTGCAAGGACAAACAATGTTCTTCAATCGGAGGAGCATTTTTACAACATTAAAAATACATACCTTTGCTCATTTTGGTGGAAAATAGAAAATTTGCACCGGTACTGTCGAAATTTACTTCACAAATTGTTTTTGTTTTGAGATGAGTTTGACAGTTTGGTGCCGATTCAAAGAAGCAGTGTTACCAGATGGTTTAAGATGTGCTTATTCAGCTTATGTTATTGCTGTTTGCATTGAAACTTTTCGTTTCGTCGTTGAAGACAATGACATTTGTCTCCAGCGACTGCTTCCCCGATAGACCTTTTATATATGTTTTTCACTCGTACATGAATAATACTGTCAAAACTTGCATTTGACAATGAAAAATTCAGCTAAAAGCTCTATTTTTTGACATCGGTGCACTCACACAAACAATCGACATTAATTGTCAAAAATCAGGGTTACCAACTTTATAACTTTCCGCTTGTCGCCGAGTCTTGCGCTGAGTGCTCGGCGCGGAAACCCAAAGGTGGGAATAAAATTTTGGGATTTATGCGCAATAAATTTAGTAAGAGCATCGCCACCATTGATATTGATGAAATGTTTAATTCGATATTTGTTCAAACATTAACACTCTGTGATTCCATTAACTCTTAAGTCAAGAAACAATTGAATAAAGCAGTTGTTGTGATGTCTTTTAAATATGGCTACATCGAATAATTCAGCTCATAAATTGAAACTTTAAATACTACTTTCAACTTTCTACCAGATGTCATCAAGGATGGTGTTGGACGCATGCAGACAGCAGTGAATCAAAGGATCTGGAGATCGAGCCTAGTCATCGGTGGAGATTGCGATACATTTGGTTATTGAAAAATTTCTTCAGTGGTTCATAAGTTTAGTAATTACAAAGTAGTTACAAAAACGCAGGCTATGAAAATAATTGACTTTTTTTGTAAATGATAGTTTTAATAATTGTTGATGCTATGTTTCTTAGCAATTATTTAACAATCAATAATTGAATAACATGGGTTATAAAATCATATTCATCATTTTGATTACAATCAAAGAACAGCAGTAATCAAAAAGAGTTTGTTAATTGTTGAAGAAGAACTTCAAAACATCTAAATAAGGCTTATTAACTTGAAAATTAATCAATTGTTTGTAAGTGCTTATTCCATATTTGTATGCCAATGGAAAAGCAACTCGCTGTACAACTTTGTTCGCTAAGTGTTTGTTCATAAGGCGTCAGCAACGCCGTGCAATAAGTTGTGAAAAAATGTATTAACAGGTATATTCATAAAATAAACAGCAAACGTTCAGCGCTTCAACAACCACGTATCATCTGTTGTTGAATTATGTCTCCACTTTTGGGCGAACAGTATTTGTGAAGCAGTTTACATCTACATCAACACAGCTATTGTCAAACATTTAGCTTATTAAGGTAGTTTGATGAGACATTTCTTCAATTGAAAATTGTTTCTTGGGTACCCCCATCCCTATGCGTAACGCGTAACAAAAACATTTTTTTTTTGAAAAAATCTTGTTTTGGAAGAATTTGAACCACGATACAATACATTATTATTCTTTGTGTATTTAATGTTATTTTGAAGACAGTAACTATTTTTTGAAAAATTTAAATATTTTTTCTCAGTTGTTATGCGTAACAATTTCTCGAAGGACCCCCACCCCCTATACTTGGCGTAACAAATCGTAACAAAAATAAAACAACCCCCCACCCCCTATTGCGTTACGTAATATTTGAACAGACCCTAATGACAATGTAAATGTTATTTCAACTCGTCTATACGGCTTCAAGCTGAATATGTGTGCTATACATATGATCAAGAACTCCTATTCAATTCTTAACCCTTAAATGCGCAATGTTGTTTTAAAACAACAAACCGAAAACACGTTTAATATTAATAATTTCAATGATTATTTACGTTAAAAATATTTCCGACGATTTCTAAAAAAATCGCCTTGCACCTTTAAGGGTTAAACCAGCAAATCTGGCAAATCTATTCAGCTGTTTTTGACGTGCCTGCACAACTACTTTACAGCATGTTATACAATTTTTTCTCAATCTTTACTAAACCATTCAGTAATATAATTCGCTTCAATGGCGCTTATTCAGATTTTTTGAATCTGTTAAATAAGTTTTATACAGCCACTGAATTCAATTTGATTAAATATAGGAATTTGAGAGAAGAGTAAATTTCGGAGTTTATTTAATGTTTTTTTTTTGTGAAAACTGAAATACTAATTTTGTTGCTATCTATATTCGAACTCCGGATCTGCTGATTCAATGACTGCTGCTCTGTCATCACCGTCACTTTGACATATGTAAATAACAAAGAAAATTATGGATGTGCTTCTTCGCATATCCAATAGGTTGTTATACTAACGCTATTTTCAGTTTCGTGCTGTATAAACGTTAGAAAGAGTCCTACGTGCTGCTTTTAACACATAAGCTTGAAAATTATACTTTCAGCATAATTTCAACTATTCATCAACATCAACATCTTGACGGACGAACGTGTGGTGATCGAAATGTGGAAGCAGCACTACGACGAACATTTCAATGGCGCTGAGAGTACAGGCATTGAAAGTCAAGGCAGCGGAGGATATTACTACGTCAGTTCAGTGGGCGATGGAAGCCAACCAGCCCCCACATTGAGGGAAGTTAAGGATGCCATCCAACAGTTAAAGACCCATAAAGCTGCTGGTAAGGATGGTATCGGAGCTGAGCTCATCAAGATGGGCCCGGAAAAACTTGCCTGCACAAACTGATAGTCAGAATCTGGGAAACCGAACAGCTGCCGGGGGAGTGGAAGGAAGGTTATATGCCCCATCTACAAGAAAGGCGACAAACTGGAGTGTGAGAACTTTCGAGCGATCACCATCCTTAATGCCGCCTACAAAGTGATATCCCAGATCATCTTCCGTCGTCTGTCACCATTAGTGAACGAGTTCGTGGGAAGTTATCAAGCCGGCTTCGTTGACGGCCGCTCGACAACGGACCAGATCTTTACTGTACGACAAATCCTTCAAAAATGCCGTGAATACCAGGTCCCAAAGCACCATCTGTTCTTTGATTTCAAGGCGGCATACGGCAGTATAGACCGCGTAGAACTATGGAAAATTATGGACGAGAACAGCTTCCCTGGGAAGCTTACCAGACTGATCAAAGCAACGGTGGATGGTGTGCAAAACTGTGTGAAGATTTCGGGCGAACACTCAAGTTTGTTCGAATCGCGCCGGGGACTAAGACAAGGTGGTGGATTTTCGTGCCTGTTGTTCAACATTGCGCTAAAAGGTGTCATGCGGAGAGCCAGGTGTAACGGGCGGGGTACGATTTTCAACAGATCCAGTCAATTTATTTGTTTCGCGGATGACATGAACATTGTCGGCCGAACATTTGCATAGGTGGCAGAACTGTACATGCTTGTGGACAGAACCGAGCGCGACACAGCCATCTGAGAAGCAGTGTTACGATATACGGGGATACTTTCGAGGTGGTCGAGGAATTCGTCTACCTCGGATCCTTGCTAACGGCTGATAACAATGTTAGTCGTGAAATACGAAGGCGCATCATCTGTGGAAGTCGAGCCTACTACGGGCTTCAGAAGAAACTGCGGTCAAAAAAGATTCGCCACCGCACCAAATGTGTCATGTACAAAACGCCAATAAGACCGGTTGTCCTCTTCGGACATGAAACATGGACAATGCTCGAGGAGGACTTGCAAGCACTCGGAATATTCGAGAGACGGGTGCTTAGGACCATCTTTGGCGGTGTGCAAGAAGACGGTGTGTGGCGGCGAAGAATGAACCACGAGCTCGCCCAACTCTACGATAAACCCAGTATCCAGAAGATAGTTAGAGCCGGAAGGGTACGATGGGCAGGACATGTTGCAAGAACGCCGGACAGCAACCCTGAAAAGATTTTTTTTCGCTTCCGATCCCGCAGGTACATCGTGGAGCGCAGCGAGAGATGTGGGCAGACCAGGTGCAAAACGACTTGGCGAGCGTGGGGCGCGTTCGAGGATGGAGAGATGCGGCCTGGAACCATGTATTGTGGCGTCAAATTGTTGATTCAGTGTTATCTGTTTAGATGTAAACTAAATAAATGGAAATGATTGCGATCCTAATTATGGCACTCTGGCCGCGTGTTAATGGACTTTGTCTTGGATATCGTATTATAGGGTGCTGTCAATTCTATACACCGCGCGGCTGTTGTAATATTTCCAAAAGCGCATTTGCACAAAATTCCACGCGGCGTTCCATAGTCGAAAGGAACAACCGCACCTTAGGAACGCCGCAATGTTATCTCCCCATAAGAATCGAGTATACAGGCAGCGGTGCGGTGCGGTGCGTCGTTTTCCAAAGGAAGCGCCGCGTGTAATTTTGGGAAAATGCGTTAATAATATTGTGAAAGCGAGGGCTGGCAGTCTGACATTCTACTCTCTTAAAAGAGCAGGATGACACTGACTCGAAACGGCGAGTGGGCTAGTGGCTAGGCTGTCTTCCATTCCCTAAAACCGTGGCGGGCCTTGTAGCACGCTGTCCAATCCTGTCACCAGGCTTTGCCTGCTGGATGCGCGTTTCCTGACTTGACACATAAGTGTCAACCCTTGCATGGCCTCTCTGATTTGATTTCGCCCTGACGGCAAATGAAGAAAATACTGCGCTCGAACCGAAGCGGCTCAGGCAGCAATCCGGCGAAGGCGCTCAGAGCAAAGCCAAACGACGTGCGACCATAAAAGCCAAACGTCGTCTCAACGGAGCAGATCGGGGTGCAGAGGAGCCCGAAGGGCGTCGACCCGAGAAGGTGACTTCTCGCCCCAAAAAGGCCGAAAATCCCTGGCTGTTGGTCAGTAGGGCAAAGCGGAAGTCGGCATCTCGACCCGCAAAGAAAGCTAAGGACAGAGGCAACACGAGAGACAAGGCCTTGTTGGTGAAAACTGATAAGGAAAAGTACGCTGAAGTCCTTAAATCGATGCGGACGGCCGAAGAGCTTTCGGCGCTGGCTCAGGACATGCGAAGCATTAGACGCACCAAGGTGAGGTCATTGGGGTCGTTGGGGGCAAAAGTCGAGGTGAGGTCATTGGGGGCGGAAGTTACCCTCCAGTGCATGCAACTGGACGAGATCACGAACGCGGACGACGTCGTCTCTGCCGTCAGAGAACAGTGCGGTTGAGGAGAACGCGGTGCTATCGGTGCTTAGAGTCGGGGCACAAGTCCTACAACTGTAAGGGCCCAGACCGTAGCAACCTGTGTCGTCGCTGTGGTGCCTCAAGTGACTCATCTGCGCCAGCAAAAATAAGGGCCTTGGGTGGATCTTCGTGTCCCATCGGAGAGACAAACAAGAAAAAACCGTGCAAGTAACACAGCTTAATTACTGTGCAACTGCTCAGTAGCTGCTATGGCAGTCGGTCTCGGAGTCGAGGAGAGAATGATAATGGAAAATAGTGGTAACTTGACGAGACTGTGAATGTGAGCGAAGAAAGCGAGGATAGGCAGTTAGTCAGTTATAGTAAAGCGCAACGGACGTTTCGATTTCGTGCGCAGAAATATATTAAATTTCGGCCTGTAACTGCATCACTTCGGCTGGGACAGTTACGACGGGACGGTACCTGATCCAAGAGGTGGTACACTCCTCTGCTGACTGCTGAGGGTGTCGCGATAGCCAAGATCAATGGTGTGTTCTATTATAGCTGCTATGCCCCACCAAGGTGGCCATTAGAACATTTTAACCAGATGATCGATAGGCTATCGTCTGCAGCAACTCCTTTGCCTTATCACTTTGTGGTTCCCCTATTCCTTCTAGAACTTGCGTTGAATTTGACATGAAATTTCATAATTCGACTTCATAACTAGAGAAGGCTTTAGTATGAACTAACAAGACTTCCTTCGTCATGTCTATGGCTTCCTGGACGTTTCTAAAGCTGTTCAGGTAGTCATCTACATAATAGTTTTCTATGATGGCAGTTGCAGCGCGGGGAAACTCTGTTGCAAATTCTTGGACATTCCTGTTTTTAATATATTGAGCAGATGTGGGCGAGCATTGCATGTGGCCACATCCATCACGTAGGTTTGGATGGGTTCCTTAGGGCTATCACGCCAGAGAAAACATTGAGAGGATCGATCTGCTAGCGATATGGATATTTGATGAAACTTCTCCCGTATGTCTCCACAAATTGCTACCGGAAACTGACGGAAACGACACAGTACTGTTATCATTAGCGTCAACAGATCTGGTCCCATTAGAAGTTTAGAGTTGAAGGATACCCCGTGGGATTTGGCTGCAGAATCCCAGATCAGCCTTGTGTTCGTAGGTTTTTTGGGGTTTTTAACGACACCCAAGGGGAGAAACCACGTTCGTTTTGGGTCCATAGAGTCTAGCTCCTGCATGGTCGCCTTATGTGCGTATCCTTTACGCTCATAATCCCAAATTAGCTGTCGAACGGAATTTAGTAGTATTTCATCCTGTCGAGTGAATGGAGACGACGCACTGAGGAGTATTTCAGCCCAAATCCTGGCCAAAAGTCAAAAACAAAAATTTTAGATATTTCCATATTATTTTTCGTTTTTGAACTCTCAAATAGTAATACTAATTTGCCAAGGGATTTTTGAAACAATATTGTTTACTTGTAAGCAATGCTGACTGTCAAAACTTCACCATAATTCCAATGCTAGTTTAATCGCAATTGTGCATAAAAAAATGTTCACGTTTTTTCTTGTTTTTCTTGGTTATTAGTGATTTTGAAGATGAAAATCAATGTAGGTATCAATAATGAGAGTATGTAAAACGTTTTCAAGCATGATTCGATCTGAAACCGTTTTCAGGTGATCCATAATCATGATATCATTTGCTACCTTTTTTCTACCTTTTTTACAATTATTTGTTTTACAAAATACAACTTTTAATTAGGTTCCAAACTCGCCCAAGCAACAAAATTTTCAGCGTTGGAAAGATTGGATTTTCCTTAAAAAGCTCCACAAAACACATTTCACGCATCCTCACGCAATCGTGATTTATTTGTAATTTAATAATATGAAGTTTGCTTAAAAGCTAGTCAAAAAGATAAATAATCTTGGTTTTGAGCCACAAAGCTCACATAAATTAAGTTTTGCTTCCAAAAAATAGTGATGCCAAAAATTTTGTAATTAATGATAATCAAAGAATGAAAAATAACATAAGAAAGATCATACTCAATGACGGATCCACAGGTGGGCACCACTCGTCGCAAGCACGCTGTAGTTCTCAAAGGCAGCGTTCTTGCGCCAAGTGAAGCTTTACCAAATAACAATAACTGACGCCGCCAGTGGTCATACTGCACTGCTATGAATGAAAAAATCATAAAAACTAAAAAATACACTTTGCTGTGTATATTGACTGCATTTACAGACAATAAAATGATTGACATAGTTTTGGCCACGCTTTTACTCTGCCTACTCCTATGTGCGACGTACCGCCATTTCATAACATTCCGGGAACTGCATCTCATCTGCTCTCCAGAGGAGCCCTGTTTCAGGATCAGGATCTGACGTAGCTTCGAGATGGAAATTGACAGGAACCACTCTTGAAGAAAATTTGGAAGCATATCCATAAATGCCCCAACCCAGACGACACTTGGCGGCGATTGGATCTCTTCTTCCTCCTTCGTGAACTTTGAGGGGTACAGCCAAACGTAAATTGTCAATCCCTATGAGTAGCTTCGGTTGAGCGTTCTCGTAATCTTCTAAAGGTAAATCTCGTGAGTGTGGAAACTGATGGCAGAGATATCGCAATGTTTGTGTTGGGAGGACTAGACTATCAACTGTGTGAGCCTGCATAGAATGTGTTTGAGAGCCAGAACCCGAACCGACTATTCCAATTTCTATTCGTTGAGACTTCGATTCCTCACGACTCACATTCCCTGTCCACAGAAGCGTAAAAGGCTCCTTCTGACCACGAACTCCTAATTGCTTGGCAATGCTGGCTTCAAGAAGGGTCAGAGATGAACCTTCATCTATGAAGACAAAGACAGTAAGCGACGTCGCATTTGCAGCTAAGACCACTGGCCGGATGCGGAATAAGGGAAGTTCCACGATGTTGGGATACGTACTGACTTGATGAAACATTGAGAAAATGTGGACCTGGGTTTGAATTATGCAACAAAGTGTGATGTTTCAATGAACAACCGGTTACGCCACATCCTTTCCACGATTTACATGGCCATTTACCACGGTTGTTGAGACAGGTTCGGCAAACAGGGTGCGGCAGAAAATAATGCGAAAATTGCTTCTATTTTTCTTCAAATTCCATTTGAACTGCTCCAAGCAATAATATTATCATTTTCGAGTTCAGTTATCATTATAAGGTCCTTTCAAACAAATTTACTGAATGTGTGCTCTATTTTTATTAATAATATCCTCAAACCGACGCTGGAGCTAAAACATGCCTTTCAAACCTAGTTCTCCGACATCGACTGCCATGTGAATGTTAGGGCTGACGTTAGGGTCTTCACACAAGGGTGCGATAGTTAGCAGGCTCGTGTTTCAATATATGTCCCAATCGCATAAACCAACAGATTAAGATCCGGACTGCTAGGGGGTCACAAATCTTTCGATCAAAATTTCATGTTGTCAGAGCCGTAGCGTGGACTCTCAGCGCCCTTGGCGAAACCATTGTTGTGCGCCCTTTATTTACAAAAAAATTATCAATATTTTATATTTGTATCGATTGTAACAATTGGTAATAGCTTAAAATTCAAAAAAAAATAACTCTTGATATTTTCACAAATTTCTCAAAAATCGATCGAATCGCTAATGGACTCGATTCATTCCAGCTAAGAAAAAACCAACTCTATACCTGTAGGCCTATTCGAAGTTTTGAATCACTATTAGACCTAGTTGGGCCAATAAAATCCAACTCTGAAGTGAGATGGTTGATGCATGATGGTAAGAGTTGTTATTAGACCTAGTCGGATCAAAAACCCTGTGGCCGGAACCGCCAGCGAACCTATTCAGATCAAGAAAAATCCAAAGCCGGTCGATGGTTTGAAGGAATTTATTACTGGACTTCGTTGCGTCAAAATAATGCTACTCTGAGATGAATCTATGAAAGGAACCACAATAACCCAGTTACCCGTCCCTGGAATGGGTTAGTTATTTCAATAAAATCCAGCCGTGAAGTGAGAAGATCGATGATCGGGAAGTCGATTTGGATTAAGGAGGCACTACTGGTCTCTGGAAATCGTGGGGTTAAGGAAATTCAGCTCTCAAGTAAGTAGGTTGATGGTCGGAGTTGCTATCGGTAGCAGCAGGGTACATAACTTTCTAATCATCTAATACCAACCAACAATTTTACAAAACAAATATTTTGTTGTCGAAATCCTTCGCTTCGATCTTTTTTGATGTTTCTATTTGGCAAAATTGTCAGATGAGTACCACTAGTTCAAATACGCATTCTCGTTTTAAGCTTTTTAACTCTTATTGGTCCCAATGAAGAAGTCAAATTCTAACTATCACTGCTAATCTAATATTCAACGGCTTTGCTTTGTTTTTCTACCACCGTGCTAGTTCGTATGTGGTGCCAGAACAAGTTTCTTGTTTTCTGGTGTCCAAAAAAGTCGAAAAGTCAAATGCCCCCGAAATGGCCTAATTCTGCTAGTCTCTATAATAAACGTTTCCTGGTATTAGCTATTAGAGCAAAATGATCCTTCAGAATTTGGTTAACCAGCTGATCTTTGGGGTGTAGTCCCTTAAAATCTACTGAGAGAATCTGAGTTATCTCAAACCAATTTATTTATTTATCATCAGACTAAGGCCGGAGTGGCCTGTGCTGCACATAAAAGACTTCTCCATTCAGCTCGGTCCATGGCTGCACTTCGCCAACCACGCAGTCTGCGGAGGGTCCGCAAGTCGTCCTCCACCTGATCGATCCACCTTGCCCGCTGTGCACCTCGCCTTCTTGTTCCCGTCGGATCGTTGTCGAGAACCATTTTCACCGGATTACTGTCCGACATTCTGGCTACGTGCCCGGCCCACCGCAGTCTTCCGATTTTCGCGGTGTGAACGATGGATGGTTCTCCCAACAGCTGATGCAACTCGTGGTTCATTCGCCTCCTCCACGTACCATCCGCCATCTGCACCCCACCATAGATGGTACGCAACACTTTCCTTTCGAAAACTCCCAGTGCGCGTTGGTCCTCCACGAGCATCGTCCAGGTCTCGTGTCCGTAGAGAACTACCGGTCTTATAAGCGTTTTGTAGATAGTCAGTTTGGTACGGCGGCGAACTCTATTCGATCGTAGCGTCTTGCGGAGTCCAAAGTACGTACGATTTCCAGCCACTATGCGTCTCCGAATTTCTCTGCTGGTATCGTTATCGGCGGTCACCAGTGAGCCCAAGTACACGAATTCTTCAACCACCTCGATTTCGTCACCACCGATAGAAACTCGTGGTGGGTGGCTTACATTGACCACTCTTGAGCCTCTTCCTATCATGTACTTCGTCTTCGACGTGTTGATGACTAGTCCAATCCGTTTAGCTTCGCTTTTCAGTCTGATGTAGGCTTCCTCCATCCTCTCAAAGTTACGTGCCATGATATCAATGTCGTCGGCGAAACCAAATAACTGGACGGATTTCGTGAAAATCGTACCACTCGTGTCAATCCCTGCCCTTCGTATTACTCCCTCCAAAGCGATGTTGAATAGCAGACACGAAAGACCATCACCTTGCCGTAACCCTCTACGGGTTTCGAAGGGACTCGAGAATGCTCCTGAAACTCGAACTACGCACATCACCCGATCCATCGTCGCCTTGATCAACCGTATCAGTTTATCCGGAAATCCGTTTTCGTGCATTAGCTGCCATAGCTGGTCCCGATCGATTGTATCATATGCGGCTTTGAAGTCGATAAATAGGTGATGTGTGGGCACGTTGTATTCGCGGCATTTCTGCAATACCTGACGTATGGCAAACACCTGGTCTGTGGTAGAGCGTTCACCCATAAATCCCGCCTGGTACTGCCCCACGAACTCTCTTGCAATTGGTGTTAGTCGACGGCATAAAATTTGGGAGAGTACCTTGTAGGCGGCGTTCAGCAATGTGATTGCGCGGTAGTTGCTACAATCCAGCTTATCGCCCTTTTTGTAGATGGGACACACGACACCTTACATCCACTCCTGCGGCAGAACCTCATCCTCCCAAACCTTGGTAATCACCCAGTGCAGCCAGTGCTTCACCACCGTGTTTAAACAGCTCTCCAAATAGTTGGTCAACTCCAGGGGCTTTGTTGTTTTTCAGCCGGCCGATCTCCTCCTGGATTTCCTGGAGATTCGGAGCTGGAAGTCGCATGTCCTGCGCGCGTGCTCCTAGGTTCATTACCATACCGCCACCGTTGTCTGCCATATCGCCATTCAGGTGCTCTTCGTAGTGCTGCCGCCACCTTTGGATTACCTCACGCTCGTTCGTAAGAAGGTTCCCGTTTATGTCCTTACACATATCGGGCTGTGGCACGTGGCCCTTACGTGAACGGTTCAACTTCTCATAGAACTTTCGTGCGTTATTAGCGCGGTACAGTTCCTCCGTCTCTTCACGGTCTCGATCTTCCTGCTGGCGCTTTTTCCTCCGGAAAATCGAGTTTTGTCTGTTCCGCGCCCGTTTGTATCGTGCCTCGTTCGCCCTCGTGCGGTGTTGCAGCAATCTCGCCCATGCTGCATTCTTCTCCTCAACTAACTGCTCACATTCGCCATCATACCAGTCGTTTCTCTGATCCGGAGCCACCGTGCCTAGTGCAGCGGTTGCGGTGCTTCCAATGGCGGATCGAATATCTCTCCAGCCATCTTCAAGAGATGCTGCGCCTAGCTGCTCTTCCGTTGGGAGTGCCACTTCCAGCTGCTGCGCGTAGTCTTGGGCTAGTCTACCGTCTTGTAGCCGCCCAATGTTAAGCCGCGGCGGACGACTCCGACGCGTGTTGATCACCGTCGAGAGTTTTGAGCGCAGACATACTGCGACGAGGTAGTGGTCGGATTCAATATTCGCACTGCGGTAAGTGCGAACGTTCGTGATGTCGGAGAAGAATTTACCGTCGATTAGAACGTGGTCGATTTGGTTTTCCGTTACTTGATTAGGTGATTTCCATGTGGCCTTGTGGATATTCTTGCGGGGGAAGAAAGTGCTTCGGACTACCATTCCATTCTCAAACCAAATTGAGAATAAATTCTTCTCACTGCTGCATTATATTACGGTTCCACCCAAGTAACAATCGCAATGCTTCGAAGATTTATGCTAGTTTTATAGAGGTTTTATTACGGCATGTAGAAATGCTTAAAGTTTTATTTTGGTTTTATACAGTTGTCATTTAATCAGATCCGCAAGAGTACTTGAAAACTACGTTTTGAATTCCAATATAAAACCACAGCTCTTTGGGTTTTATAACGCTCCTGTGTTCCTCCTCAGAGCTAAAAAATGGAACTGACATAAACCCAACAGTTTAGTTAAATGTTGGTTTTGACCAAGACTTATAAAAGCTACCAAGCTTCGTAAAGTCCTGTATAGGACCCACATATAACTTTTAATCCTGAAGAAGACCTGCATAGGAGTACGAAGCTTTCAACTACAGTGATCGTTCGCTGATTGGGGCACAACCTCACCCCAACTAACGAATGCCGTTCGCTAATTGGGGCGTTTTGACAAGCGTCAATGTTGTTTACTTTTTGCATTGAACAAAGGAAAATTTTACGCGCCAGAAAATATCGATCCCGCCAAACATGGAAACAAAACGTCAACGCTTTTTTGACATCACATTCTGACGTTTAGCTGCTTTTTAATTGGGTTTCGCCCCAATTAGCGAACCCCCAACTAAAAAACGCCCCAACTAGAAAAACCCCAATTAGCGAACGTTCACTGTACTACAATGGATAGAAACCAAATTTCAAATTCAGCACAAATTGTTTGACCCACGGAAGTCTTTTCTTTTCGATTTCAGTCGAAAATAAAAAAAACCCAACTGCAGTTTTTTCTACGTCGTGAATTATGTAGGGGAACTGTTTTGATCTCCATCTCACTGAACATACATTCATCTCATCGAAAAGCAAAGAAATACGGTACCAATTTCGTCGCTTCTTTTTGTCAACATAAGTGCTCCTGCTGAAAAAGAAATTACAAATCAAATACCTTTCCATTGCTTTTATGGAATGAACATCGGAGCCATGAGATGAAATCCAGGAGCAGTTTCCTTATATATTTAGGTCGTAGAAAAACCTGTTGATGGGAAAAACCGATGAGGGGAATGAAAATATGTATTTCATCCATACATGCTTTACCACTTTAACACAGTAAAACACTTTTATGGCTCAAAATGTTCCATTTAACAATTGTCACTATATGCTGTTTAATTGTAATACTTATTTTTAGAATTACCTGCATGCGATGCCGAGGGCAAAAAATGTTTGTTTATGATTTTTTCTTGTTGTCATGTTGTCATTATATATAAGACTACCAAGCTTTTAGTTTGACCAAGATAAAACTTGCTAGTCGTAACATGGTCTTGATAAAGGCCAAGATAAAACCTCTAGTTGTTTCAAATGCCAAGATAGGGCCAGTTCAGGAGTAGTGGTTATATAGAGGCATATTTTATGCAATCAAAGTTTTATTCGAAAAAAAATGTCGCCGATATGAAAAAATAATTATTTCATAATCGAAATATGCTTATTTATGTTACACCTTTTTAACGGTGAAATTGATCATCTAAAAAAAGTTTTAAGAATAACGCTTTGATTATTTGATCAAACAAAGTGGTTATTTATTGAAATTATTTCGAAAGTAATTAACTAAGGCAATTAATTAAACTTAAAAAATTCTAAATAATAACAAATTAACAAAGCGCATTGTTAAAATACTGATTATTTATCATGGTTTCACCATGAAAAATCTCTGGCACGCCTTCAAACATGCATAGAACACTAAAAGTCAGATATGAACTTTTATTGAACATGGCTGATAATAATTCTTAAATTTTTGTTGCTGATATGTAATGCATAAAATGCAGAAAGTAAAACATATTCCAATTCGAGTACAAACGATAAACAAATAATCGACTTGAGAATTGACAGCTGTCTGATTATCGGCTTGTTTGTTATATCATAGTCATGAAGTGGTTGTATCATGGTTATATAGTGGTTCTCAAAACCACCAAGTCTGGAGGAGGTTTTGTGCGAGGTTTTGTGTTGCATGTTTTATGTGAGACTTGAAGTTTATTATAAAACCGTTGGTCCTGAACTGGAACGCATATCAGGTTTCAATGATTGCAATAAAACTGGGCCAACTGGCCGTAACATGGTTATATAGAAATCTGCAGGAGGTTGTGGAAACTGCGAGGACTGCATGGAAGGTTTTGAGATTAGGTTTTGAAGGACTAAATCGTTTTCTTATTTTTTAACCCTTTAATTCATACAACTGTTTTCTTCTCATTATTGGGTGATTCTTGATTTTGGCGCCCCCTTAAGGCTGGCGCCCTTGGCGGGGGCCAACCTGGCCAACCGCACGCTACGGCGCTGCATGTTGTTCTTCAGCCATTGTTGTGTCGATAGGACGTGTGACATGGCGCTCCATCATGCTGTACGACAATGTTATGATCGTCGGAGAATTTTGCCTTCACCCAGGGAGGCACTTGATCCTTTAAAATACCGATAAATAATTCGTATTGATTTTAAACCCAACATAAATGAAAATAAGCGGCAGTTTCAAACCGTTGGACGCCACCAAGCCAAATATGATGACATCAGCCGGATTGGTTTGGAATTTAAGCTTCATTTTCTCCAGAAAACCCACAATTTTCTTCAGTAAAATGAACCATTCCGTTCGACCGTTGGCGTCAACATCGATGCTGAAAAGCTATTCGTGTCGGAAAACAGGATCATTTTTTTCCTTCTTCAACAAAGAAAGCAATATTTTTGAACGAGTCACTCGTAGTTCCTATACCTGGTCCGTAATCAAGTGGCGTTTAACTCAAGCTCTGGAAGGTACATGCAAGTCTTCTTTGATGACTCTTGCATTGATATCTCAGAAATTTTGACTTCCTTGACAAGTTTTTTGATGGAACGCACCAGGTTGCGAGCAATCTTTCCACGAGCCGATTTGATCACGTTTGGTATACGTGCAAAGCACGGACGTCCACTTCGCGGCTTCCGCCGCTTAGATCCATCCTACAGAGACGTTTTAAGGCGATAAACTGTGGCTTAAAGACATCCTACCACCATAGCAATCTCATTTGGCGTCTTCTGGCCGAGCAACAAACTAGTAGCCACTTCTTTTGCGTACATTTTTTTTAAATTAGAAATAAAACAATTATAATTTCTCGGTAGAGCATTTGAAAGTAAACATAAACAAATATACTTTTAACAAAAATTAGTCACTAGCTACTCGAATTCAATATTCAGATTTAATCATTTTCGCATTTTTTTCTGCCGCACCCTGTAGACCTTTCTTCTGAACTATTTGCCGCTATTCTTCAATATTCATTGTGTTAAACTGCGAACAGTCTCCTACACGATGACCTTCTTTAGCACACACAGCACACACCTTACCTGCCTTCTGGCTATCTTTACAACTACCACTTGCTTAATTACTGGAAACTGGCCTGATGAAGTTTGGAGTAGTGTGTTTGCAGCATACCCCTTTCTCGTCCCCTCTGGTTGTCGCTCCGTGTTGTCCTGTTGAACGCCGGTATTTCTGATGTGACTTCGCTTGCAGCTGATACCAACTGGGACATGAAGCTCCCAAAGGTAGCCAAGGTGGACTACAGGATCTTGGTTTTTGTACACCACCCAGATTAGCTTGAGAGAACCCGGCAACAAGTCAACAAGTTCCTGCAGGAGCACTGGGTTTGAGAGATGATTCTCCTGATGTGCCCCAACGAGATGATCCACTAGGTTTTGCACAGCCAGGCCAAATTCCATAAGTGTTTCCAGTTTATCTTGACGAGGCGGTGGAACTCGATACATTTTTGTTATCAATGACCGAATCAGTAGATCAGGTCTTCCGAACAATGTGCGCAAAGTTTGAATGACGTTGGGAACACTAGTTGGCAGCAGTAGACGACTCTTGACGGCCTCTAGGGCATGACCCCGCACGCATCTCTGAAGACGTATCAAATTTTCGGCGTCGGTGTAGCCGCAAGCTAAAGTGGACTGCTCGAAACTGCTTACAAAAACTGACCAATCTTCGGGGTTCCCGCAAAAGACCGGAAGCTCTTTCCCAAGTACTTGACGACTGACGAGCAGAAATTTGCTCCACTGTTAGTACTGGTAAGCTAAGGTACGACGGCTGTTGTTGATGTAGCAATTGTCCAGCTATGTTTCCATTGTTTGGTAACGCATGTGAGAACCGATGCTGTCTGGGTACCGGTTGCGCAACGAAATTTTGTAACTCGTGACTAGCTGCTCGGTGGGGAAACACTAGTACACTTGCGGTGTTAAACTGTCGCTCTGAAAGTCTCATCTGGGTTCCAGTCTAATGCTTGTTACCAGATTTCGTTTCCGCCCCTACGTAGAGTGTGGCCGAACCAGCTCCAGTTCCGATCCCGAATTTTTGTTGCTGTCGGACTCTGGTGACAACGACTTTGTTTGAGATCCAGTTGTGAGGCCACCAGGCCCGAATTATATACCGCAGGCATCTGTTGATGAACACCTGCACTGCCGTTATACGCATAACTGTCCCATGTATAAAGGAAACCCCAGCAAACATGGGACAAATATGCGTATGACGGCAGTGCAGCCGTTTAGTGTTCTCCACTAATACACACCATGTTTCGCTAGCGTATAACAGTACAGATTTCACGTTAGAGTTGAAAATTCGTATTTTGATGCGTTCCCTTATCTGCCTGTTTTTCCAGATATTTCTTAAACTCGCAAAGGCAGCCTTTGCTATCCTTGATCCGTGCGCCTATGTCGATCTTGGTACCGCCGTCTGACGCCATTTGGTTACCAAGATATTGGAAGCTTTCAACATTCTCCACTGGTTGCTCGGCTACTGTGAAACTGGAAGGGGTCACCATGTTTACATCCAACGATTTGGTCTTGTTGACGTTGATGACTAAGCCCGCTGAAGAGGAGCGCTCGGCTAGGTCGTTGTGCTTACTCTGCATATCAGAGCGTCGTTGAGCGAGGAGTGCAACGTCATCAGCCAATTCGAAGTCGTTTAGGTGCTCCATGGTTATTCGCTGCCATAGCAGCCCGCGGTTTGGTTCATGGCCAATCACACCTACCAGAATCTCGTCGATTATGATGAGGAACAGTAACGGTGATAGAATAAATCCTTGCCTCACATCAGCTACGACCTGGATAGGCTCAGACAAGACCCCATTGTGCAGCACTCTACACGAGAAGGCCTCGTACTGTGCTTCGATGAGGCCGATGATTTTCTCAGGAACCCCCTTGCATCTCAGGGCGCCACACATATTCTTGAGAAGGTTTTTCGTAGTCAATGAATACCAAGGAAAGAGACTCTTGGAATTCGATGACCTGCTCTAGAATGATACGGATCATGACAATATGGTCCACACAGGATCTTCCGGCACGAAATCCGGCATGCTGCCGCCGGAGAATCGCATCGATCTTCTCCTGAATCCGGGCTAGGATAATTTTGCATTGAACTTTGAGAACGGTACACAGCTACATAATGCCTCGCAAGTTATCATCCTTTTTGGGCACCTTCACTAAGATACCTTGCATCCAGTCAACTGCTCGAACCAGCGTTTCAGCTGGTCAGATGGCTCGGTCAATAATTGATCATTCGCGTCTTTCACAGGCATCGTTGGATTCATCTTCGCCCCGCTTAAGCGCCGTGAGATATCGTAGAGGAGGCGAATGTCCCCGGTTGCTGCGGCTCTATCTCCTTCGTCGGCCAGATAGCCAGCCCACGCAGAGCCGAGTATCGTTGACGGGCTAAGACTTTGGTTCCTCTGGTTTTTGATCGCTCTATCTTCTTCTTTCTTCTTATTGGCATTACATCCCCACACTGGGACAGAGCCGCCTCGCAGCTTAGTGTTCATTAAGCACTTCCACAGTTATTAACTGCGAGGTTTCTAAGCCAGGTTACCATTTTTGCATTCGTATATCATGAGGCTAGCACGATGATACTTTTATGCCCAGGGAAGTCGAGACAATTTCCAATCCGAAAATTGCCTAGACCGGCACCGGGAATCGAACCCAGCCACCCTCAGCATGGTCTTGCTTTGTAGCCACGCGTCTTACCGCACGGCTAAGGAGGGCCCCTGATCGCTCTATCGCGGCTTTGGATTCTCTTGTCTCCTCTACATACTTCCAGGTCTCATCGGTGATCTATTGTTTTCTCTGAATGCGCAGTTCGCCCAGATTGTTCTCGCTGGTGGCGATGAAGGCATTCTTGATGGCAGTCCATTGGTCTTCCACGCTGCCACCTTCCGGAATATCTGCAGCACGCGTCTCCAGTTCTTCGACGAAAGACCGTTTCACCGTGTCATCAGGGGCAGCAGGGACTATGTTCAAGGGCATGACGACCCCTCCCCATGGCCACTGCGAGTTAGGGGGCCTGTCTAGGATGTGGTGGGGTTTGACAGTGGGCTCTGTTGAACCTCTGCAAAAAGCTGCATGTGTCTATAGGCAGGCCCTATCAAACCCAGTCAACACATGGAAGTGTATGGTGTCGTGTAGGCTTTTGGAGTGGAGGCGATATAGGTGCTTCTCCATACAACATGTATGCATATCGTCTATCTATATCGTCTCCAATTTAGAATCTTGTATTGCACCATGTACGACTTTATATTGACTGAAAAGCGACCGTGTGCCGCTCAAAGCGCACAAGCCCATCAGGATTAATACCAGTGAGATCCTGATTACGGTATACTGGTCACGGCAAGCGACAGACACACGCGCGAAAGTAATGCAAAATAAACGACATGTAAAATAAACGTAAATTAACAAAATATGTCTGGCTGAACATTCTTATTTAACGTCAAATAGAGATAACATAATTAGCTTTCCGATTACTTGAACAGCCGTGATTATTACTTTATTTTCAATTTAAATCCCGTTTCTTTTTTACTTTTCTTGCGTTGAAGAAATGATGCCGCGGGCGCCTCATCCGAAATTCAAATGAACAATCGCTTATTTTGAGCGATTGATTGTTTATTCTCGCGAAGGATAAACAATTGAACAAATCAAGAAAATGCTAATACTGTAGTATAGAAGTTGCATAGTCACATCACTTTCCATGGTGAATCCCGATCTATGTTACTGGTTACCCCACCCAACTAACACAACTTCCTTCCCGTGGTAATTGTGGAGATGCAGAGGTATTCTCGGTCTCTAGTAGCAACAATAACCACACACTAACATTCCCTCCCTTCCCCAACTGACTGTAAGGACTTGGCCGGCGCCGTTATTGATCAACATTTGAGAGCTGCTGAAACGTGCACTTCGAGAATAGATGATAAACCCCAACCACTATTCACTTGGATCGTAGTGCAATTTGCACCAGTTCTGATCAATCACGGAGTAGCAACCATTGATATGTACAGTCAGTCTAAGCTAAGCTAAGCTAAGCTAAGAAAGACCGTTTCACCGTGTCATCTTCCAGTCGACGTGTGTTGAACCGTCGTCCAACTTTCTCCTCCTGCCGACGAATCCGCACAATGCGCAGGCGTATTTCGCCGATGAGGAGGTGATGATCAGACGCGATATAGGCACTACGTTTATTCCGTACATCAAGGAGACTCCGTTTCCATTTTCGGCTGATCACCATTTTATTATTACCACAAAACTCTGCATACAGCTCTCCGTTTCCGCCATTTCTCCGAGAACATGGCGTCCCATAAGGCGCTCACGGTTCGAGTTGTCGGATCCGATCTTCGCATTAAAGTCGCATTGAAGAGCGCTTAGCTACCTCCGCGATGCCGGGGAGCGTGTTCACCTCGTAAACCAGAGTATAGCAGAACTTGTCCCGACGGAGGTCTGTTTCTCCCAGGATCTCAAGCTTCATGCGGCGTGCCTCATTGGCAAGTTGTGCCAATTTACCCTGCTGGGCTTGGGTTAAAACGTTCCATGTTCCTATTCGTGTTCGTTGTTTCGCGCTAAGAGTCGTTGCTGTAAAATCAGTTCGTATTCTTTCATTATCGGATTATCGAACAAATTGATGTTTTGGGAATAGAAGGTTGTTGGCCCAAGGTTCCTTATGGGATAAATCTGTAAAATAATTTAAAAAATACTCTGAAGAGCCGATTGGTTTTCTAGGTAAATTGTATACGCATAAAAATGTTTCAGAAAACCCAGATTAATCCACCTAGCGGTGGCGATGCCTTTCTTGATTCAATCGTTTGGTTTACCCTTAGTTTGATACACATCATAAAAAAATGCCTACATTACGGCTCTTGCAAACGCTGTATAGCGAATCAACCAATCGAGCTTATATGGTGCAAAACACCATTTTCTTCTTAACTTTTGAACGCAATGACCGATCGTAATTATATTCAAACGTGATTAACTAGTCACCCGTCGAATGCAACATGTTGCGAGAAAATCGGCTAAAAATTACTACAGGCATACCTCGATAGTACGTACAACTGCGTAATTTTAGTGTACGTACTATCAAAGCAAAAAAAAATCCGACCAAACATTTTTTTTGCCTTTTTGTTTATTTAGGAATAGCAGAACGTTCATTAAACCATCCGGAAGTCAAAATTTCGATAGAAGGCTCTGTACTCTAATCATATTTGTATTTGATATAGAACACAACGAACCAACAGGACCCAGATGTTTCTTGAAATGGTGCCTATATGTAGCATTGAGCTAAATAATCGTCTTTGTACATGTGAGGCTTTTTCTACAAAATATGTACTGTTTTTTAATGCTTCAGAACATCCATAAATTACGTGAAATTTGCAGGAGTGATGTTTTAAATATATGTTACACATCGTACATGATTATGCATGTTACTACAAAAAGCGACGATTGGGGGTGGTTGATAGATCGCTTAATTTTTACGTGACGTATTTTATGGATTTCCCCTATAGATTTTATGGGAATGAAAAGCTTTAAGGTTGCCTATCACTGTCGTTGCGACTCTGCATTACCAAAGCGACAAACTGTCAGCCATAGCAACAGCCGCATCGCGTTGTTTTGGAGGAACCTTCTTTATGATTCGTAATTATATGAGTATTTAACACTGAGATGAGTATAAAAATAACAAGAAAAATTTCGAAGGTGTAAAAATGTTCTATGTTATTTTAGTATTCTCGTCTTTAGAATCGTGTTTACGCTTCTCGTGCACCAAGGTGTAACGAAAAGGCTGTATGTTCACTAAAAAACGAAGTTTTGATGACAGGCTGATGACTTCCATATACCGATCAACACAGCTCGACGAATTGAGGTGATGTTTGTCGATAAAGTTTTAAAATCTAAATTATAAGATGGCGATCTACTAAACACTCTACTAAAAGTCTGAAATTATTTCATAACTTTATTTAAAATTTGTTTGGAAATTTGAAAGTATTTTCCTCTGAAAATTCCTTATGAACTTTATTTAAATAAAACTTCTTATTTTAGAATTTCACCTAGATTTGTTTCCGATACTTTTCTAGGAATTCCTATGAAATTTCTTCATGAAATCCAAAAAATCCATCTGGGATCCTCTCCTTCGAATACTCCCACAAGAATTCCTTCGAAAACTCTTCCTAAAAAAGAAACTTCCCTGAGTAGTTCTCGAAGGAATTCCATGCAGAATAGCTTGAGAAATTCCTGCGGGGATGCCGGAACGAATTCCCGGGGAATTCATGAAGAAATTTTCTGGGGAAAAGGGATTTCTAGAGAAACTCTCGAAGTAATTTCCGGGGAAATTCTTGATGAAATTGTTGGGAGAATTCATGGTGGAGCTTCTGAAAGAAAATTTGGGAGAGTTTTTCGAAGAATTTCCGAGGTTTTGCTTCTTACTTCTGGAAAAAATTTCAGAAAATCACGAAGGATTTTTTAGATGATTTTTTAAAGAGATTTTAAAGAAGGTACCCGCAGAAATTTTGAGAGTTCCGGGTGTTTCTTCCGGGAGAATTACATCAATAATTTCCAGAGGAATTTCAAGAGGAATTTTGGGAGGTAGCTCCAAAAGAGTTTTATCGAAATTTTCGAAAGAATAGCTGGAGAAATTGCCAGATGAATTTTCAGACAGATTTCTCAAGGTATTTCTGACAGAAACCCCGAAAAAAATTTTGAACAATTTTTCGGGACAGTTCTTGTAGCAATTTTTGTAGGAATTCCCAGAGCGTGAGTGGGAGATGTCTATCAAGGGCTTCTACGTGAGTTTATGAAGAAATTCATAAGGAATTTCTGGAAGACTTCGACGTAATTAATGAGAGATCTTGGTGGAATTTCTGGAGTAACCTCAGAGCGAATGCCAGGGGAGTTTACATGGGAATTTCTGAATGATTTTCTGGTGAAAGTTCTAAGAAAGGAGACGTGGAAATTTCTATGGCAACAGATGGAATTTTGAAAGATTTTTGAAAGGATTTACGGAAAAATTTCTGAAGTAATTCCTATGAGTTCTAGTCGAATTCTTGGAGAAACTTCCGGAGAAATTCCTGGAGGACCTTCCGAAGGAATTCTTGGAGGAACTTCTGAAAGAGCTTCCGGAGGAACTTCTGAATGAACTTCCAAAGCAATTCCTGGAGGAACTTACGGAGAAATTTCTTAAGGAACTTTCGGAGAAATTCCTGAAGGAACTATTGGAGGAAGGCCTGGAGGAAATTGCGGAGGAAGACCTGAATGAGCTTGCGGAGTAATTCCTTGCGGAACTTACGGGGAATTCCTGGAGGAACTTGCGGATAAATTCCTGACGGAGCTTCTGGAGAGATTTCTGGGCGAACTTGCGAAGAAATTCTTGGAGAAACTTCCGAAGGAAACCCTGGAGAAACACAAATGCACGAAATTGATTCACGTCGCCGCAAATCACCAGCGGCATGACGCCGCCACGCCACCGCCGCTGACTATGGCTGAAAATTATTTGCCACGCTGATATAATTTCAATCGGCGCACAGGTCTTGATTGAATATCAAGTGAAATCCTGTATGGAATTGTATGGAAGAACCCTTGGGAGAAACTGGGGTTACAGGATAAACTTCTTCTGGGATTCCAGTGAGACGTCTTAGAGGAATCTTAGAAGGAACTCCTGATTGAATTTCTAGTGGAATCTAGGGATGATTTTTTTCAAGGAACTCCTGGGAAATAACAGAATTTATATTTCAAATAAATAACTGAAAAACATAACAAAATAAATAACATAAAAGTAACTATTCAACCAAAAAATATCTTTATTTTAGTAACGCTGCTTATTTGTTTCTCAAGAAAATTTTTGTCACCAATAAGGGGATAGATTGTAACTAAACTTACTGTGAACTGAATTAAACTATTAAACATCTTGTCGCAAATTCATTTTTGTGAAACACTTTTCCCATGATGAATTTAATTTACTCCTCGGGATAATATTCTCTGGTCTATAAGGTGAAATAACACATGGGACGGTTTCTAGAACTGGAACTAACTTCCTTGATAGATTAAATAATAATCGTTCAATTAAGTGGATAGCTATTCTGCTTTCTAAGAAAATCGTCTATACATCGACACCCATACAATTATGATAATATTTTTGTAATCAGCTGTTTCAGATGCTCCTTGAATTGTTTAAAATAGTAGAATGATGTGTGCTACGTGAGACTGTCAGACGATTATTAAGCGCTGCTTCTTTAAAGTACTGCAACTAAATTCGTTATAAGCTCACGATGGTGTTTAAATCAGATGTAAAATGAATACAAATTACCGACATACAATACAATACCGACCCCACGCATGTGCCATGATTAAAACATATTAAAATTTTAACTAAAATCGTATAGAAAATAGAATGAAAAATTTTTTTTTTTGTGTACGTACTATCGAGGTAAAATGTACGTACAATCGAGGGTACGTACTATCGAGGGTACGCACTATCGAGGGTATGTACTATCGAGGTATGCCTGAATATGAAAAAGTGACTGATGTTTTTCGGTTTTTATGTGCAAACATGCACTCACACACATATACACGGACTGACAGACATTTGTTCAGTTCGACGAGCTGATTCGATTGGTATATAACATCATGGGTCTTCGAGGCTTTTATAAAAAGTTCGATTTTGGAGTGAAATGATAGTCTTTCGGTACAACTTTGTTGTACGAAAAAGGTAATTTATATAAATTTTTCATATCACTCTTATGGAGTTTTATCATAATGTAAGACACCATTACACGAAATCGCATAAAAAAGGAAATATTGAAACAAACGCGCCAATACACTATTCTAGTGCAAAGACGTTTTTCTGTTTTTGGCAACACATGATACCTAAATTCTGGAATTTCAATGAATGAATATTTTGAATTCCATAGAAGGGCAAATCATGTTTTACTAAAAACGGGAAGCTGCTACTTCAGCAGAAAATACGATGGGTTATTTTGCCTCACCTTAGATTAACAATACATAATACATAATTGAGGGGGTTAGAAGCAGAGGGGTGTAAGTGACATTTTTGTCAAAATTGAGTTGACTATAGTAAAAAATTCTTTGGTTCTAGAGCTTTGCGGAAATATGGCGATCTAGTTTGTACCATGTTTATAGTAAATGTGAAAATTCACACAAAATTAGTAATTTTTTGAACCTTCATACAATTTGTATGAAACGAAAAAATATTGAAAAACTTTGCACCTATTTTTCTCAAAACTAAGTTTTTGTCACTTACACCCCTTTGCGTTTGACCCCCTCAATTATTAATAATACATTATTATTAATTATCTAAGCTGTGGATTACAAGCAATCTATGTATAATTATCTAAGGCAGAACTGATGAATTTTTTTTACAACGAAGAGTGCGCTGATGGAAATCAAAACTTCGCACATTTTAATTTCATAAGCATAATCCTACAAAACAAATTCGCTACAATCACCAATTATCAATATCGCTTTCCGAACCACCCTCACGGTCAGCCCCGTTTTTCTGCATCGGTATTTTCCCTGTTGTAGCCCAAACCGCGCCGCACGCGGTCACTCACTCTCCATCCACTACCTTAATTCGAGTGCCACCCGCACCGGTCCCATCAGTCGGCAACGTCGTCGTCGTCGCCATCAGGAGGGTGGTTTGAGAGTGAGTGACACGCCCCCTCGTCTCAGCTGTACCACCCAACAAACCATCCGGCCAGCAGTGGGTGGTTTTGTGGTGGGAAATGCAGCTAAAACTGCATGCCACCACTACCACGAGGAAAATGTTTTCACAGCCGCGAGAGTGGGTGGGAATGGGAAAGCGTTTTGTGCGGTGTGCTGTTGTGTTTTGGTTCCGATGATGGGGAGATTTTGTTGTAGAGAGAAATTTTCTCTGCGAGAGATTTTCGCGCTTCGTTGAGTGGTAGACACACGTGATCGCTAGAAGCGATTGCCACCTACAACTACTATCACTTACTTCTTGCTGTCGTCGTCGTCGTTGCAGACGTCGCTCTCTTGCAGTTTGGATCATCCATCAGTATGGTGTGTGTCGGTGGGAGAGTGAGAACTCGAGTGAGTGGAACCGATTGTACCGTGTGTCTGCATCGATGAGCCGGATTGCGACCGAGCAGGACCAGTTAGTTAGTAGCCGTAGCAGCCAGAAGCATCAGCCGCAGGAAGCAGCTCAGCAGCTCAATACAGCAAATAGCAGAAGCTAGCATACTCCACAAATCTCAGTATCATCTCGAAACCAGCACGTCGGAAGCCCTTCTAGGGAGTATCGAAATCCTTCACCGGATATAGTTCCGAGATAGTAGCGAATCCCCCCCTAGTGGTTGGTTTTTGTGATCAATTTGTGTCGAGTGTGTTCCGTTTAGTGTCGTCCCCGGTTAGCCAAAGCTGCGGAACGTCACCTGCGTCGTATCCGAGTCGTTCGAATTTAGATTAGATCAGAAGCCGGTATCAAACGACGTGGAAACGTTGAAGCTGCTGACCGTTCTTGCGTCTCAGTCTCTCGGAAGTGCGTGTGATTCGTTTAACCGACACCGACACCAGCTTAGTCCTGTAGTTTGGTAGTTGCATTTGCACCCAATAAACGACAACATTTTGACACTTTCAAACAACAACCATACAGAAACCCGCCATCCCAGAGCTCATCCATCCCTTGATACAGATCCCCCCAGAATTCAGACACAGCTTTCGCGGAACGTGAATCGACAATCGAGGTCGCCGTCGCCGCCGTACTCGAGAGCTATCCGTGCACTGTGAAGAATCCAATCGAACCAGCAGGGTCGAGATAACCTCTTCCCAGCGAACGCCCGGCCAGAGTGCAATCCAGCCTGCAGCGAGTTTTAACGGACGACGCCAGACACCAGCAGCCGACGCAAGCTCAAGTGTGTGCCGAGCTATAATCGAATCCAATCGACGGAAGTTCATTCAATATTGAGCCGCTATCATTCCCCGGCAGCGAATTCTGTATTCTATAAATAAATATTCAAATCAAGTATAAATAAACCATTAGCAGTTAATTGATAGTTTGATTGGGGTTTGATCGGATTTACCGCAGAGTACCGCATCCCATAGCACACAGTAATCAACAGCCAGTTTTTCGGGAAAAAAAAATTTAGAAACCTAGCCACTTAGCTGCAGTTTATTGTGTAGAGTTCAGTGTTTTAGAGAGTTAAGTGCATAATCTACGAGTTAATCTACGTGTTTTAGTATTCGTGTCCAGCATCTTGGAAACATCGTTGAATAGTATCTACTGATAAGAAGATTGTGTTTAGCAAATTTGAAGCGTCATCTAACTTCCAGTTCACCGTACGTAATCTGCTCGATTTGAGTGATCTGCCAGCCTCTATACAAGCATCAACAGAAAAGTATTCATCGATTAAGTGTCTACGCTAGAAGAAAACACAGTAATTCCCTCCGAAGGTATCTACCGGCAACCACGAGGTCATTTGTATTGTTAGAGAAGCGAAGCTGTAGCAGCGCATCGTGTCTGTGATCGGTTAAAGTTGGAAGCCCAAAGGTTCAGTTCAAAGTTCAGCAATTAAGTGTCGTGTTCTGTGATCGGCCCTTTCCTTCAAAAGAAAAAGGAAGCAAGCTAGCATATTTTCCAGCAATAGAAGAAAAAGTATTCAAGTGTCGTGTTATTTCCACTGGGCGAATCCATCTTAGAGCGGTTTGTGATAACGCCGAGCGCGCGTCTTAGAAAGCAAAAGCCAGAAGCATTTACGCCCCGTTGGAACAAGCAATCAAGCTGTGGAAGATGGAGCACCAGAGCCAGGATCTCGGAGCGCACCAAGCTGGCAGTCAGGCCGAGGTGCCAAACGACCCAGGGTAAGTGACTAAGTGACTCGAAAAATAACTTTAAAAATAAATTCATCGATTTGGCCCGTACCGGCCCGATGACGCGACACCGCGCTGCGGAAGGGGCCAGATAATAAGATGGTGAAAATTTGTCAGCAAAACCAGTCTGCGACATGTCATCGGCATGTGTCCATCATCACATCGCGTTGATGCCGTGGGGTGACAGGTCCGATCGAGCGGTGCGAGGGGGTTCGGTGAAATCCCGGAGCGTTCTAGATTTGTTACGCTTCGGCGATCCGTTGACGACAGAAGTGCGTTGGTCATCCGGTGTGGTGCCTTGAAATGTTGAGCCGGCAGATTTGGTCTGCCACCTTGGTTTTAGATATGGGCGGCTTGGCTTTAGATATGATGTTTCGGTTGAAGACGTTTTCAATATGAGGTCAAGTGTGTATTCCACGTGGTTTAAAATGATATTTAGATATAAAATGTGTCATAAGCAGATTGAGTGCTGACTGCTGATGTTCAAAAGATCCAAGTTACAAGTAAAAAGGGGAAAAAATTGAAATGATACGACGGTATAACTTTATCGTTTATGATAATAATAATAAAAACATGCGTAAGCAATGCAATGTTATCAAATCAAACATTTGGTTGCCCTAATGACATGGTTTAAATCATCTCTAAAGAAAAATGAATTCTGTTTAAAAATCGATAGTGAAAAAAATCGAAATATATCCGGTGGAAATTTGAAAGCTGTCGCAATTGATGAAATCTATCGGCGTAAAAACAGCAACGTTGTAATCAAATATGTTGGGCTTCAAACATAAATAATGATAAGAAAAATGATACGAATAGCCGACTCTATAATTTTTCAGGATTTTTCCAAAAGACTAGCATCGTTGTTTTAAAATACTTGTGAAAAAAGTAATTTAAGACATAATCCTGTTACTACGAGCTAATTTATTTTTCTTTGTTGCATAGTTTTTCTTAAAAAAATGTTTGGATTCGAACAAGTATTTGCAATGTATTGAAACTAGATGAATATTTTTGTTCCGATAATTATGTAGCTTTCTGTTACTTAGTAATAAGATCCTTGGTCACAATGCCTGAGTTCGATGGAATAATATTTAAAAAAATAACCCTGAATTGTACAATGATGCTTAAAATATTGTTCTTACAATCTAGTGTAATTTAAATGGAATTCAAAATAGGTACAGGAGTCTTCGTTTTCCCAAAATGCGCTCCAGAATACTACGGACCTTTTTTAAATACCAGGAATTTATAATTTATTATCTAGCAATGGAACGAAGAAACAAAATTATCGATTTTCAGAAATGAATCCAAGAAACTTGCCGGTTCTCTTATTATTTATCTTTTCTTTAAATTAATTTTATTTTACCTAATACATGCATTCATCTCTTAGACTAGGTGTCTAAGACTATCAATTACAATGTCTTAAACTAAACTTGACCTAATTTATACTAAAGGTACAATGAGTTTATCGTTACAATAGAAGATTGCAACGATTTTGGTCTCAAATTGGAAATTATTTTATTGGACATTTGTTGCAATATTAGAAATTCTATGAAGTTCCATAGTACTATACCAGGGAGGCAACTTCAGAATCATTTTCAAAATCTTATTTTGAATCCACTGAAGTACCTTATTTTTTATATTGGAACAACTAAAAATTTGTTTTTTTTAATCTTTCGTTTATTTGGAAGGCTCATTTGCCGTGAAGCGTTACGGAGCCGGAATCAGGTTTAACAATACATTTCTTGATTCTTATACATAGTGTTAGTTTTGGGGAACCGAAAGACTCGCGGTTTAGTCGAGGTTAGGGAATACAATAATACAGTAGGAAAGGAAAGGATTTTAGGGTACTTAAGTAATTACAATGCTGATGTGCACAAAGTTGACATTCCTCGCGATGTATCACATCTGTAACGGGAAAAACAAACTTTTTTTTTGGAGACAACGACGAGAAGAAGACATACGGAAGGGATTAACGACAGACATTGAAATGTACAATAAGAGGAAGACATTCGTAATGGGGTTCGACAGACAAGGGAATGGGCAGACAATGATTACAGACTTACATCAGCAACTTTCAAAAATTGGTGGACCAGGGACAATTGGTGGATCAAGGCCCGACAACACTTCCCTAATAGGCTTTGGTTGTTTTCTTCGGACCCGGAGATGTTCAGTTAGCGCAGATCTGGGGCCACGATGCTCCTCGCACGCCCACACGACATGATCGATGTCCTGATAATCCTCTCCGCAAACACAGAGATTGCTTTCCGAGAGTCCCACTCTGAAAAGGTGTGCGTTTAAAGTGTAGTGATTGGACATTAGACGACACATGGTTCGAATGAAGTCCCGTCCCATATTCAATTTTTTGAACCATGGACGCTTCGATACCTGCGGGCGAATTGAATACAGCCATCTACCCAGCTCCCCATTTGTCCATTTATGTTGCCAGCTGTTCAAGGTTTCCTGACGAAATGTAAATATCACCTTCCATAGCGCCCACTTTAGCCAAAGAGTCCGCTTTCTCATTTCCTGGGATCGAGCAATGAGAAGGGACCCAAGCCATGGTGATTGTGTAAGACCGTTGTGATAAGGCACTCAAAGCTTTTGGTATCCCATTCAGATGATACGCTGAGTGCTTAACCGGTTTCATTGACCGAACAGCCTCCAAGGAACATAGACTGTCGATGAAGATGAAGTAGTGGTCAGGAGGTAGTGATGCGATTTGTTCGAGTGAATAGCATATAGCTGTTAGCTCAGCAGTATACACGGAACTAGGCTCTTTGAGCTTAAAGTAGGCGCTATGAAAAACGTTGAAAACACCGAAAGCAGTGGAGTCATCCATTTTTGACCCATCTGTGTAAAAGCTTCTCTCCTCGCTGGCGTGCCCGTATTGACTTGCAAACAATGGTGGTATGACCTCCGCACGAAGGAAGTCTGGTATTCCATGAACCTCCTGCTTCATGGACAGATCAAAAGTAACAGAGGAACTGTAAGAGTCTAAGAAGTTAGCACGATTGGTGTCAACCGAAGATGGGCTTACCTCCAGCGTTATGTACCAGTGGTAAATACTCATGAATCGAGATTGAGGGTTTTGTTCAAGCAGCTTCTCGATAATTCCGCGAAATGATCTGTCAACGGCAGTACTCTCGCAAGTATTTCCAGGCTCATCGTTTGAGTCGAATTCATACAACCTAACGCGATACGGAGACAACGGTACTGAATCCGTTGAAGCTTCAGCATGTGTGTTTTAACCGCGGACTAAAAACAGAAACTACCGTATTCGAGAACCGGCAGAATGGTTGTTCGGAACAACGTGATAAGATCTTCGGGGTGCGCACCCCACCATGTTCCGGTTATTGATCGCATGAAGTTGACCCGTTTCTGGCATTTTTGTGTCAGATACACAATGTGCTTCCTGATGGTGCATTTTGAGTCGAACCAGACCCCGAGGTATTTAGAAGACATGCTATGAGTGATTGTCTTACCATCAGTTGAAGCGAGAACTCAGCCGGCTTATGTTTTTTTGAAAAGACAACCATCTCAGTTTTCTCCGGGGAGAATTCGATACCCAGCTTTAAAGCCCAAGCAGACAAATTGTCCAGAGTATCTTGCAATGGTCCTTGCAGACCAACCGCTGTTGGGCCCGAAATGGATACAACACAATCATCTACAAGCTGTCTCAACGAGCAATTTGGCATGAGACATTCATCAATGTCTCTGACGTAAAAAATGTAAAGAAGGGGGCTCAAACATGAGCCCTGGGGGAGACCCATATAGCTAATTCGTGAAGTTGCCGAGTCATTATGAGAATAACTCATACGCTTCTCTGACAACAAATTGTACAAATAATTGTTTAAAATTGGTGAAAGTCCACACGAGTGGAGTTTGTCGGATAAGACATCAACGCAAACTGAATCAAAAGCCCCCTTAATGTCCAAAAACACTGAGCCCATTTGCTCTTTTTAGCGAAAGTAAGCTGAATTTCTGAAGAAAGCAACGCAAGACAGTCGTTCGTTCCCTTGCCCCTGCGGAAACCAAATTGTGTATCTGACTATTCGATTCAACCCATTTGTCTAGCCGAAAGAGAATCATCTTCTCCAACAACTTCCGAAGACAGGACAGCATCGCGATTGGGCGGTACGAATTATAATCTGACGCAGGTTTTCCGGGCTTCTGGATGGCTATCACCCTCACTTGCCTCCAATCATCCGGAACAATGTTGCACTCCAGTAACTGGTTGAACAAGCTCAATAAGCGCCTCTTCGCGACGTCTGGGAGGTTTTTTAGCAAATTGAACCTGATTCGATCCATCCCTGGAGCGGAATTGTTACATGAAAGGAGAGCAAGTGAGAATTCAATCATCGAAAAGGGACGATCCATATCATCCCTGTCAGCAAAAGCATCACGTAGCTCTTGCCTCACCGGTACCGAATCCGGACAAACTTTCTTTGCGAAGTCGAGTATCCACCGCGACGAGCTTTCACGATCTTCGTTTACGGACGACGCGTTGCGCATTCTTCTCCCGACGGTCGACAGAGTTTTCATTGAAGTCTCGCGCGATAAACCTTCAAAAAAAAATGTGCGCCAATATCCGCGCTTCTTCACTTTGACCAGTTTCTTGAACTGGATTTCGAGCGCGGTGTATCGTTTGTGAAGAACAATCGCCCCGTGTTTCTTCTTTCCGAAATACTTTGAACGCGGCGGATTTCTCGCTATAAAGTTGCGTACACTCGATGTCTCACCACGGACTGTAGGGTTTCCTACGAACCGAAGCTCCTGGCACCGGCCGACGTTGTGCTTGAAGAGCGCTTTCAAGAATCAACTGCGATAGAAACTTGTACTCTTCCCGCGGGGGAAGTGCTTCTATAGACTGTATGCCATCGCTGATGGCGTTCACATATTTGCCCCAATCGATGTGCTTCGTGAGGTCATATGAAAGATCGATGGAAGCAGATTGCTTATGTCCATTGGAAATCGAAACTTCGATCGGCAAATGATCACTACCATGAGGATCTTGGATCA
Source organism: Armigeres subalbatus (assembly GCF_024139115.2). Classification (NCBI taxonomy): domain Eukaryota; kingdom Metazoa; phylum Arthropoda; class Insecta; order Diptera; family Culicidae; genus Armigeres; species Armigeres subalbatus. Next base: position 53,376,557 of record NC_085140.1, read on the forward strand.
CCTTCCAAGTACAGTCCAACGATAATGAGCTCGAACAAATGGAAAGATCTAGACGGCTATCTCTTGCTGGAGGAGCCACTCGTGTAACTTCTCCTGTATTCAAAATTGACATATTGAAGTCGTCGCAGAGGTCGTATATCATTGATGAACGGTTGTCGTCGTACAGTTCCCCCCAGCCTGTTCCGTGGGAGTTAAAATCTCCCAGGAGCAACCGTGGCTCGGGCATAACCGAGCAGATGTGCGAGAGGTCTCTGCGAGATATCGCGGTGTTTGGAGGAAGATATATCGAGGCGATACTGAGGTCTTTTCCTCGAATAGTCACCTGACATGCGACAGCTTCGGTGCCAGACATCGGCGCAAGATCGACTCTTTAGAAGGAGTGCTGTTTTTTTGATCCCTAAAAGCACCCCTCCATATCGATTTAGCCGATCGCGGCGGATTATGTTGAAATCAGGAAAATGAATGTTCACATCTGGTATTAGCCATGTTTCACATAAAGCAAAAGCATCGCATTGTAATTTGTTAACTAAAAATTTAAAAATATCTAATTTTGGAAGAATACTTCGACAGTTCCACTGTAGAATCGAAATCATGTTACCCTTATTGACTAAGTTAGCCATCGAAGGATACAAATGACTCGAGGAGGGGCATTTTTGAAGCCAGCTGCTTCAGGAGAGGAGTCAGAATAGGAAGAACAGTTTTGACCATGTTCTTCACGGGGTCGGAAGCATCAGAGAAGTTGAGGATGAGCTCCACGATGCCAGAAAGTGTGAACATTGGAGCGCTCGGGAGTTCTTCTGCTCGCTCTTTATGTTCTCTTTCCGACTGAGAAATCGTAGGGGTAGCGGGGGTAAAGTGAACAGGTTGGGTAAAGTGGGTAACGGCTTATTTATCCCCTATTTATGGATTTCTCGTATTATTTTTCATGCTACACCATAAATTAAGCATTTTATGCTCTCCGAGCTATTTCAAATCATGAAATATCTATTTAACATCTAGATTTTAGCAAAATTTTGCGTGCTTTCGCAAAATGCTAGTTTGATGTAATTTCGGCACTGTTGCATTTAAGACATGAAAGCTCTGAGTTAGTAGTTCTAAACCAAAATATCGTTCACATCGTTCATTTTGCTTGTTATGAAGCGGAACTGGGTCTATGGAAGATAGTTTTTTAATTGTTTTTCTTAGTTTAGGTGTTATTTGAAAAACATGTAGCTATGGGGTGAGCAATGTTCTGACTGAGAAATGGAGACAAACTAGCTCAAATTTCAACCTTAATCAGTTCGGTTGACAGTGGGATCATCAATCAGGGGCTGAAGAAAAGGGGGATCTGGTCATTTACGCTCCACACATACATTTTCGTACAATTTCTACATTCCTGAGCGAATATTTCCATACAACGCACCTCGCTCATGGAAACATCCATATCTCAGATGTTTGTCATCCGATCTGTGATATCCATATATCAATCAACTCAGTAAAAGCTCTAGTTTCTGTAAAAGAGTATTACAAGAGGCAACATTTAATCCATTTTAATAATATAAGCGTATCAGAACGTCGGCTCCAGGGGCACGTTCACCTCAATTTGGGAGATTTGTGCCATCATATAAGCGATAATCATCAATATAAGCGCACAAAATCTAGCATTTTTGACATGCCCTCAAATAATCCGGAATTTCACCTGCGGCCAGAACATGATTTTTAACCCGTTTTTCAAAACTAGATAAATTTCCTGCTGAACCATACCAAAACCAAAGGAACCTTAGATATTAAAAAAAAATCCCGCCCTATCATTTTGACCAAGCCCGGTACGTCTGCTTGTCTGTGGTAAAACGAAGGGATTATACCTGTCAGGTAACCTTTTGAATATTATTAAGAATATGTATTTGGTTTAAAATATTTTGACCGACTTATTTGCTTTATTTACAATATTGTTCACTTTACCCCACCGCCTGACCATTTTACCCCGCCCAAAATAAAATTGAACTATTTTGGACTATTTTTAAATGATCAAAATAACATATTTAAATATTTTTTCAATTTTTTTTCACAGCGGTCTTTGTTAACCAATAAGATAAGCTTCGACACACCTGCATTGAACAATACAATTTCTTGATAGCCACTTGATAATCAGCAGCAGTTCTTAGGGTGTCCAATTTACCCCCACCACCCCTAAGAATTGGGGCATCTGGGATTTTAGATGTTTCCGGAAGCGGTGGAAACTCTCGATCATCCCGATGTGAAACCACAAAAGTTGAACGTTTTTGAGTATTTCCACCCGCTTTGAATTTGACCATGTTGGATTGGGGCTCACTTTGAGGCTGTTTTCTAGGCTTTTTTGAGGGTCCCTGGCTCTGTTAGACATTTGTTTGTAAATTAAAAATTTGTTCTCAAGACAAATCTTTGATTTGCTATTCACAAGTGGATATAGGCACTTAATATTTTTATTACATTTAGCTGGGAAGCCTTCAAAGTAATTTTAAAAATTGAATTTTTGATCTAGCAGAAGCCCTAAATATTTAGCTTCGCTATACCAATTGATTGGAACCGTATTCATAGTGACATTGACAATATGTTTGCTAGAAGGCATCGAACAAGAAGCTCTTGGCACATGTGGGAAAATTATAAGCTGAGTTTTGGAAGTAGGTGTTCGGGTAAAATTTCCATTTTTACAAGTAAGTGGAAAAACATCCTAACTTTTATGTAATCCACTACACTTTTGCGCTTTTTGTGTTACAAAAGAGTTCTATACACGGCACGTTGTGCATAATTTAAACCTTCAGTTAGTCACACCACAGTTGCTGTTACTCACTGAGAAACAAGTAGGGTTACTTGGGTTGGGATTGATAAAATGTTAACATAACGTAACAGCTTTTCAAAATTCCGAAATGCGAAGGAAAAAATTGAGCGAAGAAAATGTCCATATAATCAAGCAATACCTGTACTTCAACGCGAATTGCTGCCTTGGTTGACTATATTGGATATTAGTTCGATTGGCCATTGCGTTCCGAAGTTATAAAAAAAACATTGTTTTGTTTCAATTTTCCCAGAAAAGTTCTTTCGAACTTCTACAAAAACTTCTTCCTCAGTACCATGGAAAATTCTTCTGATATTCTTCTGCATTTCCACTGGAAATTCGTGTGATTTTTACGGGTAATTCTCCCGAATTCTCACAGGATATTCTTCCGAACTCCCATGGAAAATTCTTCTGAATTTCAATGGGAAACTTTTACGAATTTCGGGGGGCAATTTAACCAAATTTTCACTAGAAACTTTCACTTAATTTCATATATTACATTCCAGAATCCGAGAAGTTTTAATTTTTTTAAATTTCATTACTTATTTTTTATTCCACTTGGCTGCTACTATCGGCGGTGTCACAGTTATCATTGGTAGGAATGGTACTTGATGATTTTTTGCTAACTTTGTTCATTGGGATTACCACAAAATTTATTTATTATAGCATTGCGAAGCTCTGCTTTTCTGATGAATAATACTATTGTAAACCACTTATTGGCTCCACCTTCACTTTGACCTATCAAGCATAAACAAACGCGGTTGTTGAATAGAGACCAAGGTTATAGTAGCTGTACTTGTCTTAGGGTTTTCACAAATTACGTAACGCAAAATTTGGAGTTTCTGACCCCCTCCCTCCCACTTCTAACAAAAAGTAACATTTTTTATATCCCTCCCACCCCCATGTAACGCGCTCGGTAACGCGTAACTGTAAGAATTATAAATTCGGATTTTTTTTTGTGCCGCATGCCATGGGTTTTAGCTGTTTCAAAGTGCGAAAGCCAAATAGCCTGTCGGAAATACTTTTCGAAGAAAAAAAATGAAAAAAATCACAAGATTTACGAGCAGTGAAGCCACTTACGAGTAGTTCGTGTACTGACGTTCTAGCTATGCTCGTACCAAATTGGAAATATTACTATCAAGGACTTTGCGATTTCATTTCATTTACATGATTTTAAAAATGAAATTTGGAAAACAAATACCTGCTTAAACAAGCATTTTCCGGGAAATCACCGTATATAAAATTGCTTTCTTCTATCAGATGAGGGTGTTAGTTCTGGAGAAAAACGTTTGTTGTTTGGTTAAAAAAATTTCATTGCTGTCGTCCAACTGGTAGAAAATTTAGGAACATATAGGCTCACTGAATTAATAAGACAACTGCCTTTCATTGAAATCATTCTAATTCATTCATTCTAGAGATTTATATGAGACAATTATGCGTAAAAAGATAGTAAAAAGGTTAGGTGGATGCGGATCCATCTTCTTGGTTAAGACATGTCAGCAATTGCTTCAATAGATATTCAATCGTGTTACGCGTAACATTTGGTAGTACCCATCCCCTACTCCCCCTACTTTTTGTGTAACAAAGTAGAACGCAAGGTGGACCACCCCCCTCGCCCCAAACGCGTTACGTAATTTGTGAACAGACCCTTATGATAAGTAAATAATTTGTCACGTATAACCAATGCAAAGCTTTGAATTTCAAGTTCCGTATTTTTAGTAAATATTAGCTTTGTATGCCGTTTTCTGGCACCATCTTTTTATCGACCAATATCGAAAATAACTTTGAACAAGAATACTCACCAACTTTTTCCCACTCTTTTAGAAAGTAACGAAATTTATATCAATTAGTAAATCTGCATGACCAAATGTCCATGATAGCTGTCTATTCTGAGGAAATTTTGTCGCAAAAAACTCAATACGATGTTCATAAGAATCAAAATCTAATTTACAGTGATGTTTCGAAATCATTTCTGTAGAAATTTTTGTTTGGGTAAGGTATGAAAAAATGAATAATGCAGCAATTCCTTGCCATGAAACGAAACCTACAAAAAAATTAATTATTTTTATAAAGTAATAGAAAATGGGATAACATTAAAAATATTATTGATGTACTGATGAGATGATTATTTTATTTCTTCAGTAGAGAATAACTTATTTATCCTGGAGTGAATTTTGTACAAACTTAAAAATGCTGGAATATATTTCTACTGAAATTTGTTTTTTTGTTGTCTATACATGGCTGTTTTAAGAAGTTCTTGCATAGGTTCAAGATTGCACAGTCCCACAGGAATGCATAGATGAGGTAGAATCGGCGTGGAGCAAATAATATTTGCATTTCCTACTACTTGTTAGCGGACAAACTCGTAGAGAGGATGTGTACATCCGGAAAGCGGTGATCACAACAGCTCATCAGACCAGCGTTGGTAGAAACCTGCGGGTGAGGAGTAATGTCGCCATATCTTGTTCCAAAAAAGGTTCAAGACACTGAAAACAACCTTACTTTTGAGGAATTATGATTCCACTTTTTGCCTTTCTCGTATACTGAGTATACGTAAAGGCTATATGATCGCTACCAAGACAATCTTTTTATAGAAGACCCGGAAACCTATAGTGTTATATACCGATCGACTCAGTTCGACGAATTGAGGTGATGTCTGTGTGTGTCTGTGTGCACCCACGTACCAAAATGTAACAAATGAGTCACACAGACGCTCAGTAAGATTTGCACCTCCGGAGAGGAGGAAACCCACCCCTGTCAGCATACGAGGAGATAGGGATAGGAGTTGCTTGGTAAGAGACTAAGGACCGCAAAATGGGGTCTACTTTAATCCTTCAGGTACGCGAAGTACCAATGGAACGCTTTACCCAGCATTTGCCGTACCAGATTGCAATCATCTTTCTTTATCTCTAAAGCTAAAGCTTCGTCGCCATAAGATCCTGGTTTGCCTCTACTGCGATATTCTGCCGGATTCCAGTCCAGCGCTTGTTTGCAAATTTCTTTTCCGCTTTTTCGTAGTGACCGATCAATCTTTATGTGCGCTGCTGAGTTTCTGTTGATATTGGGCTCGAGTTGGTAAACGTAGACATCAGTTATTGAATATATGCTCCGTATTTCGTTGGCTCGCAAGAACTGACATGGTCCTCATAATCAGTGCTTCTATGATGATCTTGGTCCGCCGTCCGCTAGCTGGTTTTGAGGATTTTCAACCTTCTCCCCTGCTTGCCACTTGTTGCCAGTGGTTTCATGTTGACATTCAAGAATTCGGACTTGTTGACGTTGACGAGATGAACGTTCGACAAGCTGGTTCAGTTAGCTAACGCCGTTGCGTTAGTAGATTCGGCTGGATCGAGGCCGCTCGGTTGTTTCATGGGGTGGACTGCCTCAACGGCTCATGATTTCATCGATTGCGATAGGGAACAGTAGCAGAGATAGAATACATCATTCCTTGCTTCACTCCAGCGACTATCCGGATGGGGTTGGGGTACTGCACTTCGACAAGGCCAACGTTTTTGTCCGGATATTTCTTGCTTCTTGGTCTCCAGTAGCCTTGCGACAAAGGCGTAGGATTGCCAATCCGGTGATGGCGAGTTCGATTCTCGGTCCGGTCTAGGATGTTTTCGGGTTAATAACTGAGAAAATGCTATTATTATTTATTTAATCAGACTAAGGCCGAAGTGGCCTGTGCGGTATATAAGAGTCTTCTCCATTCGGCTCGGTCCATGGCTACACGTCGCCAACCACGCAGTCTACGGAGGGTCCGCAAGTCATCTTCCACCTGATCGATCCACCTTGCCCGCTGCGCACCTCGCCTTCTTGTGCCCGTCGGATCGTTGTCGAGAACCATTTTCACCGGGTTACTGTCCGACATTCTGGCTACGTGCCCGGCCCATCGCAGTCGTCCGATTTTCGCGGTGTGAACGATGGATGGTTCTCCCAACAGCTGATGCAATTCGTGGTTCATTCGCCTCCTCCACGTACCGTCCGCCATCTGCACCCCACCATAGATGGTACGCAGCACTTTCCTTTCGAAAACTCCAAGTGCGCGTTGGTCCTCCACGAGCATCGTCCAGGTCTCGTGTCCGTAGAGGACTACCGGTCTAATTAGCGTTTTGTAGATTGTCAGTTTGGTACGGCGGCGAACTCTGTTCGATCGGAGCGTCTTGCGGAGTCCAAAGTACGTACGATTTCCAGCCACTATGCGTCTCCGAATTTCTCTGCTGGTGTCATTTTCGGCAGTCACCAGTGAGCCCAAGTACACAAATTCTTCTACCACCTCGATTTCGTCACCACCGATGCAAACTCGCGGTGGGTGGCTCACATTGTCTTCTCTTGAACCTCTTCCTATCATGTACTTCGTCTTCGACGTGTTGATGACTAGTCCGATTCGCTTAGCTTCCCTCTTCAGTCTGATGTAGGCTTCCTCCATCTTCTCAAAGTTACGTGCCATAATATCTATGTCGTCGGCGAAACCAAATAGCTGGACGGACTTATTGAAAATTGTACCACTCGTGTTAATCCCTGCTCTTCGTATTACCCCTGCCAAAGCGATGTTGAATAGCAAACACGAAAGACCATCACCTTGCCGTAACCCTCTGCGGGTTTCGAAGGGACTCGAGAATGCCCCTGAAACTCGAACTACGCACATCACCCGATCCATCGTCGCTTTGATCAACCGTGTCAGTTTATCCGGAAAACCGTGTTCGTGCATTAGCTGCCATAGCTGGTCCCGATCGATTGTATCATATGCGGCTTTGAAGTCGATGAATAGATGATGTGTGGGCACGTTGTATTCGCGGCATTTCTGCAGTACTTGGCGAATGGCGAACACCTGGTCCGTGGTGGAGCGTTCGCCCATAAAACCCGAAATGCTAAATGCTAATAGAATACTAATTAGAAAAGCAGGCCACGTTACACTTGGAATGTAGAACCATTGAAGAAGAAGAAGAAGATTTCTTGCCTCTAGCCCCCCTAGGCCACTGGTTTCCGTGGTAAATAAGTACCAAATGAGGGGGGGAACTCGTTGACCTACTCCAAATAAGGATAACTTTGCACAGTAACATGATGCCTCGCTAGCTATCGCACAAAGTCAGATTCCTTTTTTTGGAACCTTCACTATGACACCTTGCATCCAGTCGGCCGGAAAAGTCGTTATGTCCCACTGAACTGTTAATGCAGCATTTGCGCAGATGCCATGGAGTCGGCTTTGAACATCTCTGCTGATATATGGTGAAAGGGCTTCAAAATGGACGCGTGTAATGTGTATCACTCTTGGCGTCACATGCCGAGATGTTAAAGGTTAGTTGGGCGTCAAAACTTGAGAAGTACTCGAGCTAACATTTCAGCTGATCAGATGAATCGGTAAGTGACTGACATATATCTGGCAAATGCGGGTTCGTCCTTGTTCCACTCAGACATCGTAAGATATCATGGAGGAGGCAAAATATCTCTGGTTGTCACGCTCCCCGCCGTCGTCGTCAGCTGGCACTGGTATTTGGCTGCTCGGATTCTTGCCCGCTTCATGGAGATGGAAATTAAGCCAGAAATAGATCAGCCGAAAACGTCCGGAATAAACGTAGCGCTGATCACGCGAATCAACACAGACTGATTAACAGATTCAGCTGTGAAGAGTTTGCTCGTTGGAGAACTTGGGACTCGGCCGCTCGGGCAGTGGTTGCTCCAGAGTTCGGGCAACGTTGCCGCCGGGACAAACTGGTGAGGTAGACTTCGATGAGGGAGGGGGTGCAGGACACAGCAACCTGATATTACCGTTGATCTGTTCCTCGCCGACATAGACATCTGAAATATTTGTCCAATTCTTTCGAATAGCTTCTTCAAATTTCAACCAGTGTTCTTCAGGAAGCAGCCATCCGAAGCGTGAAATCTAGAGAAGCTTTCGAGGTCAACAGGCTGTCGACGGGGGTGCTCGGGGCTGATCCAAGAATATCTGAGTGAATGTTGTACCTAGCAACCATTCGGCAATATGTTGCCCCGCTTCACATCATCCTGGAGAGCTTTGTAGAACAAGTTGAAATGCATCATCAGAACCAGTGCTCTTCGCGTTTGGAGCTTTTTTTTTTAAAGAAATTTATCATGAGGTATAGTCTCCCGAATCAGTGCATCATCATGACAGCTTGCGAAAAAAAAATCTTTCACGGTATCTAACATATCGTATATGTATACAGAAATGATAAGTGAGAGACATTTTCATTTTCATTCATTGACTAAGCATACGCTATTTGAAGTGTGTATAATGCTACTAAGGAAGTAGTCAAATTACAACCAACCTAGCACCAAATTTGGGAGCATTTCAAAAATGGCAAATAGAACATGGCTTGAGCCTACGGAAGCGAAAAAGTAAAAATTTGAATAATTCTGGTACATATATCTGCCTCATCCACACCGTTACGTAGTAGGTTTGATATGTAAATAATTTCCTACCAATCTAAATCACCAATTCAATCTTTCCAAGCTGTTAGAGCTAAGATTGCGTTTATAAATTACACTCGCTCAAGAATGACTTCTACCAACATGTGTTGAAAAATGGTATCACACCAATTTGTGCACCGTTATCACATCACCCAAAAAAAAAGTACAATCTTTGGGAGGTATCTCACCGGTCACGCGAGTGAATTTCAATTTGATTTACGACGTGAAGTAAGTCAAACAAACAAATTATCACCTCCACCTAGAGAATCCATACATTATCTGACTGGATGGGAGCGTATTTCTTCCAAACAGAAGTAGGTATATGTATTCCACAAATATTAGGAACTGAAAGATTAGTCGCCTCACTATGTCACCAACCAATCGGGGTGGTTATCACGCTGCTGTTGAATAGATTTATTGCCATGCCGGGACGGGTAGCGTCAACCATTTGTTAGCGAGGTAGGTCAGTATTTTTTTGGATCCTAGAACTCATATGGCGCGACTACCAGCGCAATGAATTGAAATCTGGAAGCAGCGTGTTGATTTGAGTTTTTTTTTTTATTTTTCAACTCTTTACGTAATAGTAATGAACGAAACATGACGATGAGCTCAAGATTCGTCGCCGCTGAACTGAAGCTAATATCTATATGAAACATCAACAACACCGTGTTGGTTTGCGCCGATTGAGAATGAGAAAGAGAGCGTGCGTTACTTAATGTTGCAGTTAAATCAACGTTTCACACGTAAAGTAGAAATATTCCATAAAAAAACTTCAGTTAAATTAAATAATAATGACAGAATCTTGAAATTATGAAGCATGTTTACAGAAATTTTAAAAGTAGCCTTATATGTCGAAACATTTTCGTTTTGTCACATCTATTTAATAATATTTTTCAAATTTATTAAACAAAATTTTTAGTGCTTATACGTTTTAGTCATTTGAACGGATGTCGTTGCGCGTTTGCGTCCGTCGATCTCGTGGATTGCTGTAGGTTGAGCGAGCCGCGCGAGTCCGCGACGTCGATGATGAGTGGAAGCCGGGTACCTACCTTCTCACCGTTCGCTCTTTACAGTCAGTGTGCTGCGGTTCTCGAATTTCGGTATTCGACGTCTTCCCGATCCACGCACATATACACAGGCCGGTTGGACGTTTGATTTTTCGACTGTGCTGCTGCAGGTAGCTGCGGAAAAAACCGCAGTACCGTTTTGGTGTCTACGAAAGTAATTAGATGGGAGGAGAAAATGAGTAATCAAAACAAAGCCAAACCGCGTGCTCGTTGGATACGGACAGCGAGCGGATGAACCGGTTTCACGGTTTTTGTTGCCGCATCAGAGTTGAACTTGAGACTGGCGTTAAATTGAGATACACCTTGATGATGCCTTTCCCCTTTAGATATGTGCGTAGATACTATAGACCAGTTTCATTTTGTTTGATATCTTGGCTGATTTATAGGAGTGGTGGAATTAATTTCATTCATTCGTCGACTGGGTGGACCGTCCGCGCGCGCAGTTGGCAGAGTGGGAGGTGACTCGCCCACCTCGTGCGATAATGGACTATAGAGCGTCGCGATGGACGCGGCATCTCCGTCAGAACATCGTAGTGGAGAGCGGAATTATGCATCACCGCCACTGGTTTTGTGGACTATTCGGATGTGTAGCATAGTTGTGTGATCGTAAATCGGTTGCGGTATATTAAAATTGATTTAATGGGGTAAAAATAAAAAGCATTGGAAAATCGCTAAAATTATTGCTCTAATCCTTAACATTAATGAAAATTGTTGAATGTATGTAACGTGACGAAGTATCTCAAATTTTCTTACTGTAATGTTATTTGTAGATGACATTTATGTATGGAAAAATTGCTGTGTAGATTGGGAAGGATTGGAAAGGGTGAAAACCACAAAAGAGTCCCACTTGAAGTCTACTTCTAGTGATGCTGTGCTATCATTAGGCTCACTGATATTTTGTAAGTGCATGTTTTTTTTGAATGTATTTTTTTTTTCAAAAATGGCTTCGATAACTGATTCCTCCGAATTGTCTTGGGAAGTTCTTCCGAAATTCCATGGGAAATTCTTCCGAATTTTTTTTGGGAAATTTTTCCGAATTCCCTTGGGAAATTCTTCCAAATTTTCTTGAGAAATTCTTCCAAATTTCCTTGGGAAATTCTTCCGAGTTTTTTTGGGAAATTTTTCTAAATTTGCTTGGAAGGTTCTTCTGAATTTCCTTGGGAAATACTTATGAATTTCCTTGGTAAAGTCTTCTGATTCTCCTTGAATTATTCCAAATTTTCTTGGGAAATTCGTTCCAATTTCTTTGGGAAGTTCTTCCGAATTTCTTCGAATTTTTCCCGATTTTCCTTGAAAATTCTTACAAATTTCTTTGGAAAATTCTTACAAATTTCTTTGGAAAATTCTTACAAATTTCCTTGGAAAATTCTTGCGAATTCTTTTTAATTTCCATAGAAAATTCTTTCAATTTTCCTGTGGAAATTCTTTCGAATCTAATTGATAAATTCTTCCATGTTTCCTTGGGAAGTTCTTCTGAGTTTCCTTGGAAAATTCTTCCAAATTTCCTTGGAAAATTCATTCTAATTTCTTCGGGAAATTCATCTGAATTTCTTTGGGAATTTTTTCCGAATTTCTTTGGGAAATTCTTCCAAATCTCTTTGGGAAATTCTTCCGAATTTTTTTGGGAAATTCCTTCGAATTTTTTTGGGAAATTCTTTCGAATTTCTTAGGGAAATTTTTCCGAATTTCCTTGGGAAATTTTTCCGAATTTCCTTGGAAAATTTTTCCGAATTTCCTTGGAAAATTCTTTGGGAAATTCTTCCAAATTTTCTTGAGAAATTCTTCCAAATTTCCTTTGGGAACTTTGTCCGAGTTTCCTTGGAAAAATGTTTCGAGTTTCCTTAGGAAATCCTTCCGAATTCCCTGAGGAAATTCTTCCACATTTCCTTAGGAAATTCTTCCGCATTTCCTTAGAAAACTCTTTTGAATTCTTTCCAATTTCCATAAAAAATCTTCCGATTTTCCTTGGGAAATTCTTTGGAATCTATTTGAAAAATTCTTCCGAGTTTCCTTGGGAAATTATTCCGAGTTTCCTTGGGACATTCTTCCAAAATTGCTTGGAAAATTTATTAGAATTTCTTTGGGAAATTCTTCTGAATTTGTTTGAAAAATTCTCCCGAGTTTCTTTGTGAAATTCTTCTGAATTTTTTTGGAAAATTCTTCCGAATTTCTTTGGGAAATTCCTTTAAATTTCATTGGGAAGCTATCCGAATTTCTTTGGGAAATTCTTTGGAATCTATTTGAAAAATTCTTCCGAGTTTCCTTGAAAAATTATTCCGAGTTTCCTTGGGACATTCTTCCAAAATTGCTTGGGAAATTCTTCTGAATTTACGTGGGAATTTCTTCTGAATTTACTTGGGAATTTCTTCTGAATTTCTTTGGGAAATTGTTCTGAATTTCTTTGGGAAATTCTTCCGAATTTCTTTGGGAAATTCCTTTAAATTTCATTGGGAAGCTATCCGAATTTCTTTGGGAAATTCTTTCGAATTTCTGTGGGAAATTCTTCCTAATTTCTTTAGGAAATTCCTCCGAATTTCTTTGGGAAAATCTCCCGAATCTCTTTGGGAAATTCTTCCGAATTTCTTAGGGAAATTTTCCGGATTTCTTTGGGAAATTCTTCCGAATCTCTTTGGGAAATTCTTCCGATTTTTTTTGGGATTTCCTCCGAATTTCTTTGGGAAATTCCTTCGAATTTTTTTTCGGAAATTCTTTCGAATTTAATTGGGAAATTTTTCCGAATTTCCTTGGGAATTTTTTCCGAATTTCCTTGGGAAATTCTTTCAAATTTCTTTGGGAAATTCTTCCGAATATCTTTGGAAAATTCTTCCGCATTTCTTTGGAAAGTTTGTCCGAGTTTCCTTTCGAGTTTCCTCAGGAAAACCTGAGGAAATTTTTCCGAATTTCCTTGGAAAATTCTTCCTAATTTCCTTGAAAAACTGTTTCGAATTCTTTTTAATTTCCATAGAAAATCTTTCGATTTTCCTTGGGAAATTCTTTGGAATCTATATGAGAAATTCTTCCAAGTTTTCTAAGGAAATTATTCCGAGTTTCCTTGGGAAATTCTTCCAAAATTACTTGGGAAATTTATCAGGATTTCTTTGGGCAAATCTTCAGAATTGCTTTGGAAAATTCTTCTGAATTTCTTTGGGAAATTCTTCTGAATTTTTTTTGGGAAATTCTTCTGAATTTCTTTGGGAAATTCTTCTGAATTTCTTTGGGAAATTCTTCCGAATTTCTTTGGGAAATTTTTCCGAATTTCTTTGAGAAATTCTTCCGAATTTCTTTGGGAAATTCTTTTTAATTTCATTGGGAAGCTCTTCCGAATTTCTTTGGGAAATTCTTTCGAATTTCTGTGGGAAATTCTTCCTAATTTCTTTAGGAAATTCCTCCGAATTTCTTTGGGAAAATCTTCCGATTTTCTTTGAGAAATTCTTCCGAATTTCTTTGGGAAATTTATCCGAATTTCTTTGGGAAATTCTTCCGAATTTCTTTGGGAAATTCTTCCGAATTTCTTTGGGAAATTCTTCCGAATTTCTTTGGGAAATTCTTCCGAATTTCTTTGGGAAATTCCTTCGAATTTTTTTGGGAAATTCTTTCGAATTCCCTTGGGAAATTTTTCCGAATTTCCTTGGGAAATTTTTCCGAATTTCCTTGGGAAATTTTTCCGAATTTCTTTGGGAAATTCTTCCGAATTTCTTTGGGAAATTCTTCCAAATTTCTTTGGAAAGTTTGTCCGAGTTTCCTTGGAGTTTCCTTTCGAGTTTCCTTAGGAAAACCTTGTGAAATTTCTGAGGAAATTCTTCCGCATTTCCTTAGGAAATTCTCCCGAATTTCCTTGGAAAACTCTTTTGAATTCTTTCCAATTTCCATAAAAAATCTTTCGATTTTCCTTGGGAAATTCTTTGGAATCTATTTAAGAAATTCTTAGAATTATTAGAATTTCTTTGGGAAATTCTTCTGAATTTCTTTGGGATTTTTTTTCTGAATTTCTTTGGGAAATTCTCCTGAATTTCTTTGGGAAATTCTTCCGAATTTACTTGGGAATTTTTTCCGAATTTCTTTGGGAATTTCCTTTAAATTTCATTGGGAAGCTATTCCGAATTTCTTTGGGAAATTGTTTCGAATTAATGTGAAACTCTTCCTAATTTCTTTAGGAAATTCCTCCGAATTTCTTTGGGAAAATTCTTCCGAGTTTATTTGAGAAATTCTTCCGAATTTCTTTCTTTGAGAAATTTCTTGCACATTTCTCTGGGAAATTCTTTTAAATTTCCTTAGGAAATGCTTTCGATTTTCTTTGGGAAATTTTTTCCGAGTTTGTTCGGGAAATGCTTCCGAATTTCTTTGGAAAATAGATTTTTTTTTATTCCCTTGGGAATTTTGTCCCGAATTTCCTTGGAAAATGGTTTTGAATTTCCTTGGAAAATTCTTGCGAATTCTTTTTAATTTCCATAGAAAATTCTTTCAATTTTCCTGGGGAAATTCTTTAATTTTTCTTTGGAAAATTCTTTCAATTTTTCTTGGAAAATTCTTTGAATTTTCTTTGGAATTTTTTTTCAATTTTCCTTGGAAAATTCTCACAATTTTCTTTGGAAAATTCTTTCCATTTTTCTTGAAAGTTCTTTCCATTTTCCTTGGAAAATTCTTTCAATTTTCCTTGGAATTGTTTCTCAATTGTCCTTGGAAAATTCTTACAATTTTCCTTGGAAAATTCTTCCCATTTTCCTTGGAAAATTCTTTAAATTTTCCTTGGAATTTTTTTTTCAATTTTCCTTGAAAAGTTCTTACAATTTTCCTTTGAAAATTCTTTCCATTTTCCTTGGAAAATTCTTACAATTTTTCTTGGAAAATTCTTTCCATTTTCCTTAAAAAAATTCTTTCAATTTTCCTTGGAATTTTTCCGAATTTCTTTGCGAAATTCTTCCGATTTTTTTTGGGAAACTGTTCCGAATTTCCTTGGGAAATTCCTCCCAATTTCCTTGGGAAATTCTTCCGAATTTCTTTGGGAAATTCTTCTGAATTTTTTTGGGAAATTCTTCCGAATTTATTTGAGAAATTCTTCCGAATTTCTTTGGGAAATTCTTCCGCATTTCTTTGGGAGATTCTTCCGAATTTCGTTGAAAAAATTCTTCCAAATTTCTTTGGGAAATTCTTTCAAGCTTCCTTAGGAAATTCTTTCGAGTTTGTTCGGGAAATTTTTCCGAATTTCTGTTCCGAATTTTTAGGGAAATTTCTCCGAATTGCTTTGGGAAATTCTTCCGAATTTCTTTGAGAAATTCTTTCGAATTTCTTTGGGAAATTCTTCCTAATTTCTTTGTAAATTCTTCCGAATTTCTTTGGGAAATTCTTCCGAGTTTCTTTGGGAAATTCTTCCGAATTTCTTAGAGAAATTTCTTCCAAATTTCTTTGAGAAATTTTTTCAAACTTCCTTAGAAAATTCTTTCAAGTTTCTTTGGGAAATTTTTCCGATTTTCTTTTAATTCTTTCAATTTTCCTTGGAAAATTCTTTCAATTCCGAATTTCTTTGGGAAATTCTTCCGCATTTCTTTGGGAGATTCTTCCGAATTTCTTTGAGAAATTACTTCCGAAATTCTTTCAAACTTTCTTAGGAAATTCTTTCGAGTTTCTTTGGAAAATTTCTCCGATTTTCTTTCAATTCTTTCAAACTTTCTTAGGAAATTCTCACGAATTTAATTGATATATTCCTCCACGTTTCCTTGGGAAATTCTTCTGAGTTTCGTTAGAATTTTTCCGAATTTCTTTGCGAAATTCCTCCGATTTTTTTTGGGAAATTCTTTCGAATTTCTGTGGGAATTCCTTTTCTTATAGCACAACCTTGACAGTTTGCTCATAATAAACGATACAGTCCTTATTGCCTTTTGGTCAATAACAGTAAATTTTAGTCAACCTCTAGACCATTGCATCAAGCTGTTTGTCACAGAAACTTTTTATCAACATAATATTGATTCAAACTCTGATATTGGTCCATATTTTGCCCTAATGGAAAATGTTCTTCTTTTCCGTTCCGGCATCACATTTAACAATTCTGGTGTATTGCCGCCTTTCAGTTAAGCAGTCATTAGGCACAGCCACATACTTTCGTTTATGCTGCTATGGTTGCGGTCGTAGTGCTAATATCTTGTTCCATATTGCGGTGAGGCTGATCGACATTCTCACAACGTTGAGCTTTTGCATCCCTCTAATGTGGTAGCTTTTACAAGCAATAAAATAATTCTCCTGTTGCACCCCCCAATGCTTAACTCCTCCACAATAGGCCGCTCTACTATACCTCATAAATGGTACAAATTTGGCACAGGTTGACACCATTCAGCGAACCCAATTGCCTCTACAACCTTTCACCGAAAGCACCCTGCTTGATATCGATTTCAATTCATCCCTCCTTTCGCCCGGTACGCGCGGTGGGGCCACATCAATAAAATCACTCACTGGGAAACTCTCGTTTAATCGGTTGAAGCAAAACACAAAACTTCCCTCGTATTCTTGTTGATTTCCTTTGCCGGTTTCCTTCGCTTTGACGGCCATTACTATGTTGCTATAGCCTCGCGCCAACGACCTAAATTCAGCCGCGAAACGGTGCGGAGTCGATACCGACGCACGCTCGCCAACTTGAAGACGTAGGGAAAAAGGAAACGTTTCAGCCCGGAATTGCAACCCCCAAAAGATAGAGCACAAAAGAGCACTTCCGATTATACACAATATATATTTACTGCACGGGCTTTGGGATTGGCTTCCGGAAATGGCCGCAAAAGTTCGATTGCTCGCTACAAAGCGGTCGTATTTATACGCCATCATGTGGTGGGTGCACGTTGGACAGACTCCATCCAGATGAGCGGATGGATGGTGGAAAAGCGTACACAGCAAGGTGCTGGGCAAATCGATTTTAGCCTTGGCGAAGTAACTTTTTAGCACGACTCGCATCACTCAATGTGAGTGACAAATAGTCTTCTTGGCTTGGTTGCTTCACATTCTGGTTCGATATGCCTCCGGCGGCGATGATCTTCCATGTCTACGAGAGCGTGAATCGAGACGATGGTGGTAAAGTCATCAACCAAGGACTAGGAATAGCAAACCGGTCAGGGCTCTTTGAGGATGGTGGGGAATTTCGACCTCCACTTGTCTAGCTGCTCCACTACTTTGAATAGCAAGAAATCAAAACCAAATCGCACTTACTGTGTTTACTTTGGTCAGCCCATTATCATATCAAACAAGAAAATATCAATTTGCCGATTCCTCGTAAATACACACTAATCAACCCGAGATCGACCAGAACAGCGCAATCATAATGAAGAAGAAGGTGATTGTCTGTTTGATTAGCTTAGATCTGCATCTGCCTCTACGCGGCAATGTCGCCCCTCACTCATCCCATCGTGTCGGGCGGAGAGATAGAGAGATTGTTTGTCAGATTATTGCTACACCACACACATAAAGTGCCTGTCCGCTAGGATTGTCTGTTTATTGTGCCGGATAAGTGGTTGGAAAATGGAAATTAGCTCTGCTTTATTAGTCGTGATAAGCCGTCATCGACTAGGCGTTCGGGTTCGGTTGTACACAATCAGCTCCATCCGATTGCTACATTTGCAAATTTCGCAATTGCAGAAATCATCTGCAAATCAGCTGTGTCGTGCACACAGTTCGGCTGCACTGAGTTGCGTCGCAGCGCGGCGCGGAAATCCATTTGTATCTCGTGTAGCGAACCGCCTCCTGTCAAGTTCGCTGCCAATTACAGACCGATAAATCGATTGCTATTTTTGAATTACATCTGAAAGAGTGCTGGTGAATCCACTTAAAAGTGAGGGGTGGGGTGGTTTTGTGCTTTGTATTTGAGTAAAATTAGAATGTTGCTATCTCGAAATATAAATCAAGGCATTTCTCGACCTCTTGTAGCGAGAACTTTTCACGAGTTACTGATGCAGTATTGAATCACGAATCCGCCTTGCTGATGGACATACCTTACGTCCTTGGCCAATTGGATGGCTTGCTTATTAGTGTCCACGCTGACCAGCATACCGCCAACATAGTGGGATATGACGGCTTGATACGCATCTGGATACTCGTTCACGAATTGGTCGACATTGGTGTTCTTCACGAACTGCGAAGTGGTTGGAAAGTAGCATTTCCTGAATGTCATAACCTGCATGGTGTACATTTTAGTGATGTGGCTGGTGAGTTTTATGCGACGTTCCCGGAACGTAATTAGAATTTTGAGGAGGTTTCACAGCAGATTGTAGGGAAGTAATTAGTCACATTACATTAGTTGTCGGGTCGTGCCTAACTACGACCCTGATTATATGTAAGATAGATGGGGTAGGTTGGCAGCACTGAAGATGCGGCGAAAGAGTAGAGTGTTGGGCGAGCTACGAACAAGTGTGTATTCGTCGGGAGTGTTGGATAACTGATTCGTGGAATAAACTAAAGAAATTAGAAAAGTGTACTGGTGGTTTCTATTTAATATCCGACATATTTTGGCGACGGAGGATAAATCTAAGCGATCTCGGTTTTCTGTGGCGGAAAAAAAATTTATTTGGAAGTCAGTGAGCGTGTTTTCGAAATTCAAAAGCTATTTTTTCGGGAACGATCAACTAAGAGTGTGCAGAATCCAAGGCTAAATATAAGCGTAAGTAGCATGAAGTGAACATATACTGGGTGACGTGCCTGGAAGAAATACACTTGGCTTGTTATTTTGCTAAAATGTTGAAAAAGCGTGATTATTCAAAAGTCTCCAGTTGAAAAGGAAAATGGCGGCCATGGTAGCCCCAGTCCAAAAAAAACGTAACGAATTGTGAAGGTATTAGTTGACTCAGTGCTATATAAGAGTGGTACGGCAGGTCTAACGAACACATACATGGAAGCATTAATAACCAGAATATGGCTTTGGTGTAGTGGTGATGGAAAAATCTGTGGATGTACATAACGATTCGTGCATGATTGACAAGGTTGTGTAACGGTTGCAAAAGAGGAAAGAATAAGCACGCTGCTATGTGCTGATGGAGTTTTGGGATCAAGTGAGGAAAAAAATATATAAAGAGGGATACAGCGTTGCGGGGTGGTTAAGTACCAAAGCAGATTCGTAAAAATTATTGAGAATCGTAAGCCGTATTTATGGATAATAAAATGACAACAAGAATAAAGAAAAATGCAATGAATAATCTATGTGCGGATAACGGTGGCAGAATCAAGAAAAGAATAATGGTTGTGTACCAGGAAACGAACGGGTTGTGTACCCATTAGTAATTAAATCTGGTTATGTACCAAGATGCTAGTGAGAATGGGTTGTGTACCCACCGTTGCGCTTGGTTATGTACCAAAATAGCAAACAGGTAATAGTGATAACTAAAATGGGTGGTGGACATGGTAACGGGTAGTGTACCATGATGATCGGGTTGTGTACCAAGGTGAAGAACGGTTGTGTACCGTGATAAGGAAGGGTCTTGTACTATAGTAGAGAAGTGTTATATTTCGTAGTATGACTAGGGTTATGTACCCATTTAAACATGACTTTTAGTAGATTTTGTTAATACGTAAAGAGTTAAAGGTACGTTCTCGAAACACGACTTATATGATTCGTAATCGATAAGGATATTGGTTACCATTTGGCATAAAAAGGTAAGTAGAGTTTTTTTGTTTTATTTTTTGAAAACAATATGTTAACAACAAATGGATTTGGGGTGAAGTTATGAATGGAAATTTTAATTATTACCACAGGCACGTCAACAGAGTTATGAAAATCGTGTTTTGGATAGAGATTTGATTTAGAAAGAAAACATACATTTTTTTTGTTCATTTTTCATTTTCGTTAGCATGAGTAGCTCGAGTCGAATCAAACCGTTTGACGTCACGATTGAAGCAAGTCGTTTACCGATAGAATGGGAGACGTGGAAATTTGACCTGGAATCATTTTTTGTGGCTCAAAGAATCGAAACACAATTTGAGAAACGTGCGCAGTTGGCTTATCTTGGTGGACCTGGTTTACAAGGATTATTGAGACATCTTCCGGGAGTCGAAAAGGTGCCACATGTTGCAATTGACCCCCCGTATTACGACGTGGCTGTCCAATGCCTTGATGACTATTTTGAGCCTTTCCGACGCAAAACTTTTGAACGCCACTTGTTCCACCAAATCAGCCAAAACTCAGGAGAACGTTTCACTGAATTTGTGATGCGTCTCCGGAAGCAGATTTCAAGATGCTGTTATGATGCTTCGTTGATCGAAGAGCTTATCGCTGACCGGATAACGCAAGGATGTAGCTCGGAGGAATTGAGAACTAAATTACTTCAGAAAGACAGGAATTTGGAGGGAATTGGGAACGAGTTTGGCGGAGTCTACTCAGAAATCCACAGACCTGAGCCGACATCCTACACTGAGGAAGGACCAGCAAGAGATAAACATAGTTCGTCATACCTATCGAGGGTATTCGGAGGATCAGCGCAATTTTAGGCCGGAAATGCGAGGCAAGAGAGGTTTACAACCAAGGTTCCCGCGGAACCACTCGAATGATCGGTTCATCTGTTACAGTTGCGGCAAACGAGGACATATTCAAGGAAGTGGTGATTGTCCCGCAAAAACAACTAAATGTGCTAGTTGCGGCAGAACTGGCCATTGGGCCAAACGGTGCTACAGTCGAAGACCAGCAGCGAAGCGAGGCCAAGAACTGTTGACAACGTCCGATGAGCCTAAACCAAAACCAACCAAAAAAAAACCAAAATCCGTGCAGTTGTCGAAGAATCAGAGAAGGATCGTGCACAGCACATTTTTTACGCGATGGGGCGTTACGTGTTCGTATTTAAGGTAGGCGGAGTGGAAATGCCGATGACCATTGACTCGGGTGCGGACACCAATATTATCATTCAAGATACTTGGAATCAGATGAAGGAGGCAGGTGTGCACGTTGTAAACATGTCGTCGGAGACTGATCGAAATCTGATCGCGTACGCAACAGAGCAACCCATGGTTATTAAAGGAATGCTCCAGGCGGAAATTGAAGCGGGAGGAAACAAAGACTTCGCGAAGTTTTATGTTGTGGAAGACGGTCAACAATGTCTACTCGGCGATAAAACAGGGAAAAACCTGAAAGTTCTAAAGGTTGGCTTCGACGTTGGAGCAGTAACGGACAAAAAGGACGAACATTTTCCAAAGCTCCGTAATGTTATTGTTGAAATACCGATTGATGCAGATGTACAACCGGTACAACAACCCTATAGGCGTCCTCCGATTGCACTCGAAAAGCAAATAGAAGAAAAGCTACATTCGCTGCTTCAACAGGACATCATTGAGCGGGTGAAGGGACCATCTTCATGGGTCTCTCCGATGGTCCCAGTTACCAAAGACTCAGGAGAAATCCGATTATGTATTGACATGCGCCAGGCGAATAGAGCAGTTTTGAGGGAGACGCATCCTTTACCTTTGATTGATGAGTTACTGAGCTCGATGAACGGTGCAGTATGTTTCTCAAAGATCGACATTAAGGACGCCTACCATCAGGTGGAGATCTCTGAGAAGTCAAGGCCGATCACAACTTTTATCACCAAGCAGGGCCTGTTCAGGTAGATTCGTTTTTGCGATAATTTTTTAGTTTGGTTCACTTTTAACAAAAAAAAAAATTAAATAAATATTTCTTGACTTTTTTCTTATTATTCATTGCTCAAATCTGGAATAGGTACAAACGGTTAATGTTTGGGGTTAGTTGCGCACCAGAACTATTCCAGAAAGTGATGGAATCGGTGGTAGCAGGACTTGACGGGATAATTGTTTATCTAGATGATGCTATTGTTCACGGACGAACCCAAACAGAACACGACGAAAGGTTGAAAGCGGTTCAAGATAGGTTGACTGAGTACGGAGTTCTTTTGAATGATAAGAAGTGCGTATATAATGTAAGGTCACTCGAGGTTCTGGGACACGTATTATCAACTGATGGTATTCGCCCAATGGAGAGTTGGATTGATGCAATTAAGAAGTTTAGAGAACCACAAAATGTGGCCGAGTTGAGAAGCTTCCTGGGATTGGTCTGTTATGTTGGCCGGTTTATCCCGGATCTGGCTTCAAGAACTGATTCCCTCAGGCAACTTCTTCGTACGGGAGTACGATTTGAATGGGCAGAACAGGAAAAGACGGATTTTAAGGCACTTAAGGATACCATTTCTAAAATTGAGTATCTAGGATTTTTCAATCCCAAAGACCATACAAAACTTATTACGGATGCAAGTCCAACGGGACTCGGAGCAGTGCTACTCCAGGAGGATTCTGATGGAAGAACCAGAGTGATTGCATACGCCAGCAAGGCACTCACAGATGTTGAAAAGAAATACTTTCAGACGGAAAGAGAGGCGTTGTCACTTGTTTGGGGTGTAGAGAAGTTTAAACTATACTTGCAGGGTATAAAGTTCAGTTTACTGACTGATTGCAAAGCATTGGAGTTTTTGTTTAGTCCAAGATCTCGTCCGTGTGCTCGTATAGAACGATGGGTCTTAAGATTACAGGCTTTTAACTACAATGTCGAACACATACCAGGAGCAGCGAACATCGCGGATGCTCTTTCACGACTAACAGTTCATCCCGCGGAGCAATACGATTCTGATGCTCAAGAAAATGTCCGTTGCGTAGCCGAAAAAGCGGTACCAGTTGCACTAACCTTCACAGAAATAACGCAAGGAACTCTGGAAGACGCGGACATTCAAGCGGCAATCAAGGCTCTTGAGATTGGACGATTCGATGACATTCCAAAAGAATATAAACCATATGAGTCTGAATTGGGCAGCGTGGACGGAGTTCTGCTCAGAGGTAACCGGTTAGTAATTCCAAAGACTCTAAGAAATCGAGTAATAGAACTGGCTCACGAAGCGCATCCGGGTATCGCTGCGATAAAGCGCAGGCTGCGGCAAAAGGTATGGTGGCCTTTGTTGGATAAAAGTGTAGAAAACTGTGTTAAACAGTGTAAACTATGCACAATGGTCTCTTCGTTGGGTGTTCCTGAACCGCTACATAGAACTAAGATGCCAATGATGCCATGGATTGACATCGCTGTGGATTTTATGGGTCCGTTACCGTCCGGTCACAACCTCCTGGTCCTCGTGGATTATTTTAGTAGATTCACAGAAGCCATAGTGATGAAGCAGATCACCGCTAAGCGTACCATCCAAGCACTTCATGAATCTTTTTGTAGATTCGGCGTTCCAGAAACAATCAAGGCGGATAACGGCCCCCAATTTATAAGTGATGAATTAGCAGCATACTGCCGAGAATATGGCATCCAGCTCCGTAAAACTACCCCTTATTGGCCGCAGGCAAACGGAGAGGTGGAGAGAGCGAATAAGACTATTCTGAAACACTTGAAAATAAGCCAGGAATCTGGAAGCGTGGATTGGGTTTGGGATTTACGTTCGTTTTTACTAATGTATAACTCTACACCGCATGCGACAACCGGGGAAGCGCCGTCCTCTCTCATGTTCGGAAGGGTTTTACGTGACAAGCTTCCAAGTATGGACCACAGAAGGTTTCGAATGAACGCAGAGGAGATTCGGGACAGAGATTGGTCGAAAAAACTGAAAGATGCGGAATACAGTGACACTCGCCGTCATGCAAAGCTTTCCGAACTCAAAGAGGGGGATGTAGTTGTCGCAAAGCCAATGCACAAGAGCAACAAATTATCAACGATTTTGGTCTGGAAGAGTTCGAGATCATCAAAATGAATGGTTCGGATGCAACACTGTGGTCAACTTAATCAGACCATATCATTCACCGCAACGTAGCTCATCTGAGATCGCTGCTGGATAAAACGTCACCTGAAGATCACGAGACAAGGGTGAAATCTAGGGATACGAACCAACCAGGATTAACTTTAGATTCGAGGTCGGAACAGCGGCCAATGCGATCACTACGCGCCCCCACATATTTGAAAAACTATCAAACTAAAGCTGTTTATGACGTGCCTAACTACGACCCTGATTATATGTAAGATAGATGGGGTAGGTTGGCAGCACTGAAGATGCGGCGAAAGAGTAGAGTGTTGGGCGAGCTACGAACAAGTGTGTATTCGTCGGGAGTGTTGGATAACTGATTCGGGGAATAAACTAAAGAAATTAGAAAAGTGTACTGGTGGTTTCTATTTAATATCCGACATTAGTAACTTTCGTAAACAAAGAATAAAAACCCGACTTAATCCACCTACAGTGAACACAATTCTTCTTACACTTTTGAATGGTTGTGTGTGCCCAGTGCATATTACAATTTCTATGCATATGACCTTCAATTGAATATAAAATAACTGATATTATCATGCTTTTAACGATTTCAAAATAAAAAAGGGATATTTCTGGAAATTTAACAATTTTTAAAAAATACAAAAAGACTGCAGATTTGATTTGCTGCCTTAAATGGCAATATTACAGCTTCTGTTTAAGCCCAAAATAGTTCAAATCGGACCATAGACGGCTGAGATATTGGTGTGACAATTCTTCATTAGTAGTCTGAAAATATGTCTCATATTCGTATTTCACAGATATCTCTGAAACCGAATTTACGATTGCAGAAAAAAATAATGGGTCCAATGACAAAACATAGCTTTCGTTTAAAGATAAAATCGCACAAATCGGTCCAAGGACGACTGAGATCTTGATGGGACATATTTTACCAATGTGTGAAGTTGATACATCTAATGCTTTATGTTCGTATTTCAGAGATATCTCCGGAACCCAATGTCTAATTGCAAAAACAAAATACAATGGGTTCAATGGCAAAGTCATAGCTTTCTTTTAAAGATAAAATCATGCAAATTGGTTTACAGACGGCTGAGATATTCATGTGACACTATTTTGTTAGTTTTCTGAAAATACACTTCATGTTCGTATTTCTCACATATCTCTGGAACCAAATGTCCGATTGCAAAAAAAATAAACTCGTACAATGACAAAGTCATAGCGTTCGTTTAGTGTTTAGTGCTCAGTTCGTCGAGCTGAGTTGATTTTTATATACGACTTGGGCCTCCGAGTCTCGGATAAAAAGTCGGTTTTTCAAGTGATCTTTATACCCTTCTTAGGATGTAAGAAGGGTAAATAGGGTATGAATAAACGAATTAAATAGATGCTAGTAGGTGAATAGCAGGAAACTAACATGAAATAAAAAGGAAGCATTCATGAACGAATATGATGAATTGATCGCAGTGGACACGATGTATGTAAAATATACGGCAAATTTAAACGGGCATGCTAATTGAAATGGGTGGATTGCAGTAGGCGTGGAATATTTGAAAAGGTGTGAATAATTGGGTATGAAAAAAGGAATTCGAATCGCAACAGGCGTAGGATATTTTGAAAAATGGGATTTGAATGCGCATGGTTCAATAGATTAGTTGATCGCAGCAGGCGTGGAGATTCGAATCAGTTTGTTGGATTATTTCATGTGGAATAAACGTGTTTTCTAGTAGTGCAAAAAAGTGTAATTTTACTTGAAAATCCCACAGAAGAAAATGGCGAGTCACGACACAGATCAGATCCGAATTAAGCGACGTGCCATGGCCCATGAGCGCTGGCAGTCGCGTCCTACACACATCCGAAACCCATCGTGCGACATATCATATTTTATGATTTCGAAATACATGCACAATAGATGTATTTAAGTAAGTCTTTGGACATATTGACAACGTCCTGAAGTGCTCCCGGTAACCTAGATCTCCGCTCAGGGAATTGCACGAATTTAAATTTGCTCTGAACCCCACCTTGCGACGAATCAAATTTCACCGATTTTGAAAGACTAGACCAAAAGATTAAGTTTTAGGAGTTTTTTTTGCCATATTGGAAGTAGTTCGAAAGTGTTTCCGGGAATCTGGTTTTATCAGGGAAATGTACAAATTTCGATTAATAGCCGAATCCCATTTTTTTTGTATTCCTTTATTTATTTGGTAGGCACTCTGTGTTACTTAACTGCTACTGTGCCGAGATCTACTGTGGTATTCTGCAGCCAGAATCCACACAGATTCTATTTTTTGTCGTTGCTGGTCCATCTCACCGTGAGTCCATTGTGTCCATTTGTCCGTGTCGTGAATCCAATGATCGTTGCGCATTGTTCTGTTGCCATTTAATCCAAGTACGTTGGAGGAATGCCTCCGAGAAGAACAATTTGTCGTCGTCAGTCGTCATCAGGCAGTCGTCGTAACGGTAAGGGCGCTTCCCCAGTACGTCACCGTGTAGGCTGCGCATCCGGCGACTGACGAGAATTTGGTGGAGGGGCTAGGAATCTAACCCATGATCATTCGCTTGTAAGGCGAACGTGTAGCCAACTACGCTACGGAACCCCCCCTCCCTAGCCGAAACCCATCTTGCGACAAATCAAACTTCATAATTTTGAAAGACAAGCTAAGTAAATGAATTTTTGAGAGCTATTAGACACATTGGTTAGGTCCGGAGGTGTTCCGGGGAGCCTGGATCGCTTAAGGGAGTAGATTAGTTCCGGAACCCATCAGATTTGCTCAGCATTCATCGCCTTGTCCTCTATGAATAGTCCAGCTCTGTCATGACTTCACTGCGACCGGCTGCCCAAACTCTCCCTCTCTGCTTTTCTAAACGATAAGCGTGCATGGCGTCAAGATAAGCGTGCTTGGTTCCGATCAGAATACGTGGCTGCACATCTCGGTAGGAATCAATCGGCGAATCTCGCCGGTGTGGATACCCGACTAGAAGGTCATATCAAAATTATATCATCATATGTTATTATGTTATACAAAATTTTTATAACATTTATAGAAATATGTTGCAGGATGTTGTTAAAATATCTAAATATCTATCAAAAATTATACTACTCGGAACAAAAAACTATCAAATTTTGTTACAATTTTATCATAAAAATAACACATTTTGTTAGAAATTTATAAAAGAATCAGATACAAAATATATTGTTTACTGTGCAGTTACAGGTCGTGATAGGTCTCCAGATTGTGATCAACATTCAGAAATATTAGTTTTTTTCTGAACAAGAATGTTTTTCAAGAGCATGAAACTAAGAACATTACAAATTAGACAACTTTTCCAAATTATATCAGCGTTTGTGATATCTATGGTAGGAGACTTTGCTACATCTATTTTAATTGCCTACTGTTGGGCAATTCGGTATTAAGCATTTTTTAAATCTTATTATGTTAAAATCCTGATACAACATTTGAAAGATAATGGCTACTAAGAACAAAATTGTATCAAAATAAGTTATAAAGATCACAATATGTTAAAATTGAGTTAAGTTTTAGTTATGCTCTTCTAGTCGGGTACTCCTTGCATAATTTGGTAATGACCAAAGTGTGTTGCGGTAGCTACAGTTCCTTTGCCATTCGCACATCGTTAAGGACGAACCGCTTGCTTCCCTCTTTGCCTCTTGATGGCGTGCATCACCTCATGATGGTAGTAGGTACACCCATTTTTGCCACATGACTTGGTGTTGCAGTTTCCTTTGCGCATTCGAAGATGGGTACCAGGCAGAATCCGATTTCCTTGACAACAACCCAACGTGATTCTCGGGAGATTTCAAAAAGCACATACACTTGTCTGAGGACTTGCAGTTGCCTTCACAGATTGAGCAACCCTGCTTCGCCGGAGTTGGTTTTGAGGTCGAGTCATCATTAAGCGAAGTTTTTTTACTCTCCTCGGTAGATGGTCTCTCGGAATAAACATTCAGGTTCGCATTACTGCAGCCACGAGCTTCGCTACGAGATAGCTTTCCTGGATGCACGGACGATGGAATGGTGACGACATTTGCGGCTTCTACTAGAGCGTAGATCGAGCTACTGATAATCGCCGGACTAGACCTAGGCACCATGTAACGATGCTAAGCCCAATTTAGTTTGGGTGCTGGTGGTAGCTTGCTAACCATCCAGCTGGTGTAGCAACGTGGCATCTACGGTGACACAGACGTTTTGTACGAGTACGGAAAAATTGATCCAACTTGTCTTCCGTGATGGCCGGTAGGGGTATCGAGTTGTATAAACAGCATCCTCAGGGTGAACAGAATGCCACTTACGTTTCCGGAGACTCAGACGACTTTTTACAGCTTCGTAAGCTTTGCCTTTTAGGCTCTTCTGTAACAGAGCTAGGTTCTCCTTTTCGGTAAACCCGCACATCGTAATCGTACGACTGACTCAACAGATATATTCACCACTTTTGGGGGTTTCAACCGAGACCGCTGAAAGATCCGGGCGTGCGAGTTTAAGTCTCTTAGTATCGTGAATATGTTGTGGTATGTTATACGACGTTAGAAGCCTTTTGTGTTTTCGATTTTACGTTTATTCCTTTCTGTTAGATTAAGGTATAGTTAGAGAGTCGGCCACAATTTTCGTCGATCCACGCGCTCTCGTTGAAAATTCTCCGAGTTGCGGCTTTTGATCCTTTTGACGCCGTTTTGAGAGACGAGCCACATCACAAAAGGCCGGTAAAGCAGAGCATCAGAATCCATTTACGGTACCGTGAGTAGAAATGCGCATGCGTAAATGAATTGAAACACGCACACACACCCAAAAAACAAATCTGACAATTATTGTATAAGTTCGTGGCATATACAATTCTGTAAGCTTTTATACAGGATATAATACAAATCTATAAGATTTCAATACAATAGTTGTACCAAAATCTTCCAAAATTGTATATCTCAAAGTTTTATACAGTTTTTGTAAGGTTTTTATGCAGAACTGTATTAAAATCTGCCATCCTCTGGTTGGGTGCACCTAATAGATAACTATAATTAAAAGTACCGCACACATAGTTAGCGCAGAGTCTATTATATAGAGTTACGCAAAGAGGATCTTCTTACACTTATTCTGAATGATGCTCTTGTTATTCTGTTGCCAACTTTCACTTTTGTTCAACCCTTCAAGTGACTTCACGGGAGCGTTCACTTCTAAAGCTTTTTAATTCGATAACCTAGTCACCCACAGAGTGCAAACACGTGAGTTTCTGGTTGCTATTTTATTGGGGAATGTATTTATGCTTTTTGAATCTTTTTCTAAATTAAGCCTAATACATTTCAATTCATGCGTTTTAATTCGCCATAATAATCATTAGGCGATAACAATACTTCCGCCTCACCAACAAGCATTTGTTTATTTTGCTCGATAGGTAGACGGTTTGACAGTTCAATAGGTAGATTTGGCGTCACTCTTTGTGCAACTCATTCATTATTCATTATAGTTCGAACCTGCTGGTGCGTTTCTCATTCTCTGAGTTCATTCAAGAAATCTGCCCTGAGATTAGGATTCTTGCTGGACATAAGAACAGTTGGATGGCCCTCAATATTAATTGGCGTGGCACTTAAGCCATTCGTTAACGAATTCTAGGTCAAGAGACCCCATAGCCACCTAGGCGTGCTATACGTTGATAATTTTTCCAGCGACGGCTTATGTGGCCGCCACCTGCAGCCGGGAAAGCTGAAATTCGTCTTAAGACTCCTCTTGATACGATCCGGGGAACACATGGATGCCACTTTGTAGATTTGGTTGATGAACACCAGTTTAACAAGCCTGTGGTGGAGCTACCCGAGTAGAGGGTCATATCAAATCTCCTAATTTCATTGGGAGCACATGCACCCTCGTTGTTGTGCTGAAAGCCCGCGGACTCAGCATCGTAGCACTGCAGGAGGTGTGTTGGAAGGGATCAATAATGGACTAGAGCTACGGAAACACACACGACCTGGGAACAGCTTTCATTGTGATGGGCGTGATTGGGTGCTGGCCAGTCAATGAGAGCATGTGCAGGTTGTTGATCAAAGGCCGGTTCTTCAATTTTAGCATGCTGAAAGTCTCGATAATAAAGACAATTTTTTTTTGCATTGTCAACGTCCATATCTCACATTCCGGAAGCACAGATGATGACAAGGACACATTCTGTACACAGAATCACAAATCGAGCACGTTCTGAATAATGGACGGTACTTTTCCGATATTATCGACGTAAGAACCTATAGTGGCGCTAGCATCGACTCTGAGAACTATCTGGTGATGGTTAAACTGTCTGTAAACTGTCTGTCATTAACAATGTACGTTATCGACAACTGGAGCCCCATCTACAAGAAAGGCGACAAGCTGAAGAGTAAGAACATTTATTCGATCATCATCCTAAATGATCTCTACAAAGCGATATATCAGATCATGTTCGCCGTCTATCAGTAATAGTGATTGAGATCGTGAGAAGACATCAAGCCGGCTTCTGTGATGGCCACTCGACAACGTACCTGACCTGACCAAATCCTAAAAAAATGCCGTGAACGTCAGGTTCTAACTCAAGGCAGCATACAATAGTATAGACCAGAGCTATGGAAGATCGTGGACGCTAAAAGCTTTCTATGATCTCAGAGACTGAAAAAGCAAAATTGTGTGAAGGTTGTACTCAATGGATACCTAGACCTAGACCATACTTCAGAAGGACTTGCAAGTACTTGACCCACGAGCTCGCCCAACTCTACGGTGAACCTAGTTTCCAAAAGGTAGCTGAAGCTGGAAGGGTACGATGGGCAGGGAATGTTGCAAGAATATCGTATAGCAACCCTGCAAAGATGGTATTCGCTTCCGACCCGGCAGGCACAAGAGGTGGGTAGCGAAGCGAGCTAGATGGACGAACCAAGTACAAATCGATACGGCGAGCGTTGGGCGCAACCGAGGATGGACAGATGTGGCGTCAAATTGTTTATTCAGTGTTATCTGTTTAGATGTAAACTTAATTATAAAATACAAGACAATTCTTTAGAAAGCTGAAATCCAATACTACACAGTTAAAAATTCTGAAAATTACACGCCATGAAAATATAGGAACCCGATGGATCAAACGATGGATCAAACGTTTACCCTGAGACAAATCCTTGATAATCATCTGTTTATTGGTTTCAAGGCGGCGTACGATACAGTGAAATGGAATGAATTATGGAAAATTAAGCTAGAACATGGTTTTCCGGCATGGTTTTTCGACATCATATGTTACCTTAGATGGATTGAAGCAGGGTGATGCAATCTCGAATCTACTGTTCAACATAGTGCTCGAGGGAGTGATTTGGAGAGCTGGTGTGCAAAGAAGCGGTACCATTATCACAAGATCGCATATGCTCCTGGGATTTGCGGACGATATTATCGGGATTGATCGCTGGGCCGTGGAAGAGGCTTAAGAAGAAGGAGACAGCGAGGATTGGACTCATGATCAATACCAGCAAAACGAAGTATATGGTCGCTGGCAATCAACGTGGGTTCATTAGTGGTGGTGGTAGCGAAATGGTGCTGGATGGTGAAAAATTTGAAGTGGTAGAAGAATTTGTGTAACTTGGAACATTAGTGACGTGCGATAATGATGTTACCCGCGAGGTGAAAAGGCGTATTGCAGCTGCAAATAGGGCTTATTACGTACTTCGTAGCCAGCTTAAGTCACGTAGTATGCAAACGAAAACAAAACTCGCGCTGTATACTACTCTGATTTTTCCGGTGGCTTTATACGGCCATGAAACATGGACGTTAAAGGAGGCTGATCGGAGTGTTTGAGCGTAAGGGGTCGTACACATATTACGTAAGCATTTTTTCTGGGTTTTTTGACCCCCCTTCCCCCATATAAGATTTTTTTCATCCAAATAATTTTTTAATTACAGGGGATGGACAAAATAATTAGGATAGGCAAATTTTGAGTAAAATTAGATGTGATGTAACTATCTTAGTTTTCATCCGATTTTGACAATTCAGGCATGCCCGAACTAGAAAATGGATGCAGTTTGACGGTATGTCCATGGAACCGACTATGGCCACCGGATTCCGGACGGAGATATTCCGGGTTTTTCGGAGGTAGGTTCAAAACCGTAAATTTGTGGTGGATATTAGGAGAAGTTGTGGTTAAAAATTGAATAATATTAGTAACCACAAATGAAGTAGGGCTCTTGCTGATTGGAACCATATATTGAGATTTGGAATCGGACCAGAATCAAGTGAGATATGGCCATTTCTTCATAATCGGTTCCGATCGATACTTATCAAAGGGGTCAGGCCACAACTTCATTTGAATCTCGCTTTATGATAGATCGTCCACTATGATTTTATTCCAGAAGGCTTCTAATGTGTCAAGAATGAAAAACCAATTGACCCGGGGAACCTGTGAATCTTCTTACTTCTTCTTATTGGCATTACATCCCCACACTGGGACAGAGCCGCCTCGCAGCTTAGTGTTCATTAAGCACTTCCACAGTTATTAACTGCCAGGTTTCTAAGCCAGGTTACCATTTTTTTTTTTTGCATTTATATATCATGAGGCTAACACGATGATACTTTTATGCCCAGGGAAGTCGAGACAATTTCCAATCCGAAAATTGTCTAGACCGGCACCGGGAATCGAACCCAGTCACCCTCACACGCAAAAAAAAGCGTTCATGAATTCGTGAACTAACGAGTTCACGGTGTATTTTTTCGTGAACAACAGTCACGGATTCGGAAATACAGTCACGTTTTCTGGAACGTTCTAGAAAACGTGACTGGTGTTCCCGAATTCATGAATTAAATCACGGTGTATTTTTGCTGGTTCACGAATTCGGGAACGCATTTTTTGCGTGCAGCATGGTCTTGCTATGTAACCGCGCGTTTTACCGCACGGCTAAGGAGGGCCCCTTGAGGAGGAACCTGTGAATGGGGACATTTAAGTTTTAGCACCAAAATCAGTCATTCGATGGCTCTTTTTTCATGGTTTTTGATCAGGAAGCGAAGTATGAATATTAAATGGTCCATTGACGGCTCCGACCGCTTCCAGGATCTACGGATTGGCCCCGGGAACCTGTGGAAGGGGACATTTTAGTTTTAGCACCAAAACCAGTCATTCGACGGCTCTTTTTTCTTGGTTCTCTATCAAGAAGCGAAGTATGAATATAAAATGGTTCATTGACGGCTCTGACCGCTTCCAGCACTCACGGATTGGCCCCGAGGAACCTGTGGAAGGGACCATACAGGGGTTAGACAAAAAGGTTGAGATAGGCAAAATTTTGTCGAAGTTCAAATCAGCATAACTTTGCGTAGAATGATCCGATTTCGATGAAACCGGGACCTTCGGACGCGGAAACTCTTCTTGTATACTACATACAAAACCTCAGATTGGCCCATGGCCACCGGAGATGTTCCGGGTTTTCCGAAGATATATTAAAAATACATTTTTTCTTCTGCTTGCTGATTTATCTACACTCTCCCTGGAAACTAGAACTAATATGCTGACCAATGCTGGCTGCAGATCGAAAATTGGTTTGGTATACGCAAAGATACGGCCATTTTTGTAAAATCGGTACGGGATTGGCCATACACCCTGAACAAATGTCACTTTCGCAGAACACCCGGAACCTGTTACAAATTCGCCAGAGAGTCTTACAGTCATCATAATGTATCTTTAATAAAGATCCTATATTCATCGGCTTGGAAAAACATGAATTTTGACACCCATTTGACACCCGCATGGTTCTAGGCGGTGCCAAAACCGGCCACTCCTGGAATGCCCTTGGAACCTGCTAAAAGGGTGGCAGTGGACACTATCATTCTGGAAATGTTTCTGTAATCATCGTCTGGCAAAGTCATGAACATAGATACCCATATTTGCATTATTCCGATCTGTTATCATTTCATCATGTTCCCGGAATCGTTTTATCGGAAATGGCCATATCTCTGCGTAGTTTTGATGGGTTCTCGATCTACAGCCACCGTTGGCCGGCATATTAGTTCTAGTTTTTGGAGAAAGCATAAAACATGATGAAAGTAAACGTCACATGAAATGACAAGCAGTGGAAAAAATACATCTTGGACATTCCTTCGGAAAACCCGGAACATTTACGGTCGCCAAGAACCAATCTTAGGTTTGTAGGGGGGCAGTATACTAGAAAGGCGTCCGGTCATTCTATGCAAAGTTATGATGATTTGAATTTCGACTTAATTTTACCTATCTCAACCTTTTTGTCTTACCCCTGTATATATTTTAGCCCCAAATAAAATGCTAAAAATAAAATGTCCCCTTCCACAGGTTCCTCGGAGGCAACCAGTAGGTCCAGAAACCGGTCAGAGCCGTCAATGGGCCATTTTATATTCATACTTCGCTTCTTGATCGAAAACCACGGAAAAAGAGCCGTCGAATGACTGGTTTTAGTGTTGAAACTAAAATGTCTCTTTCCACAGGTTCCCCGGGGCTAATCCGCAGGTCCAGAAAGCGGTCAGAGCCGTCAATGGACCATTTTATATTCATACTTCGCTTCCTGATCGAAAACCGTGAGAAATATCCTTCGAATGACTGGATTTGGTGCTAAAACTAAAATGTCCCTTTCCACAGGTTCCCCGGGTCCAATCCGTAGATCCTGGAAGCGGTCAGAGCCGTCAATGGACCATTTAATATTCATACTTCGCTTCCCGATCGAAAACCATGAAAAAAGAGCCGTCGACTGACTGGTTTTGGTGGTAAAACTAAAATGTCCCCTTCCACAGGTTCCCCGGGGCCAATCCGGTCTTGAAAGCGGTCAGAGCCGTCAATGGACCTTTTTATATTCATGCTTTGCTTCCTGATTGAAAACCATGAAAAAAGAGCCTTCGAATGACTGGTTTTGGTGCTAAAACTAATATGTCCCCTTCCACAGGTTTCCCGGGGGCAATCCGTAGATCCTGGAAGCGGTCAGAGTTATCAATTGACCATTTTATATTCATTCTTCGCTTCTTGATCGAGAGCCATGAAAAAAGAGCCGTCAAATGACTGGTTTTGGTGCTAAAACTAAAATGTTCCCTTCCACAGGTTCCCCGGGGCCAATCCGTAGGTCTTGAAAGCGGTCAGAGCCGTCAATGGACCATTTAATATTCATACTTCGCTTCCTGATCGAAAACCATGAAAAAAGAGCCGTCGAATGACTGTTTTTGGTGCTAAAACTTAAATGTCTCCATTCACAGGTTCCCCGGGGACATCCCAGCGACTCCAGGATCCGTTTATTCAATTGGTTTTTCATTGTTGACACATTAGAAGCCTTCTGGAATAAAATCATAGTGGACTATCTATC